>NW_008794411.1:825959-832616 GCF_000699145.1 Aptenodytes forsteri
TTGCAGGGTGCGCGGTGCCAGGCGGTGGTGGCGGCCCTGGAGTGTGGGGAGGAGGCCGGGGACAGCGAGGAGGAGGAGGAGGAGGAAGTGCTGGGGCTGCAGCTGCCTGAGGACGACAGCGAGGAGGAGGAGGAGGAGGAAGTGCTGGGGCTGCAGCTGCCTGAGGACGACAGCGAGGAGGAGGAGGAGGAGGATGGACACGGAGAGGAAGAAGAAGAGGAGGAGGAGGAGGTACAGGGGCTGGATCTTTACATGGATCACAGTGCAGAAGAGGATGGAGAAGGTGAGGAGGATGAGGATGGAGAAGGTGAAGAGGAGGAGGAAGATGAGGTTGACGATGAAGATGGGGACCTGTCCATGGAAAGCGACTTGGAGGAGCGCCGTCAGGACACCAAGCTCCCCCATGAGCTCTCCTGGGGTCAACGCAAGCAGCTCTACTATGACACGGACTACGGGAGCGATGCCCAGGCCAAGGGCAAACGTAGCCAGCAAGAGGTCGATGCTGAGGAGGAGGAAGAGGAGCAGGAGGCTCAAGTCATCCAGAGGCGGTTGGTGCAGGACTTAGGGGAAGATGATTACGGGCTGGATGTGATCCAGGGCTATCTGGCTGAGCAGCAGAAAGCCCACGACAGCAAGGGGCAGAAGATTGACAAAGATTTGCAGGCCCTTTCCAAGAAGGAGCAGCTGAAGCTACTGAAGCAGGAGTCCCCTGAGCTCCTGCAGCTGATTGAGGACTTTGAAGTCAAGCTAATGGAGCTCAAGGACGAACTGCACCCGCTGCTGCAAATGGTCAAAAACGGCACTATCCCGCAAGGGAAAGGCAGTCGCTATTTGCAGACCAAGTATCATCTCTACTTGAATTACTGTGCCAATATCAGTTTCTATTTGGTTTTGAAGTCCAAGAGGATGCCGGTTCATAGTCACCCCGTTATTGAACGGCTGGTTGCTTATAGAAATATAATCAATGACTTAGCTGTTATAGATCAAAAGTTATCCTCGCAAGTTCGTATGCTTTTGAAAAACTACTATGATAAGAAGGAAGATAAATTACGGAAGGAGAAGAAGTTTGCGGTGTTTCTCGCACTGGATGTTAAGAAAAACAAACCAAAACGTGCTCCTGCACTTGCTAACAGCCGGGCTACTGCTGATGCACCATCAGATGAGTCGGACCTGGATGAAGAGGCTGCCCTAAAATACTATAAGATGGTGGAGGAGAAGTTGAAACTCAAGAGGAAGAGAACTGAAGACCAAGACACGCTTGAAGAAGCAGCGGTGTTGGAAGGAGAGGATCCAAATAAAAAGAGAGGTGTGACCTATCAGATGATCAAGAACAAAGGCCTCACACCCAGAAGGAAGAAGATTGATCGCAACCCCAGGGTCAAGCATCGGGAGAAGTTTCGACGAGCTAAGATTCGCCGCAAGGGCCAGGTCCGTGAAGTTCGGAGGGAGTTGCACAGATACGCCGGGGAACTGTCTGGCATTCGCGCGGGAGTTAAGAAAAGCAGGAAGCTTCAATGATACTTATTTTTCTCTCTTTCTGAGAGCTGCGAGTAGCGCTACTGAATCCAATAAAAATTTTATAAAAGATAATTGTGGTTTTTATCCTTAAGAAAACTGGGGGCGGGGTGGTATTTGTGTGTTTTCTGAGGGTGCTTTTCAGAAGGTGCCACCTCTAAAAGTGGTACAGGGCCCTTTCTTCACCCGGCCTGTGTGTTAAGGTGTTTTCCTCTATTGCGATGCTGTCGTCTTTCCGTACTGTAAATACTGGCTTCGAGAGGCTGCAAGGGATGCATCAAGCGAAGGGAATGAAATGGGCCACGTGGGACTGATGGGGAGATGGGATGGGATGGAAGACCTGCCGAGGGCAGCTGAGGATGGAATTCGTGCAGCTGTCACTGCCTTCTCCTCCTTCTTACTGTCTTGGTCTGGTCCCTCCTTTTTCTGTGTTAAGCTGCAGAATGACATATGTGTGGTTATGGTATTTTCTCCATCAGAACTCTTGTTCTGATTAACTCCGTGTGCTCATACCTTTAAGAACTAGCTACTTTTAGGCTCGCCTGCATCTTTGTGATTTTGTAACTGAGCAGAAAGCTATTACTTAAATCCCATGTGGCCTGAGGTACTGTTTCCCCTCCTTCTGAATTCACTAAGCAGCAAAGCAAGGACTTTTTTGGATTTCATAGTTATTTGTATCTGTGATAAATACATTCACTTCATCTATGATAAATACGTTAACTATTGTCTGCTGTTATAGGTCTAACGTAGCACTGATACAGGACAAACGGGTAAGACGTAACGTTGTCTTCAGTTTGAAGGTCAACTTTCAAAACGTTTCCATTTCTTCCATGTCTTCTGGTGGGAAAACACATTTAACCCCGCTCTGAAGTTCTTGTTGGGAGTGGCCAGTTCCAGGTTGTAAAGGAGGAATGACTGATTAATTTTTCTTAAAAGTTTAACAAACATGGTCTCAGGTAAGACCTCTGCTGGTGTCTGAGATGGGTTTCGGGGAGTCCATGCCTTGATTTCTGTACCAGTAGCATCTGACAGGTACTACTCTCTGTGTCCCATGTGAAATCAGTTAAGGGGAATAATTGTCTTGTCAATAAATGCTGTTTCATGTTATGGAAGCACTAGTCTATCTAGGTGGTTTGTTTTGGGGTTTTTTTTGGTTTGGTTTGGTTTTTTTGTGTGATAGTCTTGGGGGAAGCCAAAGTACAAGCATGTGTTCTTGAACCTGTGACAGGCTAGATGCTGTAATTCAAACATGCAGGCGCTCTGCTCATTTTCTGCAAGTGAAATGTGCTTCCATAGGTTTTGATGTAAACCTTTACATCCTAGGCCTGTTTCTGTCAGGAACGTGCTGTTAATTGCTGCCTGGAGAATATTTTATTAATTTTCATTGCTGATTGTTAAAGGGAGAGGTAGAAAAACAATAAACTTAAGCTGGACAGGTGGGAACAGAAGTAAGGAGACTTTTTGTAGTCCTTATATGTCCTGGATCCATGGGATGTGGAGCTATGCATGGCGATTTTGGAGGGGATTCTGCTATGGTAGATAGATGTAGAGGACAAAAGAGTGAAATGACAGGTTTTGCTGGCTTTAATGGCCCTGCATTTGTTTGCCCCCTGCTGCTGACAGGCCAAACAGCAGTTACAGGCTGCATAATAAAAAAGAAAAAAAAAAGTTCCACTGAAACAGACTACAAAGCGTTGGGAATTGATCCCCTTCGAAAAGTTCCACTGAAACAGGCTACAAAGCGTTGGGAATTGATCCCCTTCGTGAAATTGCTTGGGAGATTTTTGCCTGCCTGCAGAGCCGTGGCATTTTGCATGGCAAGGGGTAATGGAAATTACTGTAAGGGCCAGAGGAGTGTTGATGGCAGCAGAGAAGAAAAACTTGGTGTTTCAGGTCAGTGCTGGGACTTGCTGCCTGTGCTGGTAGCAGGTGTCTGTATGGGAAGAGGAAAGGTGGCTGGTAAGTGCAGGAGTAAGGATTAATTCGTCACATCCTGAAGCGGCTGGGGGTGAGCCTATATATGCTTTTCATGCGGCGAAATCCTTGCGAAGGGGAGGAAGGATGTTAAGACCAAAAGAACCTCCCGGGACACGGAAATTAATGCGGTCCTTTGCATGTAGCGAAAGGGAGCTAGGGCTCTTGTACGAGGTCAAAAGCCGGAGAGCATTTGAAACATGAGGTTTCCTGGCAGCAACTGTTTTAAGATGAAAATCTCAGTCTGGAGCCCTGCTTTTCCAGGGAAGCTGGGGTTAGCTCGGCTCCTCGGGCCGAGGCGTGTGCTGAACCCTGGGCCTTGTTCTGCAAGAGGGTCACTGAGGCAAAAGTGAGGCTTGCTCGAAGAGGTCACTGAACATGTCTTCATTTGAGCAATGCTCTGTGTAACCTGATGGCCTCAGGTGAGATGTGTAACCTATTACCTGTGGGGATTCAGATGTCCTTCACCTGTGCTTACTCATCCTCCTTTACTGTGAGCGGCAATCACCAGTGTTAGCAGCTTGCTGTTCCCAGTGAGAAAGGCATGGCTTTTAGTGGGTCCTGGCCTTACCGAGGAGGGAACTAGAGCTTTTCCCCAAACTACACCTTTTATTAACTCCGCGCTGGAATCACGATGGAGGCCATCACTGATAATGCTGAGCTACGCTCCCGAGGCTTTGCGAAGAGGTGAGTAAAAGGTAACAAGTTAGGGGGAAAAAAGCAGCTTAGGTGCTTTTTCTGGGGAGGAATGGTGCTGCGTAACAGGCACCGCATGGGATGAGGAAAATATCTAGCAGAGATGCTAACTGATCTCATTACTACAGCACCTGCTCACGTGCGTTTCGCACTTTGTGCAAACAGGAAGGGCTGGTGATCTTTCGTAGATCTGCAGGCGAGCTGTAAGTATCCAAGGCGGCTTTGTGTTCCCTTGAAAAGCTTTAGGCAGCTGGCAAGCAAAATTCTGGCAACTTCCATCTGAGCAATAAATAAGGGAAATAATAAATTAGTGCACTGTTACAGATGCGCTCCCCAGAAACGTTGGGATGAAGGCTGAAGGCAAGAGGGAACGCAGCATATCGGCACGCCCAGTGCAGGCAGCCAGCAGATGGCACAGCACGTCTCCCCGGACCACTGTGCGAACCTGTTTTAATGAAGATTAAACACAGCATTATGTTCAGTTGCTTAGTTCAGATATTGGACAAAGCCATAAACAGTTCTTTCCCATATGGTTTTATGTGTGAGTGATCATGGGAAGGCCGTGATTATTAATGCCATGGGAGGGGGGACACTGTAACATTGCTCTAAGAAATACTTCTTAGAGGGTTATTTCGTGCTGAAGGGAAATCCCTGGTGGTAAATAGGTTTTGAAGATCCCTGTGAAAATGGACTCGTGCGAAATAGGGGAAGGACCACAGATGATGGTCAGGAAAGTAAGTGAGAAGGTCACGGTTAACGCTGTGTTTTTTTTCCTTCTTCCAGCAGTGTTTCTGGAGAAGGTGCTGACACTGCCAAGCGACATGCTTCAGCCGTGTGATGGCACTCGTCCTCGCCAGGCTCCTGCTTAGCAAGCGCCCGCTGCCCTGCTCGGAAAGGACTGGTGGTGGGGTCTGCCTCAGCAGCACCTAATGCAGGTTAGGATTTTCAAGCTCAGGCAACACCTATGCCTCACCTGAATCTCCCCGCACAGCCATGGAGATACCTGCCCCTATGTCCCTTCCATCCGCTTGCTTGGAGCACGGGAATTCCACAGATAGTCAGTCCCGTGTGCACTTGCACGTAAATGATTCATATTTAAAAAGCACACAGGCAGCGTGTAGAAAGCTCTAAGGAGAGGTATGAGCTGCTCTGTTGTGTTTTTACACCTGGAAAACATAATCCTTGGTGGGTGATAAGCCTCCAGACTAAGCCTGGCTTGCCTTTGGAAGCTTGGGCACAAAAAGTACAGTGGCAGAGAGGCGGACAATGCTTTCTGCATCACGACCTGAAATTTCTATTTATACAGGGTAAGGAAAATATTGAATAACTCACATGGAAATATATCTGCTGCTGCCTTAAAGTTTGTCAAGGCTTTCCTAGTTGTCTTCCATAATATTCTACCAGCAACGGTCTGGACGTTGTTTTACTCTTGCTAATACTAGCAAATAGAAATTCAAACATCCAGCTTTGAGATTTGTAAAATGGATTAAAGCATCTGTTGCATTAGTTGCAACATGTTGCATGACTTGGGGCAGCACTGGAAAAAGCGGTCTCCAGAAATCAGTTGCCTTTACAGCTTTGCTTTTGCAATTTTCAGGCGAGATTTAAAAAGAAAGAAGCAACATGTTTCAGCTTAACCTAAGTGCACTGAATGTAGGATATTCTTTAAAAACTGGCAGATTTATGGTCTTTCTCCCTGCATGTTGACAACGCTGCAGTCCGCATTAATTGCCCTGCCTTAATGAGACATCTTTGTTACTGTCTTCAGAAAGACAGTCTCCCGTTGGTATGGCCTATTTGGTAGTTTTAATAGTAAGGAATATATTTGGACCTTGTATTGTCACCTCTTGTCAAAGGATCTGAAAATGCTGCTGTCCACGAGAGCTTACGCTCAGGAAAGTGAGGGGGAGGCAGGAGATGGTGTAATGGCTTCTCTTCACGGTTAAGTTAAAGCACATGGGAGTCTGCCTTCCTCGTTGCTGTACGAAGGTGGTTTCTTATGATTAAAATCTGTGTTTCCCTATGCGGGCTCTGGTCCCGCGAAGGCGACTCCACACGCACAGGGCTGCTGCCTCCTTCCTTCGGGCTTGGTGTAGAAAATAGACCATGAAATACACGGGATGGGATAGCGTCTTAGAAGTGCTTCTCCACAGCCAGCGGTCCGGGTGGTGTTAGTAGCAGGGCTGGGAAGCTTATGCTAGAAGGCTAGGTGGGCTTGTCTTTAGTTTGTTTTTTCTTAAAGTGTGAGAAAGACGAAGCAGCAGCAACTAAAAAGAAAGTGTTAAGGGTATGAGCCTGGGAAAAAAACCACAACCCTCTCAGAAGAGGGGTGGAAACAAGGTCCTCTCCATACCACCCGGAGCCCCTACACCTATCAGGGGGCTGTGGTGGTTTAACCTCTGGTTTTTGTCAGCCTTCTGTGACAGGCAACCTCAGCGGGAAGCCGTGGCCTGCTGCCCCAGCCCGGGCCGA
>NW_008794411.1:833409-861146 GCF_000699145.1 Aptenodytes forsteri
GGCAGGGCCGAGGGCCGCCGTTACGAAGGGTGGGGTGGGGGGAGCTCTGCGCGTCCCTGCTGGGCTCCGGGCTCCCGCCTGAGGGTGCGTCGAGCGGTGCCCCTAAGGCTCTGAACGCAGCCTGCGGGTGAGTGGCTGTCGGCAGGGGTGAGTTAGCAGCGTCCGCCACGGTACGCCCGGGCTGCTGGAAATGGGGTGTCCTGCCCAAAATTCCCCCTGACCCGGCAGGGTTTCAGCGGAAAGGTGCCTGTAGGGGTGTCGTGGTGGCCTGGCTGCTCCCCTGGCAGCAGGGGAATGACAGCGTGTGTGTGAACTGGCCAGAGAAGGGACAGCGAGCGCTCTGGAAGAGGGCGGTTTGTATGTGCATTTGTGAGTAAAGCTGATCCACGAGCTCAGCAAAACCAGCGCTACAGGGATCTCTCTCCTTTCTGGACCCTTTCCTCTGGGAAGAGTTTGTGCCGCCCTTTGAAATGTGACAAGCTGTCCTTGGCGTGGGATGTAGTTAGGGGGTGGGAAACACCCGCTCAGGCTTCCTCTTAGTGCTGGTGTAGAGAGCAAACTTAAGGCCAGGGCATTGCATCGTGGCTACTGGGCAAGGTTGAAGTGCATTGCTACGTGTGCTCTCATGTGGGGCGTGTTGGGTGGGGAATAGTTTTCTGCTTCACAACATTCTTTGTCTTGTGGTGTATTTGGGTAAGCTGGAGTACTGCGAAGTAGTTGTTGCGTGTGCTTTAAAAACAAAAACTATGTGTATGGGTGCCTATAGAAGAGATCTTTCCTTTTCCATCCATCCATCTTGAAAATAGCCAGTAGCTTCATCTTCTGGGCTTGGGCCAGGGTGTGGGTGACCGAGCTTTTTGCCTTTGCTTTGTCTCCTGCCTTCATCCCTGGTGAGCATTTGCTCACGCATTAGCTGACTATTTTGGGGTGGGTATCTTTTTTTCTCCCCCCCGAAGCTAATGTACTTTATTTAAGCCATTACTCAGCAGAGCTGTAACCAGTGAGGTAAGAAGTCAATTTCTGTAATGCCAAGAGCAGATGAAATGACCTAACTTTGTTTTGAGCTATATGAAGGGCTGTCTCTGCAAACTTTTGTCCACAGTCCAAAACTCCCTCCCTGATGAGTTGTCATTTAAACTGATAGCTTCCTGTCAAAACCTTCATTTTTACTTTTTTTTCCCCTAATCAGGAAATCTTTACCCACTGTAGTCCTGTGATGTGCATGCGAAGGACTGAGCTATTTCTGACAGATAAGAAGCCTTTAAGAAAAACATTTAATCTTAGCCATCATGCTTTTACTGTTCAAACTTCGTCGTAAGAAGGCGTCTGTGTAGATGTGGCGAAACTGAGGCAATGAGATGAGCGCATTTGTTCACAAGGAGTTAGTGTAAAAACTCGCTGGTTGAGCAATGCTTTATCCCTCATATTAGCCTTACTCTGCAGTGGCTATTCATGTAAGCTTCGTGAAAAAGCCTGGTATAATGTATATTGAAGTTCCCTTGTTCTTTTCAGTCTCGGAGGTAATAGCTGCCGGTGCAATATCGTATGTCAAAGCCTGCTCAGTAACTGAGTGACTGATGCAGTGATAGCAGTGTCTGAAGGGAACAGGAATCATAATCTATTTGCATTGTGTCTTGGACTCTCTTTCTTCTGGGACAAACTCTGTCAGTAAATCAATTTTTTCATCATCCCTGCCTTACTTGGTTTTGTGAGGGCTTTTTTTTTTTCCAGTTCTCATATCTTGAAAAGCGGCTTTCATTTGTTCATCATCGAGCAGCAGGAGCAGTGGATTCTGCTGCAAAGTTTTGCTTGTTCACTGGCTGCTTTGGATTGCTGTTAAAGCAGGGGGTAGAACTTCACTCTAGTGCCGAAAGGATGTTGTGTGTTTAAGTGCTGAACCTAATCCTGGCTACCTGTAGAGTATGTGGCCTTGCAGGTGTCATCACTTCTTGCATCTCCTCTAAATAGCAGTTACTCTGTGCAGCATTGAGGTGCGGTCGTGTTACTCATAGTCCAGGTTATAAAGATTGTCATGTCTGTGTTGGTATCACTGGGGAGACCCGTGGGTGGCCTGTGGGGCCCTGTTCCACAGGCTCTTCTCAAGTATCCTGAATTTGGGTTGCCATAACATATGACAGCTCAGCATCGACTATTCTTGATCTGCTTCTCCTTGTTCTGCAGTAGTACCCGAAGTGATTGTTCATGTCTGCTTCCCTTGATTCTTCAGTGCTGGAGTTATTTTTAGACTTAAGATAAACTGAGGAGTATGAAGAAGGCTATTTTTGCATCTTGTGCATGTATTAAAAAAAAAAAGTGAGATACTCTATGAATACTAATCCTTCTCTGTGTAGCTGTAAACTGAAAGTAGTGATTTAAGTGAAGGGTGTTTCCTGGTGGATCATGAGTTTCTCCTTTCAGTGCCTGAAGCCTGTCCTTTCCATGAGTAGTAATGAAAATAATTACTCTGTATTGACATTTATGTGTTACAGTGGAGGTAGTGACCAATATACTGAAAATTCAATATTTCAGAATATTTTGGAGGTTTATTTGAAGTTGTCTTCCCCCCCCCCCCCCCCCGCGCCCTTACACACCGCATACACTTGAGAGAGGCCTTGCCACGGGATTGAAGGGCACTGCACAGCTGTTTAATTTTATATTTGAAAATCTGGAAAAGTATGTTTGCTGCTTGTGAACTAATTACAGCCTTCGTAGCTCAAGTGTTAGGGTCTTCCTGGAGAGCGGTGACTTGATGGGATTCTGCATGCAGCTGTTGCTTCCAGCTGTAGAAGTCAACCCAAGGGTTGTTCGCACCCAGGTGGAAGCATGACGCTTGTGTTACCAGGGCAGTGGCGCAAGCCCCATAGTGCTGGGGACCTGAAGCCCAGTGATGAACATAAATGAAGAATATGTGGTTACAAAGAATGAAATCATAAGAATGTGCCTCTATTACAACTTTATTTACTCTACAGATTTTCTCTCGGATGTATTTTTTTCCCCTCCAAGTAATCTTTCTCCATCTTATCCAAGTTTTCTTATTTAGGAGGTAAGAGAGATGATTCCAAACATCAGGTGAAGGCGAGAGCTGCTAAGGGAAGGAGAGTGCAAAAGCTTTTCATGCCAGCAGCACCTGCTTTTTTGATAGAGGTGGTTCCAGACAGACAGCAGGAACAAGAAGATTTACTTAACCATGCTGAGCTGCAGTAAAAGCTTAGAATACTTTTTAAATACAGTAAAAGCAACTTGATTATGCCGTCTTAAAAAAAAAACCACACAAACAAAAAAACCCAAAACAATTCCTTGCTCCCACTGAAAGCCTACCAGAGACCATGATACTTCCAGTAGACTTTTCCTTCCCCTTTTTTAATTGTACCTTCGATTATGGGAGCTACTCGAATCCTTAAATAATATCTCTGTATTTCATAGTAGGTAGACAAAAAACAGTTTGTCACTCATTCCAGGAATTATGAAATTGCGGCACTGGTTTTTCAGATAGTTAAGCTTTCTTTTGTCCACTCATGTTTTTAGCATGCAGGGTTCAAAGTGCCACTGTTATTTGAGGTAACGTACATATCTGTGCTGGCAGAAGAGTCGGAAGCAAACTTTGCAATGTAGCTGCTTTGTTACTAATTTTGTCTTTCTAGATTACATTCCACATAAGAGATAGCCTGGAGGGAGGCTATTGGAAGAGTGAGACCGTGTGCTTTGTGGAACAGCAGCTCCATTGGCTCTAGAACCGGGCATAGCCCTGATGCTGTTTTTCTAGTCATCACAACTGGTGCAGCTATTGAGAGGACGAATGGGTAGTTGGACGGCATGTTGATGCAGAGTTGAAGCCGAAGTGAAAGAAAGAGAGGGCGTGAGAGCAAAAGTCACGTTCGTAGGTTTGCTGGTAAGAGGTTTTCGTGTGTCGGGCAAGAGCATGGGCAGAAAATAGGAATATCAGAATTGTTTCATTTAGAAACGTGGAGCTGCCTTACTGGACCAGACTGTCAGGCTGCCCGATCTGATACAGCAGCCACAAACTGGGTTACAGGCTTTAGAAAAGCTTGCAAGAACCTGCTCGTGATTCATGCTTGTCTCAGACTGCGATATAAAGGCTTGTGTTTCTTCATAATTCTTAGCCTGTTTGCATGGAGTTACCTCTGGCATTGTAGTCTCTCTCAGACACTCCGAGCAGCGATTTTAGAGCTCGGCGGTGCATCTGAGCCGTTACCATCAGACAGTTTCCTTCGGCAGTGGTTCCCATTTGTATAGTATTGGTGGCTTTTTTATGGTTCCGTGGTCTCCTGCGAATTTAAATAACCAGAAGCAGGGCAGTCATCTGCAGCAATAATCTCATCTGCCGACTTTGCCATTTTGCTGTGTGGCTGCTTTGCAATCTCCACACAGTGAGCGGGGAAAGTTTTCTCCTAATGATTGAAAGTCAGCTTGCTCGCAGGCCGGGCTTGCTGGCACTGGAAGTAAAACTCCGCCCAAAGGTGCCCCCCGGAGTGGAAAAGACTGTTTGGGAATTTGTTTAGTTTTTATTGCTTGGACTATTCTAATTTATTCAGCTTTTGAAACTAAAAATACTTTCCAGCCCAGCTGAGCTTTCAAGTACTAGTGGCTGATGGAGTGCTTTGCTTTCAGATGGTTAGTCTTAGATTTCCGACACGGTCAATTTCTAATTCTTTTATATTGAAAACGTATTTGCAGAAAACTGCCTTGTTTTGTACTGTAGCCGAAGCCTTTATCTACTTTTCCCGAAGTGTGGCTAATATGAGGGTTTTGTAAGACCAGTCAAGGCTGTCTCACTTGTTTGAGATTGAGAAAGTGGTTCTTCGTTAATAATCTCCTCTTCACTTACACCTACACTTTGGTTTTCTTTTGTCCGTTGACTACCCGTTGAACCCTGATGGAGCTTTATCGCTTGGCCTTGAGTTGCATGGTAGCTTTATCAAAGGCTTTATGAAAATACAAATATTTGGTACCTTTCTCTTGTTTCTTTATAAGATGCTGTGTTGCTTTATAACTTTGAGGCATAGGATGGGGACAGGGGAAGGTCTGTCTTGCGTTTTCCAGGTGGTGATAAAAGGCTCGCCGGTCAGGAAGTCATAGGATAATTCCTGTTTGGGGTTTTTTGGTTTTGTTTCAGTGTTTTGTTTTCCTTTTCCAAGTAGAGTTTTTATTTTTCCCATAGTACTGTAGCTGACATACGGACGTTACCCGCTTTTGTTATGGTTTTGCTGCTTGCCTTAGCTTACCCTGAAAGCTGTATTGGGAAGGCAAGTTCTCTTTTTTTATACTGTAGGTGTAAATTCAGCCATGTGCTGGAACCTGGAGATAACCATCTCCTCTGGGCAGTTGAAGAGTTCTTCAGTCTTCAAATATCCATATCAAAACTCTGCGAGAAAAAAACAAATCGGCTTGAAAAATAAGTTCTGAACTTGTCATTGTTGTTTTAAAAAAAAAAATCAAATGCAGCTCATCAGAGTTTGTAAGCATATGCATACTCCATATCATTTTGGTTTCTTAGAGGAGTGAAAGGTACAGTTTTATAGAGGTGAAGTAGCTCGGATTCTTTTATGGTGGCAATTGTTCAGAGTCTATTAGGTGGTATATTGTGTCTAAAGCTTTGTTTTGGGCAAAACATACTAATAAACTGGAATTAATCAAAGCTGAAAAATATTTTGCAAGTACTTTAAATATCTCTGTGGCGTATTTGCAGCAGGAACATTGCATAAAGGAGTCTGAAAATATGACTGAGCTGGAAGGGCCAGACTGGCTTCTTCTATTTCTTCATGTTAAGAAGCCACAAATGGCATAATGCTGCTTGTATTTCTAATTGTTTCAAAACAAAAAAATTTAACTGTCGGGTAATTAGATATGTTGGATAATAGCTTGCGCAATAGCTTACGGTACTTTGTTGATTCTAAAGGGTTTATTTTGATTGTTTGCTGTTTGTTTAGACCCTTTCAAAAGGTTAGCAAGAGTGAACAGCTGTTCTCCTGTAGCTGTTTGTATATGGCGACTTTCACTGGTTTTAAGAGCGGTGCACTGTAAATGCTAAAGCTAGATGTTGTCGTTGGTGAAAGGATGTATAAATATCGTATGAGTTAAAATGCTGTCAGCACGGTTTATAAACCCCATTCTTTCTTGGGGAGAAGGAACAATAGTATCTGTTGTCGTTTGTGAAATAATTCTCCTTTGCATCACCGTAATAATACGCTGCATGGCTCTTTGTTTGTTTTAGTCTAATGGGGGGTGTTGCTGAGTCAAAATGTTATGCACCGAGCAGGAAGTTTTCACTGAAAGCAACTGCTTCCTCCTGCCTGTTAGAAATAACAGCTCTTAACCCTTTTTCCCAGTTTTATGAGGTTTTTACGTAACAGGTGCTTTTTTCCAAAAAACTGTATGCATTGGCATGCTGAATTTTGTATCAAGTGATCAGTTTTTGTATTTCACATCCCTAAGAAATAGACACTCATTCTTTTGAGAATAATTAAGGTCCCATGCATTAATCATTCATATGTTCCTATCAACACCCTTTTTTAGTGAACAGTCAGCCTTCTCTGAACTTACGTGGGGTGACACCAGGCATCCATTTCAGATGGATGCTACGCATCTGATCTCCACAAATGTACTGGAGCCACACAGGGATAAAGTAAGATAAGCTAATTTATTGTTGCCTGGTATTGTAGTTGAGGTAGGTGGTGATACCGTGTCCCGTGCCCTGGTTAAACAGTGACCTCGGGAATAGGAAGGGCATCTCTTGACCTGGGACCTCTTGTCCCCTAGAGGTGGGGCTGCGTGGGCTGGGGACACGGAGGAGATTCAGCCGGCCGGGAAGGGACAGGGCAATGCAGTGCTGTCATCTTATTCTTGAGAGATTGAAAGCCTGTTTTGCTGCCTGCTGAGAGGTAATGCTTCTTCATCAGCCTCACCTGAGCAGTACCGATTTTCAGATGAGGTTTTTAAAGTGTAAGATTCAGTCGAGTAGCTATATGTGTTTGTGGTGTTGCCCCTCATTGTTCTTCCATGTGCACGTGCCCTCCAAAAAGAGCTTAATCCTCGATCACTGAAGTGCTTAGAGCCAGATCTTTTTTTCCTCATTGTTTCCCCGAGAGGATAAATCCATCCTAACAAATTTTTTTGTATGTGGGAAATGTTAGCTCAAAGGTACCCTTTGAGAAGGTTGCACAGCAAATAAAACGTAAACTGCAACTTGCACACCTACTGTGAAAACAAAGGTACTTATTTAATTCATGTAGTGGCATCCAGGCACGTGAAAGGAATACAAATGTGTCTTTGTATTCCTCGCGCTGCAAGTCTGCGCTCCTTTGTAGTATGGGGGTGACCGATGAGAAATCTGCGTGGTGCGTTATGCTTGCTCGCAAATTGACTAGCACAGCCTGATGAGAAGGTGCTGTGGATGATGAGAGCCTAATTGCCGTCCCTGCATCAGCAGCATCTAGGAAGCATCCTGGGAATTGCTTGCCCTACGCTCAGAGCAGCTGATCACATGAGCCTGAATTTTCAGTTCAGTTCATTAGTCAGCCATTTTGGTCAACACCCTGCTTACTGCGCACAACCAATCCTATCAGCACTCGCTACCCTGGCTTATCTGGGAAGAAAGGGATCAGCAGTTTGATTTCAGCAAACCTGGATATCTGTCTCTACAGTCTTCCTTTGTTTTTGCCTGGGTAATCATCAGAGGAAGCCATTCTTTTTCCTTCTTCTGCTTTTTTCTTTTTTTTTTTACTTTTTTTTTTTTTCTCCTTTCCTTACCTCCTGTCTTTGATGCAGAAGCCAGGTTTTCTGTGGTGGCTTAAGATCAATAGCCTCTAGTGTAGCTGAAGACGACGACCGTTGGTGGAAAGGAGGGAGGAAGAGACGAGCGTGAAGGAGCAGTGTTTTTACCTTGCTTTATATATGAAAAGGCCAGAGCAGTCTGTGCGATCCTGAGCATATCTGTCCTTTAATAGCAAGGTATTTCTTATTTTCTTCTTCAGAAAGCTTTTCTTTTTAGTTCTTATTTTTTTTTCCCCCCGTTGTTGTTGTACCAGCTGAGTCATCATGTCTGCTCTGACGCCTCAAAGCGACATGCCAACCCCCACCACAGACAAGATCACTCAGGCTGCCATGGAGACCATCTATCTTTGCAAATTCCGAGTGTCGATGGATGGAGAATGGCTCTGCTTGCGCGAGCTGGACGACATCTCGCTGACACCCGACCCAGAGCCTACCCACGAAGGTACGGTCCGGTTCCCTGCCTCGGGATCCCTGCAGCCGTCGCATTGTTACAAGCACTGCACGAGTTGGGAGGGGGTGTCTCCGGGATAAGGTGCTCTTGTCCTGCCTGGAGAACCTGGACACCGTTTGACATATTAGAAAGCCAAATTGGTGCTTCAGATTGTCCTTAGAATTTGTTGCATCTCTTCTAACCCACCCCTTTAAGAGAGAGAGATTTGTGCTTAATTGTTGTTATTTTTTTAAGATATTAAGATATTATTTTAAGGTGTATCTGGAAAGATCAGGTGTGTGTGTCTCGGGAAGGAAGATAACTACGATGTGTGCTCAGTGATACATTTAATCATGATTTTATTCTTAAAACAGGGCTTATAGCTCTATTAGTCAGCTGTCAGCTTTTACAAATGGAGCATGCTGGCAAAATACAGACGCGTGTCTGTGTACGGTCAGTGGGTAGTTTTCGGAAAGCCCCAAATGATTACGCCGTTATGCCTATTGTCAGATGATAATGCCATCGCAAGTCCTCCAGCCTGCTTCTGTTGAGCGTGCTGCTGTTTATAATGGCTTGGAAGCCTGAAAAGCGGGGGTGTAACACATCTTGCTTTCTTCTTGAAAAAGGATTTGTGATCTGTCTTGATGGTGAAAACAGTTTAATACCACGTCACGTAAAATGAGGATTGAAAGCGTTGTGGGTACTAAAAACACAAGAGGACATCCGCGCACTGCTCTACCAATAAAAAAAGTGGGGAAGAAGGAGATATGATGAATTTCTGCAGGTATTTTGCACAGTAGCCAGTGCTCCCGTGGTGACCAACGTTGCCAGGTTCTCGGTGCCCCTTGCTGGATGGCGGGCATCTTTCAGTTTTACAGCAAGGGGGCTCCATCTTTTCTCGCCTGACCCTTCTCCAGTAACTATTGAAGTGCAGTTCCACCAAGTAGTCTGGCTTGACCCGTTTGATGCTGGCTTGTCAAGTCAGTAATATCTTATTATATTGTTGTCTTGCTGGATGAGGCAACTTAAATTGTGGTGAGGATTTGAGCTTTAAAATTAATTCCCAGGTGATAATTTAATTTCCATTTGACAGCTGCTTTCAGTGGTAGCAGCCCTTGGGTTTGGATTTGCTTGCCAAATACTTAGTCACGCAGTGGGATAGTAGACAGAGGTTTCCAAAGCAGAGACTAACGCTCCCGCTGAAGCATGTCCCAGGGTTTCAGAGAGGTGCTGTAGGCTCAGGAAAGCAGAACCGGAATAGTGATGCAGGGTGAGCCAAGGGTGCAGTAATTCAGCTGTCTTCCAATTCCCATGTTCTTGTATGTGGCACAGGCTTATTCAGACCTTGCTCGGTCTTACTCTGATGTTTTACAGATTTCAGTGTGTTGGGTTTTTTAACAGTACGTTCTAGTGTAGGTGGATTGATTTTGGAGTATATTCTCTCTCTCTCTCTCTCTTTCTCTCATAAATAGTAACTATTCTTTTGACTTGTCATGTTGTAGTTAGTAAATGACCTGCCAAGCAATCTAGGGCTCTTCTCATAGTACGGCCTGGAAAAACTTTCAGTCACACTGTGAGTCAGTTCTTTAGATCCTTATTTTTGTATGTGTCTCTTTCCTCTCTGTTAGCCTTCTTGCTCTGAGCAAACTCACAGGGAAGGTGGGCTTGGATGAATCCAGTGTCTGTAACGGAGCTTTTCTGGGTTGCGTTTCTGGAATATGCTGAATATGTGTCCTTACAGTCTACAGATTGCACTCTTGCCTGCCTACGTAAGCAATTCAAACACTAATACTAGACGAACCCTTCCCCAAAACTAGGAAGATAATTGTTTTTAAAGCTGTAATTCCAGCCACTCTCTTGCAAGTACCAGAAGGGGTTAGAAAATAGTATTTGCTCATTTCATTGCCGTATTATTTAATTCATATGTCAAAAATGAATTAAAAAAAGAGAACCGTATCATAACGACCTTTACAGAGATGTTTATACATTCATAAATTAAGGTTGCTTGTTGGGAGGCAGAAAGACTGGTTGTTTTGGGGCGGGTTTTTTTGGACCCAAGCCATATTTTTAACAGAGATTAAGGTCAGGAAAAAATGTTCACAATAGAAAAGCTGACACAGCTTTACCCCTGCTGATCGAACTGGTGCTACTGCATCAGCACTGCTGCTGTGTCCTCAGTGTGTGTGTGGGTTGAGGGGACAGGATGATGGGGCTTGCAGACACCAAGTGCTTGTCTGAGAGGAAAAGCAGGAGACCTAGGAGCTCAGGCAGGCGTGTCTTGTAGTAGCTCCATAAAACTGATGTAGAAAGGTAGGGATTATGAAGAAGGGGGGGAAAAAAAAAAAAAGGCTCGAGAGTTCTGCCAAAGGCATAACAAAAGGTTCCATTTTTTTTCCTAACAAATCAAGACACGTAAAAAATAATATATTGCAGTAGCAAATCCAACAGCTTGTTCAAATAAGGATTTGAAGCCTTCAGTTGCTGTCCCTCAGCTCTTGCTGCTTCCCAAGAGTTTTTGGCCTCTGGCCTCTCTTCACGCTGTGATCTGCTATGCCCCCAGCCCACAGGCAGCCATCCTGCCTTCCTCCTCCTCACCGTGCACCCGTCGTGCTGAGGATGAACAGAAACTGTGCTCCTAGCCTTGCATCGTGGGTGTCTGCACCCGTCCTTGCATCCCAGAACTGCTAGCCAGCCCACGGTGTCATAGCGAGAAGAGGAAGAGAGCAGTTCTGGGCAGCGAGGAAGTAAGGAGAGAAGACAAAGGGTCAAGAACAGAACAGCACGCAGGATGGGGAAGGTTTAAAATGCGATGGGAAGATAAGATTTTAGTCTCGAGAGTTTTGACTGTCATACACTTCTGCTGGGCTGCTCTCCTGTAACGCCCTGTGATGGCTCGGTTGCTAAATTATATGGGAGACTAGGGGTCCCTAGCTTCTCTTCTTCTGGGTTCCCAGCTTTTTCAGCTGAGTTGTCTTACAGGCCGTACACCTTCGAGCTTTTCTTCATACGATTGGCTATGGTGTGAGTTTCCACTTTGCTGTTTTTAAAGAGGCTTTTTTCTTTCTTGTAGCTATGCCAAGGGTAGGGTAAAAAAAGTAAAATACCTGAGAAAACGGAATTGCGCTAAACAAGAAGCAGCAGTACTTTTTTTTTTTCCTTTCCGATGGAAGTAGTTTGTTAATATTGTTAGTTTTATTGTTTCTCTTTTTTATTGATTTTTTTTTTAAAGCAGATAACTTAGAAACGACAGTTTAAACATACAGGAGGAGGCTAAAGTAAGTAATTCTTACCTCCTCTGGTTTAATATCCCTCACCAGAACACCGTGTTTTAATTCCAGCGAGAGAGGGGCATCAGAAGAAGAGTTTTAATGGTGCCAGACCTTAGAATTGGGATGCGAGAGGGAGCTAGAGGCAGATTGCTGTGCTTTCTGATTGCGCTCCAAGGGCTCCCCAAGCAGAGAGGCAGGAACTGCAGCTGGTGCTTATTGTTTCTGAGGCCAGACCTGCTGTCAGCCCTTTCCTCAGGAGTCTGTTTGCCGTATCCTTCTCAGGAATAATCCCACCTGAGGCCGATTTTGTGACAGGAGCTGGAGGGACAGGGAGGGAGCTCGTAATGTAAGGGCATAGCGGTAGTTGCAGACTTAACTCACTGACGTTTAAAAACGAGGCATCCTCCTGTGGTGGTGATGTCTTCCAGTAAAACCAAGCCAAATTCTGCTGCTTCTTAAGCTAAAGGCAGTATACTTTGGGAAGCGGATTCTGATCTGAGATGAAACAGTAAATTTGGAGTAATTCCGTTCCTGCCACAGAGTTGGAGTTTCTGAGTGTAACTCTGAGCAAAATTTAAATGTAATTCAATTTAAGAGTAGCGTGTAGCAGAAGCGCAGATGCATTGGTATACTTACTGAGTTTATTGCAACTATATGTATTCAATATAGCATGTAACACGGTCAATTTTAACAATAAAAGCAATTAATTTTCTTTTTCTACTGTTTGGGACAATTCTGTGCGTATGAAAATAAGCTGACTTTGCTAGATACTGTATATCTGGCTTAGAAAATTAGATTTTTTTTAACAAACAGTGGTTCTTAATTAGGTAATCAGAACTTTACTGTGCTATGCAGGCATCACAAAATGCAATGTGACACTAGTGGCTATTGAGCTCTTGTTTGTTTGCAATATGTATAATGATCATTGAAGCATCTTTAGGGACCGAGGTGTGAAAAACATCGTGATTGTCTTTCTGTTGCACGTTCAAGAGTGCACGTATATATGGGATAGAACACAGATCTCAACTTTTGGGAGAAGCTATGAAATGCAAAATGGCCTTGCGTGGTTTTACTGGATGTTAAATTTCTACTTTGAATAATCAGCTGTCTTTATGAGGAGCTTGACGTCAGAGCAATGGAAATTTTAATCCTCATGGGATCAGCTTGTAATTGAGAACAGAGGGAATACATGTGATAAGTGTATGGTCAGAATTTACTTGCAACTGTCAAGAATTCCAGTATCCCTTTTTTTTTTTCTTTAAATCCTGTTCGATTTGAACACAAAATGGGGAATTAGAGTGGTATGTTTATAATATGCAAAGAAGAAGTTATATTTTCTGTAGTATAATTTTTGGTAGTTAAGGTCAGATTTTTTTTGTTCTTCTTTTTTGATCAGTAGTTTCAGACTCGTGCTTGTGTAAAATGCCCCGAGTAGAACTTGTACAGCTCTTCAGAAAATTAAATCCTGCGATTTGAACACAAAATGGGGAATTAGAGTGGTATGTTTATAATATGCAAAGAAGAAGTTATATTTTCTGTAGTATAATTTTTGGTAGTTAAGGTCAGATTTTTTTTTTTCTTCTTTTTTGATCAGTAGTTTCAGACTCGTGCTTGTGTAAAATGCCCCGAGTAGAACTTGTACAGCTCTTCAGAAAAAGCAAATGCTCTTCTCGACACTCAAATACCTCTTGCCCGTTAATCTATTGCACTGTTTATTGAATCATCCTTCAGAATCTACCTTTCCTCTCCATTTTCTGTTCAAGTATTTTTCCATGTTTCTTCACATACTTCAAAACAGTTTAAGGAAGCAGCGTGACCTTGTTAGTTACGTTTTTGTTTTGCAAGTTGGCAGCCGCCTTGGCCCTTAAGTTTGCATGGGGAGGGGGAGCGAGAATCACCTTCTTTTTGGTGGGGGAGCTCCAGAGCAATTCAGTTGTGAGGGAATGTGGGACACGAGGGCTCACCTGCCGTACTGGGCTGTGCTGCGGGGGGAACTGCCGTCCTGGTAGAAAGCCACGTTGGTCTGCAGAGAACGAAGCGCACCTCGGAAGACAACCTGGTAGCTGTTACTTCGGTTTAGGTGTTCTCGAGGGGTGTGGAATGGGAAAAGGAAACTGTTGGGAGAGGTGAAATTGCTCCGTGGATCAGGCCTTGCCCATTACAAAAGAAATCTGCTGTAAACACTGTACTGAGCGTAGCAGGGACCTTTCACGTGTTGGCAGAAACTGCATGAGATTACTCTTTTGTTAGAAAATTACCTCTTAAATACGTATGGTGGCAGAAACCCCTAAACAGGTGAAAAGTTTGAAGGAGCTGGAGACCAGATTTAATAGAACAAATGTGAAGTCAATAATATGCAAGATAAATGAATTACAGTGTGTTAATGGTCATAAATCTTTTGAATAGCAGTTAGGTCATGTAATCCAGACAGCACGTACTGAAAAGTAACATGATGAAGATGGTCATCTCCCCAGGGACGGAGGAGACGTCCTGCTTAGTGTATTTACACCGAATCCCATCACGAGCCAGGAAGAAAGGGAGGTGACTGAGAGAAGATGGACACTTGACCCTGAACCAAAGGGGCGGGAAGATGAAGTTTTCAGAAGCTCCTCAGGACAGTTAGTACGATGTGCCAGCCCTCCAGCTGATTTGAAGCAACTCAGAGAAGGAGAGGGGGCGAGTGCCCTGTAAGGCTAGGGTAAGACCTAGCTACTCTAATTTTGTTTTATATTTTCAAAACTTTTGTAAATATTTTCAATGCTATAATTAAGAAATTACAGTCAAGAGTTGTTTTCTTTGCTCTTTTAAGCTTGTTGAGTCTAAATGAAGTCAGATCTGGGAAATGTGGGGCAGGTTTATTTCCCTCAGAGATAATGAATCAAAAGTGTTGCAGGGAAACCTCTTAGGTGTCAACCGAGATGGGAAGTGAAAGGAAAAAAAAAAAAGGTTTTGTTTTTTCTTTTCTTTGTGCAAACTATCAAGTGCCAAAATAAAATGACAAATTTCCCATAGCAGTTACTCATGTATTTCCCTCTGGAAAGAAGCTGGTTGTGGAGAAACACTCCATGTAACTCCACACAGTTGCAGCATACAGAGATGCCTGATGGTAATCATGTGCAGACAGGAATAAAACTTAAGGTGGGATTACACCGTTAATGATGTGATGCACATTTGCTATTTGCTTGTCCTGTACCTGGAATGGAGAGTGGGCTTGGAATTCCCGAGTCCTCTGTACTTTTTTTTTTTTCCCCTTCCTTTTTATCTCCTCCCAGTTTGTTGCAGATCTGTGACTGCTCGCTCTTTTGGTGCAGTGCAAGCCTTAACTTATGTCAAAATGTCCGTGGCGTAGGAAAAAGGGTCACATCAGTCTGTGACCCTGATGCTGCCAAATGAGGAGTAGCATGTCTTAAAACAAGAGCGATGACAATGGCCTGTAAAAAACAGAAAACAGAAACAAAACAAACCTCATAACAGTTTTACACTACAAATATTGCAGTCAGTTGTCACAACTTATAATGAAAGCACAAGCTGTTGGTGCTGTAATGTGAGGTGAAGCACTTCTGGGCAGTTGAATGCTGGATCAGGATGCAGTAACTGAGACAAAGAAGGTGGGTGCGGGATAACAGCATGGGGATTGAGTTGATGTGCTTGGTGTGGTCAGAGGAAGTAGATAAAACTATTATCTGCGGGGAGCTGATAGCGCCAAGGTCAGTAGCGTCAGCAAAGTACAGCTGTAGGGGACAGAGGAGAGCGGAGGCTCCCCGAGGCAGCAGCGGTACCAAAGCACTCTGTGTTCTCTTTTTTGTTCTCCTGCTCTGGACGTATAGCCGGGACTTGCAGGCGGGCACACGTTGGTGCAGCACTGCTTGCACGGGAGAATGTGTGTGTGTGTTAAGCGCTTTTAGCATCCATTCTTCACCCTTCCTGTTCTGAAAATAGCTTTCCCAGGCAGAAGTTGCAGGGTGAAATGAATGGACTTATTTTTTCTTTTTTATGCAAGGCTCTCTCTATATACGTATATATTTAGAGATGGGATTTTTATGTAGCGGGTTTTAAAAAATGTTTTTTCTTAAGCTACTTTGTAAGTTCTGAGTAGATCGTTCCTGGCATTCTAGGCTGCAGGCTGTCTGGTCGCTTCCTCGATTTTTGGATTGCAAGATGTTTGAACGTGATGCTGAAACTCTCTTTGCTGGTCCCTTTTCTTTGTCAATGCTTCATGAACCACCTGATTTGCAAATCTAATCTGAAGAAATTCATTACATAAATCTGATGGTATTAACAGCACCTACTTAATTTTCTTTCTTGACCACTTTAATTATTTCTGATTAAATGTATTATTTACCATTCCTAAGGCAACAAATATGAGATAATGCAATTTAAGTAAATATAATAATGTGACTATAGGTTTCCGTTTTATGATAAAAGCAGTATTTGTCTATATAATGAAGGAGAATGTGCTAGCCTTAAAGAAAAATGACGTGAATGCGATTCGTCATGCATATTCAGTATTTCTCAGTAAGCTCTTCCAACTTTGCCTTGTGTTGTGGGATGCTTTGGCCCAAAAACGAACAGCAAGTGGTTAGAGCAGCAGACTGGGAGTTAAAATCAGACAAATAATGCTATAATTAACCTTCTACAGAGCACGTGTGTCAGCATTTCTTCTATTAGCATTCCTTGCTTGAATACAGACAGTACTTTCTCCTATGTAGGGCATAATGAGGCATAACTGACAGGGAAACTATCGGTTATGGTTATACTGGTGGTGGCTGCAGAATTTCACTTCTAGTTAAACTTGAAAGTGCCTTTGAGTGAACGTGAGAAGTGCTGCTGAAACTCCTGGCGCTCTGACTCAGGCACGGTAATGAGGCATGGAGGAGCGGTCTGGTCTTTCCTTTCTGGAGGAAAAAGAGAGAGTTCGTGCAGCGCTTTGAGTATCAGGGCTTGAGTAAAAGAAAGAGGTTGAGTAAAAAAGGAGGATCGGGAGAAAGCCACCCTTGTTACTTGGCATTTTTGTTTACAGTTTGGTTTGGTTTGATTTGGTTCACTTGATCATCATCCCGATTCCCGCGTTTGTTGTTCAGACCTAACTAACTTAACGCTTTTGTAGGTCTTATTTTAAATGTGTCAGTTGTTTTTCCTTCTTTCTTCAGAAATTTTTTCGATCATGGCAAATCACCAGGCAGGAGCAGAGGGGATTTAATGCTAGTGCATTGACTGAACACAGTCTAGTTGTCTTTCCTGGTATTGGCGTTCAGCTGCTGATGTGTTTAGTATTTATCTCGACTGCTGTTGTGGTCCAGCTTAAAAATTAACCCCTTCCCTTATCGGTAAACAGAACATGGGGACCCTGCTCTCGTCGAGGTTTTGTTTGTTTAGAACTCTTCAACAGAGTTCATGTTTTCTGTAAGTGTCTGTACAAAAACTAATGGATTTGGGTCAAGCCTTTCGTAGCGGGCAAAGCAGCATAACTGACATTTCACCGTTGCTGCGTAGCTTCTGTATTGAGCTCAGTTTTCACTTCCCAAAATTAGTGCTGGGTTTTTTTGGGGTTTTTTGGTTATTTTACTGACTTCTCAGCTTCTCCTTATGCATTTGTTAAGACCTTCTGTACTTAAAAAAAAAAAAAAAAAATCCTGACCTATTTAGTGTGTCTTTGGAGGAACTTGATTCGCATATTGCGCTTAGAAACTATAAAAAGGATGTGTGGATTCATTGCTTTGTTCTGAGCGTCTGTCTTTACACATGAAAAAAATGCTATAGCTATGTAAGAAGTTTGGAGCGT
Source organism: Aptenodytes forsteri (assembly GCF_000699145.1). Lineage (NCBI taxonomy): Eukaryota > Metazoa > Chordata > Aves > Sphenisciformes > Spheniscidae > Aptenodytes > Aptenodytes forsteri. The sequence goes on from NW_008794411.1 coordinate 850,682, forward strand.
TCCATCCTCCTAGTTGCACTCACAAGGTATTTGCTAATAAAAGTAAAGAGGGCATGGACAGAAAATTGACGGCGTAGGAAGCTGTGTGTGTCGGGGAACTTGCAGTTCTACTGCCAGGCTTACTGCAAATCGTGGGAGTCTACTTGTAGGTGGAATCCCGGTATAGGCTAAGATGCTGTGTTTGAGGGGATACCGTTCATTGCACGTTATTTCTTGATGAATGCATTCTGTATCGGCAGGTTGAAGGCAATATACAGGGTTTTGTGCAGCTCAGGACTACGGGAACTTCTCAGCGTTTATTAAAGGGCACATGTTTGGTACCTGTTCAGGTTTATTTAAAATAACACAGGGATACTTCTGCCATATATTTGGGAACTTTTGCTGGTTTACCCTTATGAGACACCTGTTCAAAAACCCCATAACATGAATCGGATGCTGTTTTTATCCCCGTCCTGCCCACGCTGTGAGAAGCCACAATCTTGACTTCCCCTTCATGTACTCAGCTTTTGCGTGTGGCGTGTTTTCTCAGCGCTGTATAGTAGCGTGGCAACTCGCTGCTCAGCAGTATTGCCTTTGGACTTGAACTCTTTCACAGCCGTGTTGGGGGCTGCCAGGAGGTGTAGGAGCACTGTATGGCAGCGCACAGCTGGATGGGAGTTGGAGAGGTATGGCGGTAGTTTGGAATAGTCATAAAGGTTTCTACTCCCAACCCTCTTTTAGGCTAATAACTTCAATCTTTGAAAGAAAAAAAAAAAAAAGCAGCACTCTTTCTGTTTAATAGCAACATGAAATAATTGTTATGCTGGTACGTTCTCCCAGGGTTTATTTTTAAAAGCTTTTATTTGCATGGGAAAGTGTATCCGCTGGCAATATCCCTTATTCCTGCACGAGTTGTTCCAAATTTCAGTGTAACTGTCGGGTACTGCATATGTCTGTGAGAAATACTAAACCGAAAATGAAGATATGAGCTAAGTTAGGAGGGAAAGTTTTTGTTAGTTTTCTTACTGTATGTCATCATTCACTATTCATTAATCACCACCTCTTTTTAAGCATTCTTATTAGCGGGAACAAAGTCGTGACACAGAGAAGCTGCTGCTTCATATACGTTAGTATCCCTGCTCGTTAAGATGGTTTAGTATTTTTTTTTTTAAATTTGTTAGCAAAGGATAAAATGCCTGGTAAACCTTATTTGACGTTGGATTTGAAAGACTTTGTGGTTGCTAGTAAGAGTGTCTAAACTTGCAGTGCTCCACTGCAGCTGAAGTCGCTTCGCTTGGTTTCTTGCCCCAGTGCTAAACTGGGTAAATCAGCCCAAACTGAATCCCATGCTGCTGCTGGACTGTCTCTTGCAGTCAAACCAGTTGAGAACGCTGCTGCTGTGCCAGCGAAGCAGAGAAGAGAGTAACTTCGGAAAACTTTACTGTTAAAATAACGGATGGGATTTTCATGATTAATATATTGGCGATAACAAGTACTCCAGTTCCTTTGTCAAGAACTTGCTTGTGTATTTATTCCAGTGGGATATTCAATTCCATAATACTAATCTTCCTGGGAATCTAGTTGGAATGACATAATCATTTTATGAAGACTTAAAACTCTTGGTCATCCTGTTTTCTAAACTTGGTACACATCAGTTACAGACTTCAATATTTTTCCATAATAATCAAAATTATTGAGTTTGTCTTTGACGTACCATGATAAGGAACGTGGAAACTATCAAGTTGCATGTCTTGTGATTTATTTATTTATGTGTGTGTGTTAAGGTTTTTTTCCCCACTGTTTGGTGGAAATTCCAGAGAAGCGGGGAAAACTATACCATGTAAAAGAAGAAATGAAATGTATGCGAAGCGCAGTTAGATGCATGAAGAAACAAACGAAAATATGAAGGAAAGTGCTAATTAAATGTGTGCTTTTGCCTCTAAATCCGTACAAATCCCATAGTGCCTTTGTGCCAATATAAATTCTTGGCATTTTTGCGGGCATTTCTCACTAGAAAGGGGATAGGATTATTGCCTGCAGGGATATAATAGAAGAAAATATTTCTGACTCCACTGGACATTTGTCTGTAAGCTTTACATGAATCACTTGCTAAGGGGAGGGGAAAAAAAAAAAAAGATCCTTTAGCATGAAGCAGGTAGCAGTTGTCCACAGAGAGCCTGGCACAGTCCTGTGAGGTTTCTTGCGCCTTTCTGTGAAATGTAACGCAGCTGTTATGGGAGGTGGGGTACTGGACTGCTTGGACTGTGCTGACCTAAGACAGTTAAGTGATTTCCTATGTCGATTTAAAGAAAAATAAAAAATCCAAGAGATGAGAAAGCAAAACCTGTTCTTCTGTATATCAAGCTTCACTACCTGTTGTTAACAGCTGGCACAGTAGGTTGGAGGTCTTGACTGTGTTTTGGATGTGGAGCTGAGCAAAGCAAGAGCTTTAGAGGAGTAGAGAGCTTAAATAATTGGCGGCTACATGGTGTATGTAGGGAGGAGTTTGAAGTGGCAAAATCAAAGTGAGAAAGATCACGTGAGGCCTCGCAACTTTCTCTGTCCCCGTTACCAAGCTAATTGTAAATCTTTTTTTGGTTATGAGGTGTTCATCACTGTCTACACTTTAGATTAAGGAAAAAACCCAAACCCTCAGTATTAGATAAAAGATCGTTTAGTGATGATGTCTGGCTTCAATCTCAGTGTGCAGGTAGGCATTCTGGGACGGTCAGAATCTGGTTCTGATATTTGCATGTGATGGAAACTGCTATTAAATCATTGCATGTGCAGCTAGGTTCTCATCTGATTCATTTTCAGAAATGCTAGAAATGCAGCTAGAAAATACTAGCTGTATTAGCTTGTTTATGTAGTGTTAGGCAAAGCATTTTCTACAAATACTGAATTTCTCAATCACACTAACAGCTGCATTGTAAGTCCTAAAAAAAAAAGGGAAAGGGGTGACAGTGACCCATGAGTCACGGAGTCCAATTTGTAGCACTCCAAGGTAAGAGTGCAGTCGGGTCCAGGAGAGCGTCAGAGACATGTCAGTCCACCACTGCACTGTGAGCTACAAAAAGTCTCCTGAACCTACAGAAAGCTGTAACACGTGTAATAAAAGACCAAAAGCCGTAAGCGTAGCACGTGGGGGAAGCCGGTGGCAGGGGGAGCATCACCAGGGCCTTGTTCTTGCAATAGTGGGGAGTTTCTCAAGTGAAACTCCCTGTTGCTCCTAGCAAGCAGAGGTAGGTGAACCTGATTGTGCTCATTGTCCCTCCCTCCCTCTTAACCCCTGACAAGGAGAGGAGAAACCCCAGTTGATCACTTCAACCTGGGTACGTGGGCAGGACCTAAAGAATGGTGGTTTTCTGCCGTTCTCAGTATTGCAGTAATGCTTAGCCATAGGGGAAGAAGTGAAATTCTGGTTTATGAAGAAAACTGATCGCTAAAAATCAGCTACGTGAATAAAGCAGTTTCAAAGGATGAGAAGACTGTTGGTCAGCGGTAGTGCAGCGTAGGAAGCTTTTGGGGATCAGTTGAGTTGTTAGTCGTACGGGTATATAGACTTCCCCCCCCCCTTTAAATGCAGTGACTGTGAACATGCTGTTTGCCAGCCAGCGCTGGCTCCTACGGCAGGAGGAGGCTGGTGATAGCTTTTCCGTGGGAGGGAGGAGGTCCTAGTGGTATGTGTACTTTGCTCAGGACTTTGGCACAGTTGGCCAGTAAAGGGGAATAGAGCCTTTCTTGCGCTTCGGACGTTGAACCGATTGCAAAATAGCGCTGAGGAGAGCGAGCACGTAAGTAGGGAGCTGAAAATCCCACAGGGTTCAGACCCTTTGCAGCTTCGTCTGGCTTTGTTTTCTGGGTTTGAAACCAGGGAATTAGTGGGCATGCTGAAACAAGTTTTCCTTGTCCTGCCCGCTCCTCTCCCTACTTACCTCCTCCCCGTGCCTGTCAGCCATCTGCAGGCTCCTGGCAAGGAGATAGAGGTGTTGTCCTCATCGAGGCCTTCGTGAATCATCATCAGAAGGACGACGTAAAACCTGTGACCCGCGTCCAGGCTCAGTTGGATCACCTCTGCAAGACTTTTCCTTTGGAGAGACGGTCGTAACAGAGTTAAAGCTCTGTTTAACCTTATTTAAAATGTCCTCGAGATGTCCTTTTCCTGAAACGTGCTTGCTTTTCATGTGTGGCTGTATTTCCCTCTTGGGGGGGTTCTTGTTGGGGCTGGGTGGGAAGAAGTTGAAGCAAATGCTGACGTTGCTTAAATATAAAAAAATTAGTGCTTTGACCTTACAAACAAAATAATGCTTTTCTTGCTTTTCTTTTTAGGATGTGCTTTACAAAAATGTTGCTTCTCTTAATGCAGAGAGAAACAAAGCTTTTAAAGCTTTACTGAAGCCTACCTTAATTTGACTCTCAAGGAAAAAAACGCTTTGCTGTATTGCTTTGTGCAGACTAATGAACCCTTTTGACTTGCAAATCTCTTCCCACTATGAATTAAGTCTTGTATTATGCAAATCTCCCTTTCAGTTATCCTTTTCTTATACCTTGATTTTGAATCTTTCCTTTAGATCATGGCTTGCATGACATTTTCTTTCTTTTCCTTTCTTTTTGCTGTTTGCAAAGACTCTTGGGAGGATTTGACAGATGTGGTGGAGCAATTGCGTGATGATACTGAAGGTGCGTGCCACACCAACATCTTTCAGCTATTATTTCCACTAATGATTGGCTTCTGACTTATTATTTTGAGCCTGAGTGCAAAATACAGTTTTCCTTTCCAGTGCCGATAGCTGTGGCTTTCTGAACGTGCTTGTCTGGTTGAACCAGGTTCGCAGGCAGAACATGCTGTACTAGTTGCACTCTGTGTGGATGTTTCGTTTCTGCTGTTAGCGAGTTAAAGAAAATGTCTTTGATGCACTCTGGATGTTTGGTTTCTACTGTTAGCGAGTTAAAGAAAATGTCTTTGATCACTGGAGTGTATGTATTGCTCTTGCAATTGCTTTAATTTACATTTAAAATGGATATTGTGAGGGCTTTTCTTCTAAATTTTATCAGCCCCTTCGTGGGCTCCATGTGATCAGTTTTGGTTTCTAAATTCTTACTGATCTCTTGTTTGAAAATAGATGTTTGGTTTCTACTGTTAGCGAGTTAAAGAAAATGTCTTTGATCACTGGAGTGTATGTATTGCTCTTGCAATTGCTTTAATTTACATTTAAAATGGATATTGTGAGGGCTTTTCTTCTAAATTTTATCAGCCCCTTCGTGGGCTCCATGTGATCAGTTTTGGTTTCTAAATTCTTACTGATCTCTTGTTTGAAAATATGTGCATACAATGTTGCTTACAAAATGCTTTAAAAATTTTTGGGTATTTTTACTTCAAGTGGAGGTTCAAAAAGCAAATCAGCGAGGGGCTAGTTTACGGGGCTAGTTCTTATATTAAATGCATTCTGAGACAGTTATTTTCCTGAGCCTGATATAAACGCAACTTAAAAGGTTGCAGCAACATACGGAAGCTAAATTTCAAAAAATATTTCAGAAATCACCCCGAAGCTTCAGATTTTCTGAAGTATTTCTATTTATCAACTCGAGACTTTGCAGAAGTGACTCTAAAAATTATATTGTAAATTTTGATTAAAACCGGTCAAGTTTTTTTTTTATCGTGCTTCTTACTTGATCTTAAAAATGGTGCAAGCGTGCAGTAGTTGAATCCCCAATTCAGCATGCACTCAAGTAAATTTGTAATTTGATGACTAAATGCAACTGTTCATGCTTGGGATGAAAGTGTTTGCAGCACAAAAGGCTAATATACCTTTTGGAGGGAAGGGAGCAAGGAGGGAATTTTCCTTTTGTGGCTGAGAAGTTTATAGGAAGAATGTAGATTTCAGTGTAGAAGGATGGTTGGGGTATTTACCTATATAGGCCAAATTCTTTTAAAATGGCAATCTCAAATTAGAAGCTAAAGCTAGGGCTCTTGAAGACTTAGGAGCATAAGTCCTGTAATTCTCACGCTGATAATCCCAAAGGAGTAAGGTCAGCAGATGCATTTCAGCTCTTTTTGCCAGTTTGTGCATTGGCTGTTTTCGAAGTTGGTGTGGATTGCAGAGCCCACGGTGGCTGTTTTCTTACCAGTTCAGTTTTGGTCTAATTCTCACTGGTAGGATGTTAACCAAAAGCCGCATTTGTTTCTTTATAGCACAGATAAGCAATTTAAACGTGAAGCTTCATAAAGCAAGATGGTGAAACTAAGCGAAGTATGTTTATGTTACGGACTCAGGGTTATAAATAGAGGGTAAAGTATAAGCAACACTGTGAAGGGATACAGCTGTCTTAAAATATGTAGTTGCGATTATTACTAGAATAATAACTGATAGTTAAGGATGGCAAAGTAATGCAGCCAGGTTTGGGACTCGCTTAGGAAAAACCTTCCAGTGCAAATAATTTTAAGCATGTTTCTGGCAGAAGAAAAAAGCAAAATCAACCATGACATGGCAAAATTTACTTTTATCTATATTTGGAAACTCAGATGGTATAAAACTTTTTAAAGAGGATGTGTTGTGCGCAAAAATTAGTCATCTCCTGTGGATGGTGCCTTTCTCAACTGTTGCGTGTGGTTACGTGCCTGGGCTTCTGCCTGGTGGCCTCGTAAACCCAGCAGGCTTCTCATCAGCCGTGGGAGATGTTCTCTCTGCTGGCACAACGGCTAATTCTGCTTCCCCAGCAGCTCCAGCCGAGGGCATATCCAAGGTAGTCTTTAAGGAGAGGAAAAAAAAAAAAGGGGTTGAGACTCTTTTACCCATTAAACATTGTATGGCTTTTTGGCATTAATTTTGTTGGAGTGGGATACATTAGAAATGTGTGTCTTGTCTGTTTTCACTTGTATCTTTGTTTCCCATGACCACCACCCCATTCTGTTTTTTTGAAACTCTTGCATGCCTGGTGTGTGCAGGAAGCCGTCGTCCTCGGCAATCAGTCAGAGGCTGATGGATGCTTGACAAGGAGTGTGCTTTCCCCCTCAAAAGTCACCATTAAGGACATAATAGCAAGAACAAATGAAGCAACCTTTTAAACTCTCTGTGAAAATGTTTCCTCTCTTAGGAAATCAGATTTCATTTTGTTAAGATGGTGTTAGTCCAGCTGCTTCCCAGTTTATCCACAGTCCCTCAGAGTAGACAGGTTGAATTTTGAATATAGAAGCAAAAAATTAGTAGAATAAAACATCTTTCTCTAGAAACACACATGCCTCTGCTTTTCACTTGTGCATAGTCATGTCACTTTTATTTTCATCACTGCTTAACCTTTAAGAGAGCGTCTGCATGATACGCCAAATGTCTTATCACCTCATCCTTGCGATGGTAGTCAGGGGCTTGCATTGCCGGAAGGCAGGTGAGGCATTTGAACGTAAGGCAATGTCAGGAGAGCTTCAACTGAAATACAAGAAGCTTAAAAAATACATAATGATGTTGAACTCCCGATTTCTTTTTGCAGCATTAAAATAGCCGTAGTTCCATCTTGAATGGAAGACTCTGGATCACTTACAAAAACCAAACAGCTCAGATGGCAGATATTCCTCTCTCCCCCAGCTCGCTGCTGCATGCCGTTCAGCTGGAACCAGCTGCCCTTAGAACTAGGGTGGGAGAAAGGAGGGCGTACCACATCTTAATTACCTTGACCATAAGCTCGTGTGTTAGCACGGACCCACTGACGTCAGTTTGAACTGGGGTGCCAGGCGGTGCGCTGGGGCAGGTGGCGTGCAGTTGCCTGCACCCCTCTGCAGCTTTGACCGCAAAGATGTCAATTTCTTGCGTCCTCTGCGACTTGTGGCAAGAGTTGCCCCCTCTGTTGCGCATGTAGGATCCTCCTTGGATCTAAGCGCTTTGGCGATGCTGCGGCAGATTGTGCACTGGCAGGAATCTTAGGGAGGCCGGCCCAGGACACGAGGCTGCCGGGGGAGAACTAAATGGATTATTCCGAGAAAAACGCGCATTGTGTCACTCCTTTTTGACTCTCTGTTGATAATTTGTGGAGAGAGCGCTTCAGCTTGGAGGAATTTTCTCACCTTCTGCATGGTGCGGTGTGGCAGAACAGAGGCTAAGGAAAAGAGTTAAAATGATGAAAGTCCTTAATTTATCTAGGGATTTGCTTTCCGCGTTTATTTGAAATTATACATGTGTTCATGATTTCATAGTCTGAACAGCTGGAACTAATGTCTTCCCTAATGTGAATTTGCTTAAGTGAAACTCGGTGCACTGTAAGATAGCTGGCTGGTTTGTTTTGAAAGCAAGTGTTTCACCTTTAACGTATCTCAGTTAATCTGAATACGGGATGAACTGTTTGCAAGAAGCCGTTTCTCTTCTATACATAGAAGCAGCCTTTCTAAATTTCAGATTGCTTTAAGTTTGGACTCTTGATTTAAGACAGATTCAGGACGTGGAGAACCTTGCTGAAATACTAATTAACTGGCATTACTTTGAGCAGATTTGTTCACATCTACAGCGTTTCATGACTTCCTGTATTTGATCGAAGTTCTAGCTTTATTTTAGTTTCTTCTTAATTCTTTTAGGGTAATTCAATATGAGGAGCGATTAAAATTTATTGTCACCAGGTGAGAAGTACTTAGACCACAGTCGCAGCTTAACCCTTTGAGATCCAGTGTTGCATTGACTTTTTCCTTGACTTTTAGGTTCCTAGGTACCTATTTTACCTTTTAAACAAATTACAGGATTCCTGAGATTCTTGGATGCTTTTGAAACCATCTTCATGGAAGCTTCTCAGGAACCCTTTGCTTCTCATGCTGTTAGCGTGTGAATGATTGTGGCACCGTTTTACCCCTTCAGAAACCTGGGAGTTCAGTGTTTTAAGGAAACGGGCAGATGAGCTGATTACTTTACCCTGTCATTCTAGTGGGATGCAAGTCCAGTTCAGTCGTGACCACTTACCTCCCATGTGCAAGGTTGCTGGTTACGAAACACGTCTATTCTGTAGAAGCTACAATTTCTAAATAGCAAAAGTGTCTTGAGAATTTAAGATTATTTCCATTGAAATCCAAACCACATGGAAAGGCGAAGTTTAAGGGCCAAGATTTTGCTTTTTAAGGCTTGCGACATGGCATGTGTAGTAAAACACAGGCAGAGTTTTCGCAGTTAGAGGCAGAAAGCTGGAGAAGGTATTGACTCAGAGAATCTCAACTGCATGTCAGGTTCAAACTGTCAAAGCAGAAAGTGACTGGGTTGAATTAAAGCCAGCTGGATAGTCTTATTGTGTAAAAGTCGTCTTTGCTTGCTTACCCTGCTCTTGTAGACTCAGTTTTAAAGGTGTATATGTTGCAGCACATATAACAATGGTATAAGTTACTTAGGATTTAATTTTTCAAGTAAATCTTTGGGATGTTATCCAGTTTCATACTATATAACAGTTAATCGGTTTGCAAGATGAGAAGCTTAGATAAGCTGCATATGCAGAGCACCATTGTTCACATCAGACTAATGAAGCAGAAACCTTTAATTAGTTAATGTGATGAAAACATTTTTCAGTTCTTTAGACTGTGACTGCACGTTCTAGTCTTAAATGAAAGCATAGCCCTGCTTTTTCTTTTTTCCTAAGTGCTTTCATCAGCTCAGATGTTCATTAGCTCTTAAACATGTTGAACGAATCTAGTTGTCTTGAACATGCTTCGTACACCCCTCTATTATTCTTGTTTGTCTGTGGCTTTTTTTTATTTAGGTAGTATTGACCCCAGTTGACACACAGCAGTCACAGACTTCTCAGACTTGGGGAGAACCATGCCTCTTGTCTCAAAAAGCATACGGTACCCTTGACCTCAGCATAAGACTGTGTGAGGCAGCAGCTCTCGATACTGTTAAGAAATGTGCATGGTTTCCGATGAGTATATAATGGAGTAGGACCCGAATTCTGAGCAGTGTCCTTGGACTCTACTGTTATTCAAATTAGCTAATAACTGTAGCCAAAGTAACATTTTCCATCCGTTTGTCTTGTACGGTTTCTTTAATTTTGCATTGGCAATTGATTTGCCACCTAAGCAGAATCACTTTGGATGTCTGCCTTGCTACCGGTTGGATGAAGGAGCCACTCGGGCAGCGGGTGCAGGACTGCTCTGTACTGCGGCAGTGCTTTGTTGCTTGGGGCATGCCGCTGTGGGACCTTGGCCAGTGGGGAGATGTCTTGATTAGAGCGGAGGTCTCTGTATCTTTCTGTATCTTGCTATTCCCTTGATAGGGAAGAAGAGAAAGAAGCTGTGATTATTAACAAGGTTTAAGTCAAGTCTTAAAACTTTTAGATATGTTCAGGAGGCAAGCGCTCAGCTTTTCGAAAGGGTCTGATCTCACTAATGAGTGTGCACAGTGTACGTATGCATAGGAGTTTTTCTTCAAAGCCTGGCCAGGCCAATAATCATGATCAACCTAGACTTAAAAATGTATTTAAACTTAAAAAAAAAAAAAAAAAAAAAAGCCGTTTCTTTTACCCCCGC
>NW_008794411.1:861207-875375 GCF_000699145.1 Aptenodytes forsteri
AAAAAAGCCGTTTCTTTTACCGCCGCACCATACTCTTTTGAGGGTATGTATAAAAATCGCCTCAGATAATTGAAACCTACTAGAGATTTCTGCTGGTTTATCTGTCTTGGTCAGAAGCATGGATATACTGTAGGTGGTGTGCTACCAGAAGTATTGAGGGAGGGGGTTGATGTTTTGGGGTTTTTTTTTACCAAGGAAGCTTGTTCTGAGTGGATTTTGAATCATGGTACTGAAGCAAAGCACAATTTTGTGACAATAGTTGTCTGTGGTAGAAGCAAATGCTGTAGTGATGTTCATACGCTCTTAAAGGGCAACTGTGATGGATGCTGTCGGAGGTGGTGTTCATGAGTTCTACGCAGAAGTACACAGAAGAAAATATACGGAAGGGTTTTTTAATTGCATGTACAAAAAATTAGGTTTTGCAATCGTGTATAGTATTATGTCTGACTTTTTTTCCTGAGTCTGCACTCCTAGTAATGGTGACTGTTAGCTACGTTGCAAATCATAAAATGGATTGCAAATCACAAAACAGGTAATCTGTTCAACGTACGTGCCAAATCCATCAGCTTAAAATAGTAGCAGTTCTGCAAAGCCAATAAAAATCACCCACTAAATTAAATCCTTCTACAGTCCAGTGTTGCTATGAGAATTGCATTCCTAAATGGGTACTTTGAAGTTTTCTAAACTATGAAAATAAATTGTGAATGCCTAATCTCAGCCTTTTTATAAGATGTGAGCCAAGACAATCACCGCTTGAAGAGTGTACAGTTACTAAAACAAAACTCTCGGGGGTTTGATCACTTTGTCCCTCAGCAGTGGAAGACTGGGTGGAGACACAGGCAGAACTGGACTTGTTTGCCACTTCTCTGAACAAGAAGGCGTTTGTCCATGGCAGCAGATGTGGCCTGGAGCATGACTAGACCGGTGGCTGTTGGTGGATGGCAATTCCAGCGGGCATTGATTAGCGCCCCTTTGATGAGGGGTACTCGAGTATTGCTAGTGCTATTGCCGCAGAGCTAGGTCTGAGTATTTCTTTGAGTCGTCAGCAGCATCCCCGATAAAAGCAGCCTGTCCTCTGGCAGACAGGCCACCCAAAACTAAGCAGCAATAACGAGACCTCAGCAGCCTGGGTGCCAGCTAGCCTTGGAGCCATGGGAACCTGACCACGGCGTGCTTCAGAGGCAGGTTCAGCAAATCCGCCTTTGTTCCCAAGTTTCACAAATGCTCTTTTTTGATTCCGTTTCATAATTTCTCAGGTTCTTTGATTGAGGATGTTTGTATCTCCACTTCAGTAGTTGCTTTTCGTCTCCCAACCCTGAGATGCCTTTCAGTGTCTCCTTCTGTCTGGCATAAAGAGTCTCAATTGCACGGTAGCCGTTGCTCTTCTTGCCTGTTTTGGATTCAGCCATAGATTACTGAAATCAAATACTACGCCTGTCGGCTACGTGCTGCTGGGCCTACAGTGCTTTTCAACCCGCAGGAGCTATCAAAGATTGGAAGTGGGAACGATGTGACTTTTTCACAATTCTATGGTTGTATAAAGTTTTGCACCTTGCTCTCTTTTTGGCTGGTGGGTGCTGCCAAGATGCCTCGTTGCAGTGGCAGTACATTTGAGATGACAAGAAGTTTGTATTCGAGCAACTGGACTTGTCAGTACCAGCATCGTGATGAAGCAGGATGATGACTTGCATCATCAGGACAAGTCCTATAGGAGACAGCAGTAGTCTCAGAAGAATATACCCCTTGGCCTCTTTTGGCTAAGTTGCTGCAATTTAAAATGCAACAAGAAATGGTTCTTCACAGTTGGATTGACAAGAGGATGAGAAATGTTAACAATCCAGACACCTCAAGTCCACCTGCCTAGTAGAGATTTGATGTTTACTCAGCGGCAAACCTGCTGAATACAAACCCAGACTTTGCAAGACTCCGCTTAGGGACTGGATCCACTGAGGATGAGGGTTGCATCTTCCCCTCCTCCTTCACCATGAGAGAGGTTCCTGCGTCTCTCCTTAAAACATATCTCAGCTGTCTGTATGTTGAAGAGATGGAGCCTCCGAACAGTCAAAAAGAGCTTGAGAACACCCCGACGGTGGTGAGCGTCGCTGGGTGGGTCTGGGTGGTGGTACTCCACAGAGTCAGTGGGAACAGCCATTCTTCCACTGCTTAGATTTCTCAATATTTTTATGGCTTCTTTCATCAAACTTAGCTACGTGCTTCCCTGCATTTTAAATGGAAATATATCTCCTTTTATTCTAATTGAAGGGTTTCAGTCTGATATTTACTTGCTTGTTAAATGCAAGCATGCTTTGTCAGTACAGCAGATAAAATGTGTACCCTATGCTTAGATACGTAGTCTTAGATGTCCTCTGGTCATGCTTCTGCTGCTAGGTGTACTGAATTCACTCGCGAAGGTGGTAAATTGGTTCACGGGTCCATGGCTGTTTAGAGCAGCCCTAGAATAAATGTGCCTTACAGGATAATAAAACTGCTTGCACCAAGGAACTTTAGCTCAAAAATTGGGTGTGAGATTGCAGGTGCAACAGATGCAACCGGAAAACTTGCAACTGATGCAACATCATTTTCGTAGCAAGAATTTCTCTCTATTACTGTGTATCTCCAGGCCTAAAGCTTAAGCATGCTTTTATTTGTTGTGGACGTAGGACAATTTCACTCTAGTTACGGAACAGTACCGTGGTAAACAAGTTTGTTGCTTGAGGTGTTGGAAAGGCACTGATGGTGTTTGGGAAGAGAGGCGCTCTGTGAAAGGAGAGATGTTGGCATGGGCACATTATATGGGTCAGGGAGCGGGAGGCCTGCAGGCAGGGTGTAGATAGGAAAATGGATGTCTGCATTTGTTTCTTGCAACTAGCAAGTATAATGGTCTGAATATTTATAATATGGTAGAGGAAGAATCTGATCTTAGAAGATCTGTGCGTGTTGGGAATTAGAGCGAGCTGTCAGAGGAGCCATGAAGATCAGCTCCTTATTGTCAGTGGTAAAAACCAGTGGTGTTGATAAAATGAAGAGAGATAGTTGGGACATGGCTCCACGTTACACCCAAGTTTTAAAACAAACAAAAAAAGTCATGAGAAGTAAAGATGCAAGACTGTGTAGAGGGACATATTGATGGATTAAGTGTGAGCGCATTCATGGTTATCTTTAGATGGAAGAAGAAATCACAAGTGGAGAATTCTTACCAGTTTGTAGTTGCTGGACGTAGCTGGGGATTTGAGTTGGAGCAAGCGACGGCCGTGGCATTCAGTAACGCATTGTCAAGATGTAAAGCACAATATGAACAGCTGTCTTCAAACTTTTCTTCCTTGAAAATTTAAAGCTTTTGTAGTTATTTGAAGTATTGAGGCACCCTTAACGTGATACATCACCTATTCTCATGTCATTGTGGCTTCAGCCATAAAATGCTAGTTAATTTTGATTTTTCTCAACAAAAGGCCTGGAGAGAGTGCCTCACATGAAACTGTCACTGCCCCTAAAGATGTCCTCAAAGCTGAGGGACAAAAAGGGAGAGAGATGGGATATCTTATTGTATTAAAAATAGCTTTTGTTACTCAACAGTATTTTTCTTCCTTTTTTTTAATAGATCCTAATTATCTCATGGCTAATGAACGCATGAACCTGATGAACATGGCGAAACTGAGTATCAAGGGGTTGATTGAATCGGCACTTAATCTGGGCAGGACGCTGGACTCAGACTATGCACCTCTTCAGCAGTTCTTCGTTGTGATGGAACACTGCCTTAAACACGGCTTGAAAGGTAACCTTGCTTGAGAGGAGTCCTCCTGGGCTGTTTGTCGTAGCGTAGGGGCAATAAAGAGCAATCTTGTTTTAAAAATCCAGTTTTGTAATCTACAGCGGACTAAAGAGAGGCTGAGCGGGGTCACTGCTGTGATCACAGTTGACTTGACAGGCCACAGGAAGGGAAAAAACCTGCTGAAGGTGTAACACTGCAGGTGAAAAGTTCACAGTTGTTGCAGGTGCTTGCCATTTTTAAAACAGCTTTTCAGATTACTTGAGTATAACTAAGTGATCAGTGATAAAATTAGCTCCTTGGCAAACTTATGACTCCCTCTCTTTCTGCACTTCCTCATGCCTTAGGGACGCAATGGTCCTCTTGCTGGAAGAGGAACTGCAACGCAGAGGTCCTTTCTCAATAGTTCTATCAAAAGTGAGGATGTTGGCTTTGTGCAGCTAGTGTCTTGTAAGCTGCTTTCTAAAATAGCAAGCAGAGCATATACTTAACTATGTAATAGAGAGTCACAACTAAATTTGCCAAGTACCAGAGTACTTCTCTTGATGTGCTGCCCTTGTGTGATAGTAGCTTGAGATGAAAAGCGGAGGATATTAAATGCTCTCTCAGCACCTTTACGTACATCCTGCAGCGCTTCCTCAGTAGCGCAGAAGAAGGAATTCCTGTGCTGGTTAAGGTAACATTGTGCCAAGGAGAAGTGTTTGTATTCTTCAGCTTCTTTGTTAATCCATTCGCCAGTGTCCCTGCTGCTGGTCATAAGTTTGAAGTTAACAGAGTTCTCGGTCTTCTCACTGCCGCTGTAACGTAGCTGTGAGAACTATGGAAGAAGAAAATGAATTTCCAGCTTGAGTACCTAGGGGTCACTAGAAAGCTTTTCTGAAGGAGGAAAGGATGCACAGAGAAGCCCCTAGCAGCTGTGGAGAAGGAGCAGCTTCAACGTGGTGTGGTCCTTTTCCTTGTAATGTGATGGTCAGTGAGAGAAAATTGCTGTGCGCACATCAGGTGTAACTTAGGGATAGTGACAGCATCCTAGTAGAAATTTTAACCTCTAGCAGTGAATCTAAGTTGCTGGTTATCCCCGGATGTTGTTGTTTTGGCATATTGGGGATGTGTGGAAAGTTTTCTGGCATCTGTCTCAAGCTCCTGTTGCCTTATTTGAATGATACCAGTAATTGCCACCCTCGGGCATAAAAAGTCATCTTTTGTACTTGCCCAGCAGCAGTGCCAGAAGAATCTTTCTGGCGGTTTTTGTCTACTGTTCATTCACTTCTGGCCACGTTTGGGAATGTATTTAGTCAGCACGGGCCTAACAAGCTCATTTTATATCTTTTTCTTTTCTAGGCAAAAAGACTTTTCTTGGGCAAAATAAGTCATTTTGGGGACCTCTAGAACTAGTAGAAAAACTTGTTCCTGAAGCTGCAGAAATTACAGCAAGTGTTAAGGATCTCCCAGGCCTGAAGTAAGTAGTGTCTTTTACTGCACAAGTACATACATTTTTTATCGTAATAAGGATCCTGAAGAAGAGAAGGAAGGGCAAACATAACCTTCAGGAATACATCTGCCACCTTCTGCTGATAAAAATGGATCATTACTGGCTTTTATTCTTAATCAAGGAACTGCAGAAGGAGGGGATAGGTATATTCTTTCCGTCTTAAGCGCACGGAGTGTTATGGACAATAGTGCGTTTATTGGAGCACTAAACGAACAACGATGTGTCTCAGGAACGGGAACAGCCTTTACTGACTCTCTTTCTGAAGTCAGACTGAAGAGGAAGGGAATTGGAAGGAAGGTGTTTACAGGTTAAATAGTTTTGAGGCTGATAGAGGTAGTTTTTCTTTTAAATAAATTCAGGTAAACTTGTAAAGTTGGTGTAAAAGGGAGGCTCAGTCACAAAGTTGGAGAAGATAGCAGCTTATGTTAAAGAGGGGAGGGAAAAAACCACTTTAAGCTTATATCGCTTTTAAAAATCTCATAGTCATCTCAGATGACACATTCAGGTTTGCTTATTCCATGCTAAAAGGAAACTGTAAGAGGCTTTCAACCTGGGGAATAGGAAAAAAGGTATAAGGAAGCTTTTGTCCGAGTAGCAGGACTAAGGATTAAACCTTCTTTGCTGAAAGAAGAGGTGAATAGATTCAACAACAGTTTCTTTCGGGTTAGTATTTAGCGATGTGCGTATGGACAAGTGCTTTTACTGGAGATCCGTGCAGGACTCCTCCTGGAACAGCTTACAGGACCAGCGTGGAGTGCCAACAGTGTTGCGCCAGAGCTCCTGTTCCCTTTTCCTGTTGTAAAAGAATATTGAAACATAAAATAAATTGAAATAAAGAACAGTTTTAGAATAAGTTTCTGAACCTCAGCCTTGCGTTCCTACTAACCCTTGAGAAATGTTGTGTCATGTATTGGTGAGGTCAAGAATGGGGGGTAATGAAGATGACTTTCATGGGCAGTTGCTGCTTTATACTACTTAAGGTTAGAAAATGAAGTGCCCCACGTGCTGTTTGGTATAAGACAGCTGACTGACTGCTGGAGATGGAAAAGAAATTTCTTTCTAATCAGAATACTGCTCAACACGGGGGATTTACACCTTCCTTTGGAGCATCTGGTACTGGCTCCTGGCCAGCATGCCATGGTAGATGAGCCAGAGCTGTGATGCAGCGTATCAGTTGTCATATTTTTAAAGCTGCGTACTTCGGATTGCCAGGAGAAACAGAGGGGGAAGGACTGTGACTACAACCCATTGCATCCTGTGAGTGTGTTATTGAGCAAAACAGTTGAAGAGAACAGTACTGAATTTGCGTTTTCAGTTGTCTTTGTGCATTCTCACCCAACTTAACACCTCCCTGAAGGAGTGGTGCTTGGGCATCTGTGCTGAGCTGAAGTATACACATGTTCTTCTGACTTGCCTTATGCAAACCTGATTTTGAATTAGAAGGCGATGTGTTGAAGCAGCCGATCTCTGTCTATGTGGTAGCTTCCAGCAGGGGTAAAGTCAGGGAAATATTTGTAGTATAACAACAAATACATAATTAGTTAGAGAGAAGCAGTGATTGCTTAGATAAACTTGTCTGTAATTCTTTGCACTTAAATACCTTGTATTTCCCTGTTTTCATCAGTGCCAGCTCTATCTTTGAGATGCCGAAACTTCAGATAGAAAAGGATTGTTAAAGCTGTTTGTGAATGTGCATTGCGGTATGTCTGTAACTGTTTTGTTTCTGGCCTTTGTAGGACACCTGTAGGTAGAGGAAGAGCTTGGCTTCGCCTGGCTCTAATGCAGAAGAAACTTTCAGAATACATGAAAGCCTTGATTAACAGAAAGGATCTTCTCAGGTGAGTGCTGAGCTCGTTCTTGGATTAGGTTAGGTTCACTTCTGCCCTCTTGCAAGATCTTTACCATCTTTTACACCCAAATGGTAAAGTGTGTGTGTACTTTTTTTTGATAAGTAGTAATATTTGTGAAATGCAGAGCTGCTTCTGAGGGATTAAAAATGCTTAGTATTCTTTCTTAATTCAGAAGCTGTTATTTCTCTGCTTTTATTGTCTCAAGTTTCCATTAGAATAAACACAAATTTTGGCTTCAAAGAGGTGATTTGGGTGAAATATTTGTACAGAGGGGATACAGCATTCTCTGTCTGCAAGATCTTGGCCCTGGATGTATTTCTGACCTTGTCACTTCATTACCATCTGACTTGGAACAAATCATTTCACTTCTCTCTGCTTCCCACTGATAAAAGAGCAATGATTTTGTAGTTTAATTGAAAGTCTGTAGATTTGAACTACTATGTCTGTGTAAATCAGTAGGATTTAATGAATATGTTGGTGTTTCTTTACTCAAACAAGTATGTTTTTGTTGGCTGTCCATGTAAATCCATAGCCGACTTGGGGTTAGAAGGGAGAGCTTGGTATTGTCCACTGGAAGATGTGGCGGTGGCTTGTGTTAATAAAAGTACGTAATAGTGTAGTAGAAGTATGCTACTTAAAGAACTCTGATTACTAAGCCCCAGTCTTAAATCTGCAATGTGCTGTACCATTACTCAAGAATCGTGCTTACTTTCCATCACCTTTCAACAGTGAGGGACCGGGTCTCCTACTTACTGGGTCTTTGCCTCACCTAAAGACATACTGTGCTAAGGGAGGTTTGTTCAGTCAGAGCGGGAGTACATCGATAGTACATAGGAGTACGTTTCTGTATGGACTATGGGCCGCTGCCTGGATTTTTGTTAAGGCTGAGCTTGCATTATATTGTCGTATGAACTAGCAGGGATCCCATGCTAGTTGACTTTTAAAGATGCAACAGTTGTCTTCCCTTGCCATGCATCCTGCAGTGAATTTTATGAGCCCAACGCACTGATGATGGAAGAAGAAGGTGCGATCATTGCTGGCCTCCTAGTAGGTTTGAATGTCATCGATGCAAACTTCTGCATGAAAGGAGAAGACCTGGACTCACAGGTACTGGGTATTCAGTTAATGGGGTTTTTTCTGCTCACTTAAATTGGAAGAATTTTCCATTGTAGAGGACTGTAATCAACTGAGATACAAGTTTGTTACGATACGTAATCGAAGACTAATATAAACTTGTTACTATGATTGTGGTCTTCGGTTAGCTGGCAGCACTAATACTCAGGATTTTGGTTTCCTCTTTGCTGTTACGCTTTGCTATGGTCTGCATGCAGGTCACTGTGGAGTGAAATGTAGTAAATGAAAAAGGAGGCGAAAACGGGGAAGGACTTAGCCAAAATGAGGGGAGAAGTGGACGGAACTGTTAATTCACTCACACTGTGTGATGAGATCATTGTAGCTGTTAGACAAAAGAAAATGAGCCTGTATGCACTTATGTTCCAGCTTGCATAAGCAGTGTATGTACAGATATGGTAATGATTTGTCCTTATGTCCTTAGGCTTGCTTGCCAGCGTGCTGCTTATCCTCCTATATTTTTACTTGAAATACACCATGTTTTCACTAATTTTGGATAGATTACTGGTATAATGAATCCTTGCTATAATACAACATGTACTGATGTTCTAACTGAATGACTCTAAACTTTCACAGCTACGGACAGTGTTTAGTCTTCGAAAAAGTGTTTCATGTAAAATGCAAATTTTTCTTTTCTAGGTTGGAGTTATTGATTTCTCAATGTATTTGAAAGATGGGAACAGCACAAAAGGCAGTGAAGGGTAGGTACCCGCACGATTGTCCTGCTTCTTATCTCTCGGTAACTTGTATTCAAGTATTCCGGGTTGCCCTGCAAGCTGTTACATGTTTAATTAAAAAGCTATTTAGACTGAATTGCTTTTCTATGATAAGCCATAATATATAAATAAGATAATGGAAGTATTGGGAGGGGGCAGGGGAAAAGGAAAGTCTCCCAGAAATTCTGTTTGTTCTTCCTCAACTGGCAACTGAAGATAAAAATACTTTAAGCGTGACTCTCTGCTGAGTTAGGTCTGCCAGTCTTTAAAGCCTTTTCGGTAAGCAGCTTAGTAGCCTTCCCCGGTTGTATGGCTAGCAGGATAGTAGTTGATTTTTGGCACCATAACATCCTTAGAAAAAAACAATTCTCCAACTGGAAAAGATCGTAACTGCAATAACAGCCTGAAGTACTTGTGCCAGCATACGCAACCGGAGCTGTGCAACATTCGGAGCAGTTGTGGGCACACTGACATACGGATCAGGTGTTGCGGTTTTCTGAGGTTCTTCAAGAGTACTTCTTCCTTCTAAGGAAGTTCTGCTAGTTTGAATTCAGGTATATACTTAATAGTTACCCTTCAGGATGAGGTGCTTTGATTGCATTTATCTATAGTTTCATTTTTAGAACATCCTTTTCTTTAGTTAAGATTTCCTGCTGGAAGTGCATGCAAAACATGCGTTTGTTGACAGTTTTCCTTGAATGGATTTTGGCGAGATGGCTCTTGTCCAATATAAATGTAGTGCAAAAGCAGTTTTTTTCTCTTTGAAATACTGCTGTACTCTTTGAAATCTTGTCTGCTGTAATCATTCTCCTTTGTGTGTCACAAAATGCCTGAACGTCACCCAGGTGAACGTAGTAGTTGTGGCTTCTGAGAAATCAGGGGACAGTGACTGATTATAAAGGCAGAGGCTGCAACTTGGCTTTGCTGCTTCATATGCATCACGTAGACTCATTGAGACCTTGGGTATTGGTACGCTGGATATGCAGGCTATATCGCCACATTTCCTCTTAGACCTTTAACGGTGTCTCTTAGTTCTTTGAATCCAAATGGCTGAGCCGAATGGTATTTCTTTTTTCCAGAGATGGTCAGATAACTGCTATTTTGGACCAGAAGAACTATGTAGAAGAACTCAATAGACATTTAAGGTAAGACATGATTTATTTATTCTTTATTATATAGTATAACAAAGCAGAAAAAATGACTGTTAAAAAAGAAGGAATTACTGCAGGTTTTTTTTTTCTCTTCAACAGCGCTACAGTAAACAACCTACAGGCCAAGGTGGATGCCTTAGAAAAATCCAACACTAAACTGACCGAAGAGGTAAGTGTAACAGAAAATCACCCGACGTTTTGGCCTTTTGGAATCGGGCATTCAAAAGGTAAGGGAGGAGTTATTTTCAGATTTCTGGTATATGTAGTGAGGAGTGCTTAACGATGGGACTGGAATAACTGACCTGCCAAGGAATTACACTGGCTGTTGCTACTAACTAAGCATGAGGTGGAAACACAACCGAACGTTTATGTTAAAAGCAAAAGCTGCTGAATACACTTTATCCCTCTGAAGTCTTTGAGTGCTTTCTGATTTTTGGAAAATGCCTTAGAATAAATTGTACGGTGAGTGTGGTTTCGAATGCCATACAGCTGATGTAGGTTACGAGATGTCCAGACATGACAAATTTTTACATGTCTGTTTATTTTGACAGGTGCAGAAGTTTACTACAGTGTAAAGACAGTAATTTAAATGTTTCGATAACTGTTTCTCTAGCCTGCCACAATTTGCAAGAAATAAAGGAAAATTATCATTATAGATAACATATTGTTCAATCTGAGCGTGAAAAATGGTTGGTACGTGCGTCATAGGTGTAACCTGTGTTTTCATATTGGTCTTGCAGTTCATTAGTAATGGCATAAACGTAATAAAATCTTTTGGGGTCAGTTCCCTGAGAAATGGGTGACAGTAGGTCCCATCCTAACGGTTTTACAGTATCTCTGTCCGCATGTCACTTAGCTCAGCAGAATGATTTTGACTGGGATGTCTCAGTGCTCTTGCAGTACAAATATGAAATAGAAATTCTTTTTTGCTTGTTCACCCTCATTAAAGGAGGTCTGTGTGTCTGGTTATTGAACATTTACTCTAATGAATGTATTCCAAATGAGAAGAAGCTTTACCGACGGAAATTAGTGTATCCACTCTGGCAATTAAGGAGTAAGAAATGTTTTTTACAGTTAATTTTTTTTTTTTATTTTAAAAAGGTGGTCTGCAGTAGAGGCTGCCTTTCTCAGTGGTACTATAATAAGTGGCTTTTGATTTGTAACCTGCGGAGTATGAGTGCCGTGCCCATTAGGCATGGTACCTGTGAGATTAATTGCAGTGTTGACTGCAGTATTTTTTGATTTTTAGTAATTTACTTGCTTGTATCTTAGTGAAGTCTGCATGCTGTTCAAAGTAAGAATTTAAGTGACACTGGAACATGCTGTGCAAACCAGGGCTATTTGCAGGGTGTAGTTAATGAACTGCGTCACACGTCACGTCCATTTGTGTACTTGGCTTGAGCTGTACCAAAGACTCGCACTTTTATCAGGGTAATTTCTATTTGGGTTTGTCACTTAATAACATTGCTGATCTCTTGGAATGTCAGTGAGCTTTTCTTGTGTGCAAGGCTTACGTAAGTTATGATTTAGAAAGCCAGAAGGAGTTTTCTCAAGTTATTTTGGCCTTTGACCATATACTCAAAGTAATCTGTTAGTCTGCGGTGATGTCTTCATTGGGAATTCCTCTGAGGCAGACGTCCCGTCTCGTAAGGGTGGTGTGTGCTACTGATCCTCCGTTTCCAGCCAAATCTTCCTCCTCTGATGAGGTTCTCATCGTGCTTCTCCTGCCCAAATGCTTGAGCATCTTACATCTCAGATGCTCTACCTAGCAGTGTACCCAAACTACTGAAGCTTTAGCAAACCCACGCAAATATTTCTTCTCTGGTAATAGATTTCAGTCGGTAGAAGTCAACAAAACTTAGCTGCCATGTGCTCACATTTTTCCTTTTTGTTATCTTTGGCAAGGCAAGGGGAATGGAGTGAGGATTTCTGTTGAGTTGTGCTAACCACATTACACCAAGTCTAGCAGGTGTAGAAAATGTGTCTAGAGAGGAAAAAAAAAAAGGTCAAGTATGTTTTTGACATGTTATTGTTGTTCTCTTTTGTTCTCTCACAGCTTGCGGTTGCAAACAACAGGATTATTACACTGCAAGAAGAGATGGAACGGGTTAAAGAAGAAAGTTCTTACATCTTAGAGTCCAATCGTAAGGTTGGTGTATGCGTGAATGATTACTGAACCTTTTTGGGCAGTCCCTGCCCAAATTCAACCGAGAAGTCGGTGTTTGGAAGAGACTTTATTTCCTTATGTATCACTCAAAAACTGCAATAGAGCAGAGGGACTCCAGGTGGGTCCTCTGCAGAGGGTGGCAGATGGACCCTAGCCACAGTAAATCCTGCCTGGCCGTAGCTGATTAAGCTGTGAGCGTGCGCAGAGCCGGGAGCTAACGCAGCATGTTCCTGGCTTGCTGGGCGGAGGCGTCAGAAGGGACGGGAGGAAGGACGATTTACTGAGGGGGTGGCAGAAAAATTCGGAAGTAGGAGTTCTGCTTTTTTGGCCTGAAATGCTACACTTTTTGGTAATCAACGGGCAGGATCTATAATCTTTTTTTGTTGATTCATTGAAAGTGCTAGTAACTATGGCAGAACCTGTTTTTAGTTTTAAAACCCATAAGATCTTTTTCTGAGGTTTTGTAGCCGTACTTAGTATATTGTGAAAGTTCTGAAAATGGACAGTCTGTGCATTTAATTCATATCCATTGAAGCGCGCTGAGCACCTTGGGGAGCCCGGGAAATAGTCATTGCACACGGAAGCTGCGTGCTGCGTTAACTGAATGGAGCTCTGAGTTGTGATAGATGCAGAATTTGTTTTCGAAGTGGTGGGAAAAGCAAATGATCAGCAAATGTGAGGGTTAGTAGTATTTAATGACAAGCTAATTGGGTGTCTTCATTAACTTAGGTCACTAAAGACAGAACTGCTGATGGACATGCACTGACTGAGGCACGAAAACAGTTGAAGGAGGAGACTCAGCTGCGGCTGGTAAGGACTGTGTGAGCTTGGAGCTCACTACAAATGGCTTTTTCATGTAATAACTCCGCGTCAGACAACAACTTTTGAAAATGTTTGGCCGGGGGATTTTTTTCATTCTTGCCTGCCTGCTTCAGCCTGATCTGAGACAGTCTTGTCAGAAGCGATGTTACTTTTGTGGCTCTGTTGATCGGTTTGAGGTTTGTTTCTCAAAATGAGCAGTGCACTTGCATTTCTAGGTCTGACACGTCCCCCTTGCAGATAAGGATATGGCCACTATCTGAACCGTTACTCAATGTAGTGTGTTCAGCTGGTGGGGAGGAAAAAGCCTGAGCAGAATGTTTTTAGGAAATAAAAAGTCTGCCAGCTTTTCACTAGTCCCCTCCATCAGAAAGATGGGCCTATATAGTACTTGCTGACTCTTTGCTAGTAATGCTGTTTACCTTGCTCTAATATTGGACTGAAAATGGTTGCCACTATCTGAACCGTTACTCAATGTAGTGTGTTCAGCTGGTGGGGAGGAAAAAGCCTGAGCAGAATGTTTTTAGGAAATAAAAAGTCTGCCAGCTTTTCACTAGTCCCCTCCATCAGAAAGATGGGCCTATATAGTACTTGCTGACTCTTTGCTAGTAATGCTGTTTACCTTGCTCTAATATTGGACTGAAAATGTGCATTTGTTGTCCTTAATTGTCTTTGATGGGTCAGATCTGTAACTGTGACGCTGTGGCAATGCAGCATGCTTCTAGGCAGTGACTGCATTGGCAGGAGCGCCAGTTAAGGGTGGTTATCTCACGGATGGTGAGGAAAGCTGGCTGGTAATGCTGACTGATCCGTATGTCCCAGGATGTGGAGAAAGAGCTGGAGGTGCAGATCGGGATGCGACAGGAGATGGAGCTAGCCATGAAGATGCTGGAGAAAGATGTTTGCGAGAAGCAAGATGCGCTGGTGGCACTCAGACAGCAACTGGATGACCTCAGGGCCCTAAAGCATGAACTGTCTTTCAAGCTGCAGGTAGGGAAATAACTAAATCGAATGCAGTGAATTCCAGATAAAAATGATAGCTCTTGTTCTCCCCCCCCCCCCCCCCCCTTTTACAT
>NW_008794411.1:875686-900626 GCF_000699145.1 Aptenodytes forsteri
TGCTTTTTTCCCCCCCCCCCCCCCCCCCCATCTGTTTAAAAGGTGCCAGGTGTGGAAGGTTAAGGGCTGTATAGCAGGCTTCTGTCTTGCTGCAAGAAGACTGCAGTACTTGAACAACTGAATGTGGTGGAGTTCGAAGGAAAATGCATTTTCTTCTGAAGAAAGACTCATGATGATCCAGAAATGTGTGTCTGTGACTGGGGAAAGCATCTTCTGTGTTTTTGTGCTATAAAAACTGAGCCATGGTAGCTTCTGTTCCAGCACAATCTAGTATTTGAAGGTGTATGGTGTAATTACATACATTGCTGTGTGATGACAAAAGCAGACTCTTAAGGCAAAGAGCAACACAAAATGCTCAGAAAGAAATCCTAAAATAAACGTTAGAACAGGAAGGAGTCACTTCTGCTCTCCTTGAGCCAATTATTCTGTGCAAAACAGTCGAATGATATTAGCATGTGCTGCATTAATAATATGTATTATACAGGAAGCTTCATTGATTATGGTATTGCCCTTTTGTGGGGTCCACATGCAGCCTACGCCTGTATGGCAAGGTGTTTGTCCCTGCAATATTGACCTGGCGTTTGCTTTTTGAGCACCCTCTCCTGCCTCTGTGGCTTCTGCCCCTTTCGTTTCATGTGCCACATGATTTATCGTGGCTTATTTTGGTTGTACTTCTGCTTACAAAAAACCACGATGCTACTTTTCCAGAGTTCAGACATGGGAGTGAAACAGAAGAGTGAATTAAACAGCCGTTTGGAAGAAAAAACAAATCAGATGGCTGCCACCATCAAACAGCTTGAGCAAAGGTAAAAAATGAAACTTTTACGATTATGAAATCAGATGTGTATTCTAGTGGTAGTGTCCCGCTGACCCTGAATGGACCAGGCGAGAGTCCGAGCGCTCTGCTTAGCCACTGCTCAACAGAGCTACATGAGGAGAGCTATAATTTTGTGAGATGCTGTTAGGAGAAGTTTTTTGCGTGCTCAGGAGGGCTTCCATTAGGAAAGAATATACTACTAAACCAGTAATTAACATAGCAGCTTTGTTTATCTACGTCAGCTGCACTTTTGTATGCTATCCAGTCATCACAAGTCAATTACTATCTCTGACAGCACTGACAAAAAATTGTAAATATGAACTTGGAGAAGTGCTTGACTGTTAATGACAGTATTACAGTGGGAGCAGGAAGGAGAAGCGTGCAGCAGAAGCCAGGCTCGCAGGTGCTTGGTTATTCCAGATTTCTCTGGTACTGTTTTGAGAAGAATACCCCAAATTTGAACCATTCTCATTATGAACAGTCTTGTACTTTCTGAGGGAGGTGAGCTTGAAAAAAATCCTGACGTGAAAGTAAATGGAGGAAGATGAGAGGGCAGCCTGGCCGTCGCTGGAAGTTGTTAAAGATAGCCCATAGGTATAATATCCATTTGGACTGGGACAAGTTCCATCCTAACGGCCGTGATGCTCTCGTGTTACTAACTCTCACGAAATTAGGACAGCCTCAGCATCGAAGTCAGATTGATTTGAGAAGGAGCAGTGCTCCTTTTTCCCTTTTGTCTTGTTCTCAAAGCCGGGCCTTGCGGTGGTTTGGCCAAAGGTTCGGAACTTGAGTCTCTGCGAATTGCCTTGACTGTCGTGCTAGCGCCAAGAAAATCAGGGGAAAGCATAGCTCTCAGCAACATGTCTCATCTGGGACTTATTTAATGAGTAGGGCCTTGCACTAAATTAACCCTCTCATTTTAGGGTTTATATTGTGAATGGTTCTTTATACAACAGGTAATTTTGTTTGTAGAAAATGTGTATTTTAAAATGTTTTATGATATCTACTCAGCTAATTGATTTGCTCTTTTTCTGCTCTTTTCTTTTGATTTGCTGTTTTTGTTTTTCCATTTTCTCATCCTCCTCATTCTGACTTACTTACGCAGTGAAAAGGATTTGGTGAAACAGGCAAAAACCTTAAGTAGTGCAGCAAACAAACTGATCCAGAAGCATCATTAGACATTTTTGTCTGGTCACCTCACAGCTCTGACATCAGAACTCATTTATGAGGAGAGAACTTGAGAATTGCTAAAAGCAACTATTAAAATGTTAATTGTCACCTAAAGTTGATTTGGAATTTGCTGAATTTTTAAAATCAGTGAGTTTTTCTTAAGAGATTTAGAGTCGGGTATAAAAATCCCTAACTTTGCCATTTAAACTGTGTTAAAGTACCAATGAGTTGGCCAATAAACACACCAGAAAAGCATAAGGAATGGGAGATATGTGGCTCTGTACATCCCGGTGATGCATACCGTATACAGCAGCACAAGTCTTCGACATTTATGGATGCTAGGTGCGTTGGTCAAGCCGATATCAGATTGGCCAGCTCTGGAAAGTCAACTAGTTTTCTGTGTTACCCTTTTTGTGAAGTAGACGAAAAAATGCATCCCTGGAAGTTGTTGAAAGTAGTTGTGTGCGTACCCCAAGCTGTTACCCATTCACTTCTGTTCTGTGGGTTCAGCCCCAAGTCCAAGACAAACGGGCGCAACTCGATAGCTCATCACCGTGAAGACCAGCCCTCTTGTAACCGAGACTGCTTGCAACGATTTTGCCTTAGTGACTTGGTGGGAGGGGGGGGGGACTTACGACTTATCCTTATTCCTTTAAACTTCATGTGTCCAGAATTAGTAGCTAGGTGTCTTAGAGTAACACGATAGAGTGGTAAGTTCAGTGGAAACCTCCTTATCTTTGCATTGCCTTCTACCTCTGCCATGAATTCCTCTAGACATACATTGCGGTTCTTCCCGACCAAAGGAAGCTGAGGAGAGGTGTTTTGGAAGGTCTCTCCTCTTCCTAGAAAGGGAAGTTACACGTTGTACAAAAAATAATCTGATCTTTATACTCTAGTGTTTAAAAGAAACAAAAACAAAATTAAAAAAAGGAAGAAAGGAACAAAATGTGCAGTGGTGGGGAGTGGAAATGGTAATTTGGTACTTGACCATTCCTTGTCTGAGTAGTTAGTGGTTTAAAAGGAAGAGTTGCCTTTTACTATTACACTTCTTTCATTTGCTTCTGAGTTTCTGTTGCTCAATACAAATGGAATTTGCTAATGAAAGAACAGCTAAAGCTTGGAAACAGCTCTCAATAGGAAAAATAATTGCCAATTTAACACTCCAGTGCAAAACTTTAAGTAACTGTAGCTTGGACTATTATAAACTAATATCCTCTTCCCTGTGGCTGCAGAAGGTCACCGTGCTGGCCTGTCACGGGCCTTAGGTTATAAGTGCTCCTAGAGATTTTTTTTTTTTTTTTTTCAAGAAGATCACATTTGGGGGTTTTCTGTGTTGAATAAGAGTATTTTTGCTCTGGTGAGATGCCTGTAAAAATTCTTTGGTGCCAGTTCTCCCTTTGTCCTGTGGGACAGTGCTCCTTGGGGCAGCGGGTGGCAAATGTGACTGAAACGCAACTGGGGGAAGAACACCTATTGATTCTCACTAGGTACGTTTAAAAATGTGTGAGGCTCAGCCTAGTCCTCCTGTACGCAAGCGTGTACCGCTGCTTAGCTTGTTTAATGGACTCCCGCACACAAGCAGACTTGGAGACACGTTTTAGATCTCTACGCGATGCCCAAGTCGCATGCTTGAAAGTATAAACTTAACCTGCAGTAACCTTTTACTAGAAACTCATTTTAACTACCTGGAGAAAAAAAAATAATAAAAAGGTGGAAGCTTTCGTCAAGGTATCCAAATAGCTAGTTAGAACAGTCAACTCCCCTGCCCCTCCCCAGACTACTTCTGTAGAAATAGGGGATTGGGCTGGTTTTGTTTGCTGTCGCAGTAACGCTAACATAAGAGAGAGTTAAGGATCTGGCCATTTCTGATGTCAGGCCCGAAGTGGAAATGCTTTGGTGTGCTAATGCCTGGGCTCTTGAGCCAGTGTGTCGATCCATGGAAGAGACCAGGAAAATGCACTAATTCTCAATACAGTAGCTAACCTATGTTGCAAGTTCCAGTTACATGTGTAAAGCTCAAATGTAACGTACATTAAAATCAAATTTGACTTAAAATTCTGTGTACTTGAGGTTTGCTTTGAATCTGGATAAAAGTGATGTTTTATGTTTTTCATCTAATGGCTGTAAACTGTAGTAATAGAATAAAAACTATTGAAAATCAGAGCTTCTGCCTGGTTCACCTACATTTTGCTTTTCTTTAAAATATTTTCCTCCTTTCCATTGTTTTTACCATTCCTTTTTTTAGCTTTACCTTTTCACTGGGTTTTTTATTTGTTGGTCAAACTCGGTCTTCCTCCCCACCATGGCTTTTGTTTTTTATCACAAGTTCATGTGGCTCAAATCCAGATTGCGACAGGCAGAGAAGGACCGTCAGTTGGCCCAGCAGGACAACCGTGCCTTCAAGCAGGAGTTTGGGGACAAAATCAACAGCCTCCAGCTAGAAGTGGAAGAGCTCTCCAGGCAGCGGTGAAGAGATCCTTTTCTAATCTACTTTCCGGGCTGTTCTTACTGTGTCTAGTAGAAAGCAGGCAGGGCGATTGCAAAGGGAAGTAGGGGTTGGAGGCGGAGAGAGGCAAGTGGCATTTTAGATGCCAGGCGGGTGAAATCCTTTGCGAAATGGCAAATCTTTTAACATGTGTGTCTTCAAAGTTACAACTTGAGAAATCGGATTGGAAGAAAATGCAAAAGAACTACATGGTCAGCAGAAACCACCAGCAAAAGCACAAAGCTTATGTGGCGGTGGAATATCAGAAGCAGGTTGTAGAACATCTCTTGGGTGGAAATGAAATGTCAGGATATTTTTCTGAACACGGAAATGTCCATGGGGGCTTTCTGCACTGCGGTTAGATTTGTTGGGCATCTGCCGATAACCATCGCTTTCAAAAACCTACAGCGCTAGAGATGCAGGACAGAGATCACCACAAGCTGCAAAACCTGTTTGGGACGCTCGGTAGATCCTCAGTCTGCACTGAGGTCGCGTTGCAGGTTAGCTTGCTCTAGGGAATGAGAGTTAGCCAGATGTGCGCTTCAAAGCGCGGTCAGGTCTCTGACGGCAACGTAGACCTTTCCAAAGTCTAGCGCTGCATCAGACTTTCCGCTGTAATAGCATAATTTGGAATCTAACGTTAACACTAAAAGCGAACAATTTGCTGCTCATCAGCAGGGATGTAGCAGCTACGTCTTGGCCTAGAGCTAACACTGAAGAGTTTGGAGCAAGGGAGGCGATCCAGGTTGTCAGTCTGACAAACAGTGCCGTGATTTTATCTTTTTTTTTTCCGGTTGAAACTGGTCTCAGTTTTGCTGGGAGGCAACCAGAAAGCTGGAAGCCAAATGTAGAGAACTTGGCGAGAGCTATCGTATTTTCCCCTGCAGTGTCATCAGTTTACCAGTGTGAGGAGAACAGAGAAATGCTCTTACCTTAAAATAGAAGAGCGTCTCTCCTTCTGCAGCCATGACGCATCTTCTGGTTGTTGCAAGGTCACTGGAATGAATTGTGGGGAAGCTTTGCTGGATGCATTTTTTTTTTTTTTTTTTTTTTGTCCCCTCCTTCCCTCCTGGCACAGCTTTGTGTTTCCTTTTTAAAAAAGTTACAGAGGGTACCCACAAAGCCAGCAAATGGCTTTTATCGGAAATTCGTACGAGGTCCTGGGTGTGCGTGGGTGAGCTTAGCAGTGTTCTTGGGCGTAAACGGGGAATGCATTTTCTCTGCATACGCACCTTAGACTGAGTCAGTTTAGCTTAGTGTAGCTATCTGGGGAGGACATTTGCAAATTGGTCTTTTTTTGCATCAGTTGGACTTCTTCTGATTCCTTCCTCGCTCAAGCGAAATCAAGATGACAGTATGAAAATGATTGAGCCTCCTTTACCGGGAGGCTGTACTGCTTTATTTAACTGAGTTTCTAAAGCAGTGAGTTACTGGAGGGTGCTGCAGCGGATGGTGGGTAGTCTTGCTTGAATTACATTCCTTTAAGAGGAAATGAGGCTTTTTGTGTTTGTGGTGGTGGCGTTTTTAAATCAAGTTATAAACCAGAATTTCCTCAGTTGGTTTGTTTTTAAATGCCAGCATTGGCGAGGATTCATTTCTGGATCTAAGTCTCCACCAGCTTTACTCACTTCAGTTAGGCTATGTCATTAATGAGGCTGTAGTCGTAACGAGTTACTTAAAAAACTGTTGGAGCGGTATGGAGGCTAACGAGGGTACTAACGGATAATGGTGGTTTTAATAGCAATGAGGATTCTGAATGTTTTATAGTACAAGTCTTGCCACTACTTTTACCAGCAGATACTCAGTTTCTAGGCTTTGATTTTGGTGCAGGGGTCGTTCCCTACGGCAGCTACCGTATTTTACTTGTAAGGATTTCAGAAAACGGGGTTTCTGCCGCTTCAGTCCCTGGTGGTCCCTGTGCTCCAAGAGCTTTATTGCTGTTGCGCGCAGGCAGGCTGCAGTCGTGGAGGCATTGAGCTTTCTGGTGGCCCAAGTAAAGGCTCTGGGATCCACAGTTAGGTTTGGAGTCGTGCTTCTCTTGAGCCTGCTTCGGGCTGTGTCAGGGACCTCAGATGTGCTTGTTCATCTGTCCTTGACCTGCTGATCACTTGTCCTCCCGAATATGAATGTGTTGCCCTCAGCCACGTCTCTGTTCCCTGCGGCTCGATGCACCGCAGCATGGGACTGACACAAAAGCCTCGGCTGCAGTACCAGCACAGATCAGCGGCCCGACTGTTTAGCAGTCTTGAGGGAGCACGTGCCATCCCTTCGTTACAGGTTAGGCTAGACCAGGCAGTGGATCGCGGTCCGTCAAACAGCATATGCATCCTGTTCTCAGCCCACTGGGCTTGCCTCTCCTATTCAAGCCCACGTACTGACGGGCTTGTATCCTGTTGCTCAGCCGACTTCTAGTAGCAGAGCGGGCTGCAGTGTACACCCGGTGAGGAGCCCTCGGCTGCTCCACGAGGACCAAGCCCCGCTTTAGGCAAGGCGTCAGAAGAATTGCCGCAGCTCTCAGGGAGGAACAGTCCATCCGTCCTGTGTGG
Source organism: Aptenodytes forsteri (assembly GCF_000699145.1). Lineage (NCBI taxonomy): Eukaryota > Metazoa > Chordata > Aves > Sphenisciformes > Spheniscidae > Aptenodytes > Aptenodytes forsteri. Next base: position 882,705 of record NW_008794411.1, read on the forward strand.
ATGGCTTTGAGAAATGGTCATGGATGTTGGCTTTGGTTTCAGAGCCTGTCCTGTAGCAGTTGACGTGCTGAAGAATGTCTTTGAACAGGGCACTGATCAACAGTTCTGTAATAGATGGATAACTAAGTAATTTTTTTAAGGACTTGCAGATGTAGTCAACAGGTTTATTTCCTGCAAAATTGTGCTAGAATTAGATGAAGAACTTTTAGATTTTCCATCCTGACATACTATGGCTTAACGCACTGCGAGACAAATCTTTATTCAAAGAGGCAGTTTTCAGCTCTTGAGTTGGGGTTCAGTTGCTTTAGTGTAAAGAGGGGGTTAAATAGTTCATTAGCTCTCAACGTCGAGTGTTGCAAAACCATAGCCTTTATTCACGATTCCACCTCGATATTTTAGGAGCCACCTTGAACTAGAACTGAAGCGGGAAAGAGACAGATGGTCACACAGTCACCAACGCAGCCAAGAAAACAAAAAAGGCGCAAAGAATTGGCTAAGACAGGTAATAAGGCTTTTATTCTTCTTGGCTTGTGTTTGAAGTACAGTTGCATTTTGCTCGTTTGCTTTTCCTGAGCTTTATTAGGCAATAAATATGTATTGTTAATGTGCCACAACAAAATGAGCTTTGGAACGTTTTTTTACACACGCTAAATAGGTGGTTTATTGAGTTGAGCCTCACAAAAATATTGCAAGCATTACACTTCATTGCAGAACGCTGGTTTCCTCTTCCAAGGTGGGTACCTGACGAAATCTTGGGCAGTGATTGTGGGTTTCCTTCACTAGTTTAATAAAACCAAGTGTAATACAGCAGGAGAGATGCTGTGCACGTTACATCTTCTGAAAAGCCAACTTGCTCGTTTTTATTTTTTGCATCGCAATAAGGGAAATTCTCCCGAAAGAGGTAAATAGTAAAACTTGGAAGACAAAATTACCTCTTGAGGGCATCAGAAATCACTTTCAGTGTTCTTTTAGTGCTGTGCATTAGCAAAGTCAGTGGTTTTTAAAGCAAAGCGCAGTGTTCATCTCGAGAGTAAAACTCATAGTCCCCGAGTGAAACTCCCTTTTTAGCAGTACATTTGCCTTTGAAAGTGAAAACCTGCTCCGCAGCTTTTTCTGTAAAACGAAACAGGCTCTTTTGCTGGGAACTGGCAGTAAAAGGGTTATTTTGGAGAACAAAACTTGTAACTATGAGAACTGTAAAGTAATAGAGGTTGCAACTCTCGTGTGTGCTGCCACACTTGAGAGTTGCCTTCACTGGGCTCCCCGGGCTGCTTGAACGATTCATTTTTTTCTTGTTTTAACCAATATTACACACGATTTCAGTGAAGTTATTTACGCGTCATGAGTCATTTATCAAAAAGTCATGTTTGCTGTAGCAGAACAGCTATAATTCAGTAGAAGGAATCGGGAACTAAGTGCCATGCGGTTGGCCAGTAAAAATGAAAACAAGAAACCCCCAAACCCAAAACTGGGTAGTCTGATCTTTAAAGCAAAGTTGGTTAGCTCTCTGGAAGGCAGAACAGCTGCTTTTCTGTGCTGCTTAGCTGCCAGCCAGTCACTGGGTTTGAGACCAGGTTACTGCGGGGGGCTATCCTCCTTTACTCAGTAGGCGAGCGCTGTAGCACGAGTGGGCCAATGTGCGAAAAAGCGATTTCAGAATGGACTTCTCTTTTTGCCACAAAACTGGTAGGTGGTGCTTGATCCGGTGGAAGTTTGCGTTTGCAGAAATTGAAGAGCTCCGCTGAGATTGTAGTCACAACTTGAGAGCAATGCACGCGTGGGTGGTTCTGCCAGCACTCGGCATGCAGGCCGGCGGCTGGTTTTTGACAGTCGTGTTTCAGTGTGGCGTTCCATAGAGACAGGGCTCAGGCTGTGACCCAGGTCTTAGCTGGGGAAGAGGGGAGGATTTGTCTCGCTGATGAGTCTTTAAAAAGCCTATTTGGCCCGTCTACCTTTTCAGCCTCTGCTGTTAAAATAAGAAATGGTGACTGTAAAGTTTCTCATACCTTCTAGTAAAAGGAGGTCATTGGACACGTTTAAGAGTCCATCTCTAAAATGGGAAGTCAACTTTTTGTTTACGGCGAAAGGAAAGCGTGTAGAGCTGCTCCTAGGGTGGATCGGTGTTTGTATGCTTTCACGTGTCCAAATACACCTCTGTGCCAAGAAGGGGCAGATCAGTATTCCCGACAGAGCAATGTAAAGTCTCCCTTTGCAGTGTGGCAGGGGTGAAGCTGGAGTCTTCATATCGTTCAGCTGATGGGTAAATGTTTCTTTTTGGCAGGATGGGAAGCTCCAAATCCAGGAAGAAAATGCTAAAGTGAAACAGCCACTAAGAGAGGAGAACAGTGTCCTGCCACACAAGTATGGAAGAAAAGAAATCTCGTTTTTGCCTTCTCCTTATTCTGTCCTGCTTCCCCGTCTCTGATTTCTTTGCTGATGGGAGGTTTGGGATAGTGCAACTTCCCTTTCTAAGGAAGATTTTTCAACCTTACGCCCTTTGTTGAGGTCTCCCTGCTGCTTCTTCATAGCTCTCAAAGGGAAGAAGGAGGTTCTACTGCTTGCCATCAGCGTTTCTGGATCTGAAAAGCTCTGTCTCTCTCCCATTTACCTTTGAATTAGTTTCTATATAAATCTGCTGTTTACTAATTTTTCTTACTTAATGAACCTTCGTAAGCCAAATGCTGCAGAGACCTGGACCTTTGGTACTCGAGTCCACAGAAGGTATCTTTGTTGGTGAGGGAAAGGAGAAGGGTTGGTGGATCGATGGCATTTGGAGCTAATAACCAGTGGCTTCTGGACAAGAACAGAAGCTGTTGGAGAAAGAAAACTTGAAGTAATATTTCAAGGAGATGGTTGTATAAAAATGTCATTCAGGTAGTATGTTTCTAAACTGAATATTACAGAGGAGGATTCTTGTTGTAGGATTCATTTAGTATTTGAAAGTTAAGTTTCAGATTTGGTTTTAAATGCGAAAAGATGTTTCAGAAGCCACAGGGAACAGCTCTGTAACAAGGACTTTGCTCGGAGATGGTAACAGCCTATTTGAAGTACTCTGAATGTCAGTGGAGAAAACACAGTGCTCTGACACAGTGCGCTGAATGCCAATATAAAGTTAATCAGAAAAGTATTGTCTTAAAAATAGCATAAGCTCAATTCACATCTGCTTTACCAGATATTAAAAACCTTCCAGGCCTTAGATGCTTTTTACCCCCGTTTCACCTTGAGTGTTTAAGCAGTGTGAGCGTCAGGCTGCCGATTTATCTGGAAGGCCTCAAAACACATCATCGCTGCCTGCTCACAGACGTTGTAGGGGATCAAACGTTTTGCAGTAATATGTTTAAAGCTAGTTTTAAACTGTGTTTGTACCATATAAGCAGTCTTTTCTGTGTTCATGCTCCCTTTCTTCTGCTCTTCTGAAGGTGTCTTGCAAGTTTTTCTCCTGCTCTTCCCATTTAGCTGGGAGTGCTGCATGTCTAAACAGCACCAGTCACATACTGCCTCTTCGCTTCGCTGTTTGACGAAGCTTATGAACGCCTCATCTCTCACGCCAGCAAACTTGGCAGCGTGGTTTTCAAGAAACAAAACCAAAAATCTGTATGGCTAGGATTTTAAAAACAGGATGAGGGATTTCTCTGGTGTCCAGATGTTTTTCTTAAATGTAGCAGTGACTGAAGTGCCAGCTCCAAGTGACGATGTTCTTCTCTTGTAGGTTACCGAGTGGCACACAGGAAGAGCAGGTTGGTGATTCTTTTTCTTGCGTTGAAATACTGAAGGGCAAGGGTACTGAGGGAGCTCCTGGGTCGCTGCAGCATCTTCCCTGCCCGAATACCCTGAAGTTTGTCCTTCAGGTTTTGCCTTGGTGAGGATTTGTCTGTAGAGTCCGTAACAGCAATCGTTCCCTAGCAGAAAAGTGCTGCTTATCTCATTAGAAAGGCTTTTAGTTGGCGGTGCTGCGCCTCCGTGAGTTCATTTTGCCTCTTCAGCACAACCGTGTAGTTTTTTAAACTAATATTAACCCCTTTTATTATTCCTTTGCCCCATGCCTTTCCTGGGTTGGTGTGTCGAAAATGACCAACGAAAGCATAATACAATTTAGTGTTTGTGAAAATGGCGGTGTTCAACCTCCTTGGTCTGGGCTAGGGTTTTGCCAGTTGCTCTGTAGGCTAGAGGGAAGGGGTGTTTTGGTCGACCAAAACACGACAAACCACGACAGTCGGTTTGTTTGGTTTTTGGTTTTTTTCCATGTATGTCAAATTGACCAGAATCCATTCTTTCTCCCCTGGGTGCCTGGCAAAGCACAGCTAGACCCCTAACTATCAAAGGGATGCTGCAACACTTGTGTTGTGTCCTGTCTATGGGGAATTTCTGCATCCGTCAGCTCTTTTTCATGGTGAAAAAGGTGTTTAGTTCCCACCTCGTTGCTGGGCCAGCAGCTTTGATCTCAGCCTGAAAATCGAGCTGCGTGGTCCTCGGTTCACGCAGCTGTGCTGCGCTTCCCCGTCTGCCCTGTGGTGTAGCCAGTGCAACTGTAGATCATCCTGCAAATGCACGGTGGTCCTGTGTGGCTGCACGGTGTGCTGTCAATAGAGAGGGGTTAAAAGCACAAGCATGTGAAATCTTCCTCCGCACCTTGTAAGGTGCGGATCAGCCGTGGAGCTCTAATACAGGTGCCACATGAAGAAGCGTGTAAAGCAGAATGTCTTGGTTTTCACTTGGGGTTTAGGAACAGCTGTCGGGACCTGGAAATGCCGAGATCTGCCAGCTCTGCCAGGAAGAAAGCAGCCGAAGCAAAAAAAAGGTAACGCCAAGGACTTGTATTGTCATCTCCGTCATCTGGCGAATGTGCGTTTCCTCCGATTTTCATTTTCGAATAGCACAGACTTCCTACTGGTGACTTGGGACAAAGAAATGAGCCCTTTTCTGAAGTCCGCTTTACCCTTAAAGTAAACTTGTTAAACAGTGGTCGCTTGAGGTTCCCCTCTCTGCTCTGTGTCCAGTGGTTTGTTTTTCCTTCCCCTTAGCAGCTTCTTCCCTTTTTAGCTAAGTGGTTGGGTTTTTTTTCTGGGATCAGTCAGAAGTGAATAGGAGGTGTTAACACTTGTCTGTTATTTCTCCGCTTAGGCCACCTTGCCTTTTTCTCTTATTTTTATTCTTTTTCGTGGCTAAGCCCCTCTTCCTTTCCTCACTGCTTTCCAGTCTGAATCTAGAGGGATTACAAGAGAGTTACCGAAAAGGGCGTTCAGTGGGAGTGCTGCCTTCATCCAGATACTTTCTTCCACTGATGCTGAGGAGCAGGAGCAGTTTGCAAGGAAACAAGTCAAGGCGCTGATAAAACTGCTGTCGGTGCAGCAGGCGTCCTGGTCACACTGGTGCAAGTACTTCAGGGGGGAGCTTGGAAGGCGGCATTGGGTTGTCTTTTCCGCTAGCTGATCTGCCAAGACCTGAACCAAAAGGCTGTTGTGGAGCCGTGGACAGATGGCAGCAGGGAGGAGTCCTGTCAGGCAGTGCCGGGGAGGCCGGCTCTCCGGCACAAGGCATGCAGGGCTCTGAACTCTGCACCCAGGTAAAGATGAACCAGTAGCTCGGTTCCAAATAGGTCTTGGGAAGTTTTCGGGCGGGGCTGGGGAGCACAGCGAGGTTATTTGGCCAGGAAGCTTTTAGGCTCACCCAGAGAAGCCGCGTCCGGCCAAGTGACCGGCGATGAGTTGCTGCTCTTCCGGGCAGGAGCTCCCAGCTGCAGCTGTGTTGGCAGTTCTGCCTGGCACAGAGACAGGTCTGGCAATTAGTGATTTTGCTGGAGTAAACAGCTGCTCCCGAGCCCGCCTGCTCCGCAGCGCCTGTGAAGACGGCGTTCCTCGACGTGGTCAGAAGCCAGCCCTCTCCTCCCCAACGCTGCAGTACCATGATGCTTAGAACAGGCAGTGAGGAGGGGCCCGATTGCCCCCCCCCCCCAATCACCCAGTGAACCTCTCCTGTTACACACGTGGGAGCTCTCTGTAGGATTGCTAGTCTTTATCTTGACACATGAGTTCAAAGCAAAGCAAAGCTTTATGTCCGACTTTGATGCATTTCCAAATGCATGTGGCATGTGAAATACTTATTTCAGGCAGGGCTTGTTGTTCCAGTGTATTTACTCTGTAGGATTGCTAGTCTTTCCCATTCCCCTGTGTTTATCTTGAGAAAACACATGAGTTCAAAGCAAAGCAAATGCCACAGCTTTATGTCCGACTTTGATGCATTTCCAAATGCATGTGCATATTTAAATACTTATTTCAGGCAGGGCTTGTTGTTCCAGTGTATTTATATGGCTATAAAATATACATGTGCACCTCTTGGGACAAAATGCTCTAGTAGACTGAGTCAGTTAAAACGTGAATGGTTCATTATTGGTAACTCTTACCTGCTTCACTACAAGCCTTCACCTACTCTCATTTGACCTAAGGAGCTTTGCTATAAACTGGTCCTGAGCACAGGAGCAAACTTCTGGTCTCCAGAGGGGACAAGAGTGGAGTTTTGGAGCATCTTTCTCGAGCCCAGTGGAGGATTTGGGCTGACGGAATGATAATGAGAGAAAACCTAAGTTTCTTTGTGTTGCTTGTGTCGTGAGCATCTCCTTAATTTTTCTGTCCTCTTCCTGCATTCCAGAACATCTGCAAGAACTGTGGTGGCATCTTCTGTGAAGCCTGTTCAGCGAATGAGCTGCCCCTCCCGTCTAGCATTAACCCCGAGCGTGTCTGCAATCCCTGTCACAAGCAGCTCATCCAGCAGTATTCGACCAGTCCCTTGTAGGGGACGGGTTGCAGAGAGAGGTGACCAAAAAACGGTTGTAGCTGATGATGGTTTATGGAGTTGTTCAGGGGGAATGTGAAGAGAAGACGCTTGCCTGTGTTCTTTGGAGGTCGAAGGGGAAGCAGCTTCATGATGTTTACAGTCTCTTGTGACTAAAACAACAGTCTGAGCCTTCCCTGTACAAAATCTGCCTGCTCTCAGACCTGAGCTTGTGCTGGGGAGAACTGCTTTGGGAATGTCCCGTAGTTATCCCCAAGGTGTGCCCAAGCAGCCTCAGGGCGCAGTGAGAACAGAGAGCCCTTGCCCAAAATAGAGCTGTGTGTGTCTGCGTGTGTGAGTTTGGAACGGTCTCGTCCTCGAGCGTGTGGCGTGAAAGCGTGCTGCTGCTAAGCAAAGGCTCGCTGAAAGCAGAACGGGAGCATTTTTATCCTCGTGTCTGGCTGCACTTGAAATACCATTTCCCCTTTCCCGGTTGCCTTTGACAATCTGGCTCAACCGTGCTACATCAGTGCCAGGTGTAAGGCGGCCAGGTAAGACACCAATAAACACTTTCTAGCTTCATTTCTTTGGCTCAGCCCTCTGGCCATGGGCTTGCTATGCAAATCAGTATCAAAAAATCAAACAAAGCTGTGAAAGTTCTCCTTCTGTATTTTAGGGGGTGTAGGCAGTTTTGAGGCGCGCACGATGCGAGAACTGACAACCTGCACTGATCTGGCATGGAAGTGCCTTAAGGCATCTCTGACCTTCCTCTCAAAGACCCTCACTGTGACTTTGTGACTACAAAATGGTGGTGAAAGCTAAGGGTGTAACTGTGCTTCCTGTCTTGGTGTGGCAACTGGAAGAATTGGATTCCCCACTATTTAGATACCAAATCCTCCTCGGACACAGAAGGTTTAGGGCCACTTCGATCCACCTCTCCCCCTTGTGCACATGAAAAAATCATTGTAATAAACCTGGCATTTCACTTTTCTACTTTTGTTAGATCAAAATGAAGGTGAGATGAAGTGGGAATGCTTTTCACCTACTAGAAATTCTAATTTGAAACACAGTTTAAAGAGGTTTCACAGTTCGTGCTACATCATTCTTTGTTGCCGTTACCTCAAGGAATTTTGTGTTACTCCAAAAAGCGGTGGTGGTGGCTTCCTCATGAAGCACATAGCATGTCACAGTCGTGTTAGGTCTGGTTTATATTGGTAGCCTACTTCAGTCTTTAAGACCACAGAATGTTTTGTAGTCCACAGAAAACTGATGTATTTATATGTGACAAACGCATTTGGTTTTGTACAAATTTTATTAGGGGTTAGTGGTTTAATTCCTCAGAGGGGATTTCCTATTCGTTAGACTAGCTGGAACCGCATTAAAAAGCGTGTCAGAGCTGAGGTTATTTACGTGGTTGGTGCTAGTTCGTACCAGGAATTACTCTTTTAGTTCCCTCTACGCCTCGGCGTGTTCAGCCACCCAAGCTCTCCAACTCCTCTTAGTGCCCTTCAGAGCCACAGCGCTTCACAGGGGCGCAACTTTAAACAGTTTTTCTTTTTCTGCTCTTTTTTCCCCCCCTCATGGTAGTCACCAGATACGTTTCCTTGCTGCTGTCCCTTGAAGTAGGTTTAAGTAGTTGTAAACAGCGTTGAAATTGGAAAAGCCTAGAATTCAAGTGTGGGCACACTGCTTTGCAGGGGTGAGACACCAGAGGTTCATGGAGAAGATGATACTGACTTTAGTGTTAGTGGTTTTGTGTACATACCGTACACATTTATGAGATTCCAAATTCCTGCATCCGAACCCAGCGTGACTCATCCCCAAGGAGAAAATGAGACCCGAGCAATTTCCACGTTAGAGGATTAAACTGGAAACCGGGCACTTATTGTAAATAATTTTAATGCTGGTATGTCCAGCATTTTGCAGCTCCGAAAGCGACAGCTTATTTGTGACCTGTACCCAGCTTTCGGCCGTCCTGGCAGGAGCGGCTGCCACTCTGCTTGCTCGAAGCGAAGGCTGTGACTGTTGTTCATGTGAAAAGCAGGACAGCTCTTGAGCAGGTCCTCTGAAGTGACACGAGATCTCTTATGAACGAGCAGGGAGGCAGCAGAACACCCTTCAGAATACAGCTGTCGGCTGTAATGGAAACTGGCATTTAGAAAGGTCAGAGCGCGACTGTGCTCGCTGCCAGCTGTCTGTGTCGGCACTTGCCTCTTTCCTGGTGTTTCAGACCCCAGTGACTGTGTCTGCCTGTAAGTAGGGGATGTCGCGCTTCGTGATGCTGCAACTGTTCAAGGCACGTTTGCTCAGGTACTTGCTTGTAATGCCAGGGTGTGGGTCGACACGTTTGGACGTTTGGACTGGGGGGAGCGGAGGGCAGTTTTTCTGATGTTCATTTTGTTCCACACAATAATAAAATCTTGATCATCTCTATCCCGCGTCCTGAGTGGTCTTTTCCATCCCATTCTGCTTTGGCTACGCCTAGGAAAGTATTTCAAAACCGGTAACGGATGACAGGTGCTTACGCAGCTTGAGAGAAGCGTGGCAGGAGGGATGAGGTTTTGGCTGTACCACGCAGTGTGCCGGCTGACTTCTGTGTATAAGGATCTTAAATCGCTCTGGTTTTGTCAATTGCAAATACTGGTGTTTTATTAATGCTTTGTCACCATTACGCAGCTGGAGACTAGAACTGCTCCATCCTGCAGCATTTGCCATGCCTCCAGTACAGCTGCTTCTGCTTTTGCAACAGACAATCTTTCCACAGTATGTCAACACAATTTATTACATGCTTTTACACAATGCTGAACTAAATTTTATACAGTTTGTCCTTTTTATTGAGCAGCGACACTTGTACTCGATCTTTATGCTCATACCCACGGAATGTGTTTGCTTTGGCCTAAAAAGAAAGGAAGAAGAAAAACAAAAATCACTACCTCGCTGCAGCGTATTGCTTCTTTCAAATGCACCACTGCATTTTATTCTGAATTAGTCTCCAATAACAGAATAGTAGAATTTGGCAATACTAAACCATCTCACCAAAAAAGGTAAGATGACACAACTCCAACAGATGAGACATCTTCATGTGGGGCTGCACTACACACACACACACACGCACGGGGTGTGGGGGGGTGTTTAATTCCGCTGGGGCCGAGTCCCAGTGCAGGGGCCAGAAACTCTTCTGGATGTTTCTGTGCCAAGGCGGCAGGGAGGCTGTGCTGGACGTAGGTTGCAGCTAGGTGTGCCTCTTGAATCTGCCCCAAGAGCTTATCCCTGGCCTAGATTAGAAATCCAGGGCTGCTGGGGGGGTGCCTGCCCTCCCTGCTGCAGCTGTGGGGGCCAGGACTGTGGGGAGCGGTGACCATCACCGCCCCCCACTTTCAGAAGGGAATTCATGGCAGTGTTACAGGTTGGCCAGGGCCCTCCATAAAGGTCACAGGGAACTTCTGTCCTCGTACAAACGTTCTGCCTCACAGTTGTACGCCAGGGAAACCCTTCTTTTGCAGCAGGGAGGCTGTCTTGTGTTTTCAGTAGGGAGTGTGACCTGATGGTGTTTCAGCAGCAAGAACTGCCACACCACGCTGTGCCCGCCTCATGCTTGGACCCAACACAGCCTGCAATTTTTCTCTTATAGATGGCAAGGAGAGATACAGTTTCCATGCAACAAAAAAGGCAAAAACTTGTTCTGCTACAGGACACTCCTGCCGAGGTTAACATGGTCAAAAACATGACACCCTGTTTGCATTGAGAACAGGCTGACTACCACCCTTAGCTAGGCTACTGCCCTGCTTTTGAAAGAGTGGATGGGTTAAAAAAGAATAAAAAATAACCTGAAGAATGTTACTTTGTCAAACTCCATTGTCTGTAATTGTAAGTAATGTTCCCCCCCGCCGCCCGCCAGAAGACCAATTACTGTTAATCCATGTCCGTGGAAAATGTTTAGCCACGTTTCCTCCTCCATGCCAGGGAATACAGTCCCATCAGAACCTTTAATCAATCACACTAGCAGAGTTTTAAGGGGAGGAGAGTTTTAAGGAGACCAAAAAAAACTCTCTTGCACACTCCAGCAGGCCTCAGCTGTGAAAGGACAAGTTGCTGCGTAGCTCTGCGGTGTCCGGGCAGCGCAGCAAGCTCTGCTAGCTCTGGCTGTAACCTCAGAAAGGAGCTGCTGCCCCTTGGCCGCAGGACTTATCCCGTGGAATCTGGAGTCGCAGGCCAGAGGGTCGAGGCTTGATGCCCGACTTTAGATTAGCTGTGATGATCCCCTTCAGCCACTCTAAATTTCAGCCTTTAAGCTAGCTGAAATCCAAAGTATCAGACATACTAAGCCTGAGGCACACGTTGCTAAAAATGGACCAGGAACAACAGAGAAAGAGGATGCACTTACCAAACCTGGGACTGTGCCACTGTCACTAGCAGTTTTCTTGTGCCTTTGGATGTTCATTCAGGAATAATTCAATGGCACTGCACTCTGGGGAACAATTTGAGAGAGGTAGGCTGTGGTCAGTGACTTGTACGTGTTACATTTTTCTCTTTCTTTTTTTTTTTTTGTATGCAAAGCCAATGTCACATTATAGGGTAATTTGGAAATTTACATTTAAGATGATCCTTTTGCACAGGGTGTTAACAGTAGCTTGACGGGCCGTGCCGAACTACCCGAGGATCTGAGTCTTGGGGTTTTAAGAGCCCCTCCTTTTTACTTACGCAGCTGTGACCCCTCCTTAGCCATTGCAGCAACTGCATCCTCTTGGCTCTCAAAATGCACGTCTGCTTCTCCTGTGGCATCTCCATGGGAGTTGTATTCTACCATGATCCTTGTGGGCTTCAGCGGAGCAAAAAACTGAAAAGGAGGAAAACAAAAGAGAGTTTGGTGAGAAAGAAACAACAGAACAGTAACGCACCCTATTACTGAGAAACTTGATGGTTTTACTCCTAAAGACTGTCCAGCTATGGGAGAGTCTGAGCTCTTGAGTAGCAAAAGGCCCCCCCTTCACCATCTGGGTGAAGCTGAGGCACACCCAAGTCACCTCTCCCACGGTGCGCAGCCTCCCACCCTCTGTAAGCTCCTGGCAGAGTAATTCTTGACAGGAACAAAAATCCTCACACGGCACACGTGTTCTGTACTCGTCACAGTCATTAAGCGCAGGTACATTCACTCTGTGACACTGTATACTATTAAAACGAAGTAAAATTGATTTTAAAAAGATTCTGAAACTCATTTTTGTACAATCGGCTACGCTGAAATCTGGCTAAAATTATAAATGGCTACTCCAGTCAAAGTAACGGATATTAAGACAGCCCAGCAAGCTTTAATCCATTCTTATTTACGGAGGCGAGCATATCACTGTTGTGCCCATGAGGCCACGGCTACCCTGGGGAGCCTGTAACCCTCAGCAAGCTCAAGTTTCCAAATACATTCAGCCTGAAGCCACGCAGCACTGAGGACTAACACAGACACAGATAAATTAAAAATTTGAAGTCACTTCATCTGTAACAATTAACCAAGGGTTTGCATTGGTAACGACAACCGAATTTCATTCATAGTTTTACTGTTGCTCACGTTTATTATGTCTTGGGCACTAGCTTGGCTAGGAAAACCCCTCATGTGGACAAAGTGCAGTGGTGATGAGACGTTCCCAGATTCTAAAATGTTCCTGGAGCTTTCCGTTCCTTCCCTGCACAATTCTGTGAACAGAGAAAAAAACATCTTTAACGCTTGCAATTGTCACCTCCCTCACGTGAAAGCTGTAGACATGCAGGGTCATGCTCACAGCAGACAATCAGGGGAAAATGAAGAGGCTTCTAAGAACATGCACGACAGGGAGGGACTCACTATCTTCTCTTTCAGCATCAGAGCCTCCCGTGTTGCTCAATCCCCCGTCTTCAGAAACGGATTCATGTTCTTGTCTCACTTTGCGGTAGATCATCATCTGCTTGTCATAAGGCACATGCCTTTGCATTTGATGCTTTCTACTTACATACACTTCTATGTACCTAGAATTCAAAGGAAAAGATTACATGGCACACTTTGCGCCTCCACAAAGAACTCAAGGTTTTGAGAAAGTACCTTCAGGACGCTCTCCTACCTCAGCTCTGCTCACGTACTAGGTGCGAGAGCCACCTATGTACCTATGCACCTATGGCAAGCAACGGTTTTGAGGAAGGCATTCATTTGAATTGCACAATGTTCATGAAAGCCCTTTTCAACTTGCAGCGACAGCCACTCTCCTGTATAAGCCCACATACTGTGAGACAGATTACCGGTTTGGTCTTTAGCTTCCAGCCTTTTAGGAAGTTCTTGTAGAAGTAGTATCAATCGCTTACAAGCCAAAATTCTGTTTTGTCGCAGAAATACAGATTTATTTCCCCCGAAAAATGTTTTCTCTTTACTTCAGTAGTATGCATCCCTTTTGAGCAGCCCTGTACATGAAGCTGTTTTCCCCTCATTGCATCTCTGCAAATTGCACTATTCCCATCTCTACAAACCCCAAATTAAATAAACACCCAACCCCAAAACAGATTACTGAAACGGGCAGACACAGAAGATGCACAGGGTCGTACTAAATACTTCAGTGGGGCTGTAAGATTTTACATATTGCTATGAAATTGATGGGACAAAACGTAACGGTGTGTGTGTGTGAAAGTTGTGGGTATAATACACCAATATGTAACGCAACGTTAAGGGACTCTAGCAAGATCCCACTGACACCTCAGAAAGGAAAAAAAAAACAAACCAAAACCAACAACAAACCCTTATTTGCAGGTTTAGTCAAAGTATAACATTATAATGCCTTATCGTTCTATCTACCCACCCCAGAACCCCTTAACTCGGAGCTGCCTGTGCTAATCTTTCAGAGAGCTGGCACCAGTTCCAGCTGGGCCTCACACAAAGTTAACTAGCAGTGTTAAATTAGGAGATTTCCACAGCACTGAAGGAATAGTGTGATGAAAAAGAGACTACGGACATCCAAGCGAGGAGGCTTTCCTCCCTTTCTAAAGAGAGCGGCTACAGCAAGGGAAGTAACGCCACGTACAGGCTGACAGAGCTTAGAGCTCAGCCCCATGGGCCCGTGCTCAGTACTGCGCACAGCTGAAGGCCATTTCTGGATAAAATTGATAGCCCAGGAAGAACGGACAAGAGCAAGCTGACAGCAGTTTTGGAAACCACTCGGTTTCTTGGCTAATCACGCAGAAACAGAAGTACATGAGCTCAGGTAGTTGTGTCCGATCAGCTCTTGTTCGATCGTGATGAAGAAAAAATTAATGGCAGACTGAGAATTAATTAATCTCTATCAGAGGGCAGGGAAGCGTGTCAGTTAATTCAATTATTGGGCACGCCTACAGAGCAGCCATTTTAATACAGGTGGGGGGACAAACACAAGGAAATGCAGAGTGGAAACAGGAAATAAGGAAATAGAAAAAAGGAAGTAGGTGCTGTTAGGTGAAGCGGTAAGGTTTGGAGTGCTCTTTTGCTACCTGGTATTCAGAAAGAGAACTCAGTGGATTATGAAAGAAAAATCAGAAACCTCAGCAGGTTAAAAGCAATCTTAATTTTTTTTTTTCCTGAGTGCAGCTCAGGATTCGAGGAAAAAGGTGTATATGCTTTTGCTTGAGAAAGAGAGGCTCTTGTGAGAGAAGCGTGTGGCATAGGGCTCAGTGCTCTGGATGAAAGTGGTTAAACAAGGATTCCTGAGGAAGGAGGACAGCCCAGGTGGATGTGGTCACTAAAGAGGTCGATGATTGTATGGCATCAGCCAGCAGTCAATGCCGGGAATGGATTCAAGCCAGAGGTGAGTGGTAAGCTGTGCTTCATACAATGTAGTCTCCAAGCGGAGACGCTGACTGTGCCTGGTACTGGGCTGAAGGGAAGGGTGAGGGTTGCCGAAATTGTGGAAAGCACCAGGGAACCTGGTGGAAATTTGGCAGGGGCAAATGTCTGTAGGAGGCGCAGGATCCCCATGCACTTGTGACTGGGCAGGCGGCGTCTATCTAGCATTCCCCGCTCTGAATGCTATCACCCGACTTCTGTTGGGATGAGACTGCCTTCGGGAATACTTAAAAAGAACTGAGACTTTCTCTGAGAGACCCCGAATTCCCCCAAGCTACGAGCACTGAAGGTGCCTCTGCAGCGCACAGAAGCCTGCAAAAGGCTTCATCTTCTTTTCTCCAGTTTTGTCAAGGTTCTGAAGAAAACATCACCAGAGGATGTAACACTTGGGTTACACAGAGTATTTCAGAGGGTGCTATTAAAAAAGAAATGTTTTGAGCCACAAAGTAAGTCTGACACAACTATGAGAAAGATTTAGCTATGATTTCTACTGAAATTTGAATCTAAAGTCTGAGTTACAGGTTTTAAGGGTAATAAGGGCAGAAGCTTCCTTAATAATAATGTGAGTATGAGATAGCCCAAGATTAGCTGTTTCACCTGGTAAGAAGCAAGCTGTAAGTCACATAGCATGCTTCATACCATGTTCTTCCACCCTCGTGAACCCCAGTGAAGCACCTACCTGGTACCCATATATTCCCTGTGTCGCAACAGGGCTTTAGCTGCCATTTCAGGAGCTGCAAACTGCACAAAAGCTTCTCCTGTTCTTCTTTCTCCCCGGTAAACGAAAGCTATGTCAGTTATTTTCAAACCTATGGGAAGGTGGGGAGAAAAAGGCATTTACGTTGTCAGGAACTTGTGCCATAGCTCAAGAAAGAGATATTTCTTCCCTTACTCGTCTGGTTTTTGACAGGCTAATCAGGCAGTTAAATGTTTCTGAAAAAACTGCTCATGCTGGCCTACATACCTTTTTTAACTCAAATTTATTTGCTTTAAGTTAGTTTTCACAGAAGGCTTAATTGCCAATAATGAATCGACTTGAGGCTTCAAGTAACTATGAAAATAAGAAGTGAATCCAAGCTCTAGACAACAAGGAGGTCCAGAGCACAAATGTTCTTGAAACTTTCTCTTACTGTTATGGTAATTTTTCCCCATCCCTTTGAAACCCAAGTCAAATTCACTGAAATTCAATTTTTGTGCCATAGAGTATCTTTTTGGGGAGCCTGTAATCCAGTAAATAGCTTTATCTGATGTGATACAGAGTGCACGCTGGGCTGGGCTACTACGCTTCCCCCCCCCCCCCCCCCCCCCCCCACCCCCTTACCTCCTCTAAAAAAAAAACCTCTGCAATCTCCTGGAGAAACGGAAATACTTGCTCCGCAATGCTGCCCTGGTCACCTCATTGTGATATTTTGCTACTAGATGCCTTCAAACATATTGAACTACCGGTTATCAATTGAAAAATTTACTGCCGGTGGCCTTTGCTTTTGGCATGACGGTGGTTATTATGAGCCTCAGTGCTACAGGACTCTGTGTGCATGCCTATAGTTGGGGGGGAAGCACCGATTTTGGTTTAGTCTACAACTTAAACTTTACTTAAGGAAATGTTAATTTATTTTGCAAAACCTAGAAAGGCTTCTTTCCTAATGAATGCAGGCAGCAACCACCTGGATTGCTCTAGCACTGAGCGTGGGACATGAGCATGCACACACACACACTGCACAATACTTGCTCAGCTGAGAAGTGGTGCAGTTAACTTCAACAACCATGAACAAGCCAATAATAATAAAAAAAAAATTGCTGCTAACAGTTTAAAGTGGCATACATGATCTAACTGTCATGATTATACAGCTCTGAATACCCATGCTGCATTCACTTGTACTGGAACTATTATACAGGCATTTTTGCCTGTATTAACTTTGCCAAATTATGCACTGGTAGCAATCCAATTGCAGATAATAGGAACTAGGTTCCTCTCTTTCCTTCCCCTGGCCCCAAAAAGAGAGTGCTGCAAGTACTGATACTAGGTTAGACCTGCAGAAAGTCAAAGGTGCAAGAAAACCTTGCAGCCAAAAGCTCGTTCAGAAAGCTTTATTTACTTCTAGCCGCACAGGGAACAGCAATTCCTTATACAGTTTGAAGTGTTCAAGGCTGCATGTCCTTTTGCTTTTTTCACTTACAGGAACAACAGCCTATCTAAGCACCAACTTGGAGAAGTAAACGCCTCATAACCGAAGAGCACGGATGAGGCTGAGTTACCTGAGAAAAAGTCTGCAATATCGTCCTCAGTGGAGCTGAACGGAAGGCCTCTGAGTAGTACAACTCCATCATTTATGGCTTGTGACTCATCCCGCAGATTTTGTAGCAAGCCCTCTACATCACTATCGTGTACTTCAAAAACTGCAAGGAATACAGGCACAAAACATGTTTTTCCTCATGGTACTCAGAAGGTGGCACCCTGCAGGTATTCTTCAAGGCAGCTTTTTCCCCCCGCAAAACTTCCATGTTTCTTCCCCCACCCCATACTCTATGGTCCCGCAATGGTGCCCCTCACCACACAAGCCGCTTTGCTTTTTCCCGTCCAGCCTAGGAAGTTTCAGCTTGATGGTGCCTTGTTGGCTAATCTGCTGCTCTGTTCCACATCCTGCACCTCTCCACACCAGCCCGCTTTATTATTCAAGCGGTTCTTTATCATGAGTTTTCTCCCAATGTAGCTTCTGTCGTTTCATACCCACCTTTCACGTAGCGTGGGCCCATATACCTCAGGTGCTTTTCCAAGGCTCTCTGGACATCCGCTTTCGACTCCAGCTCGATTAAGGCATCCCCCCTGCGTCTCCCATCCCTGTTTAAGAGGAAGTGTATGCCATTCTCACCATTTCGAATCCTACAGCCTAGAAATCAAGGAACACATGACACAGAAACATACACAAGTGCATCAAACATGGGGGTCTTTTGATTGCAGATGAAAACTGAATATTCTGCATAGAGCTATCCCCCTCAGCAGTGCAAAATATTGTCTTGAAACAAAGGGTAGGAAACTCCCATTTTTGACCTTAACTCTTAACTCGCAATGCTTATCACATGTAAGAAATGGATTTGACATCCATTAGCTTCCACAGCTGTATAACTGGAAAATATATATTCTCATACTGTTGGTAAACTTAATTGTTTCCGAGTTATTTGAAATCAAGAACAAATGCAATAGTCTTTCAGACTCTATACCTATACTCTGCCTGCTCTATGCTTCTTTCCCCTAGGACTTCAAACTGACTTAATTTAGTTCGGCAGGTTATTAAACCATTTAAAAACTTGGATCTGACCATCTAGTCTAT
>NW_008794411.1:900843-901496 GCF_000699145.1 Aptenodytes forsteri
GGGGGAGCCAACCATAATGGTCTTTAAAGGAACCACTTCGAATTGGACTGCCTTTAGTGTGGAGACACCGACTACGAAGGGAAAGACTTGCTCAATTAAATATCAAATGTCATAAGGAAGAGTTTCTAGTCATTGTCCAGCAGTTTCAAAGTCGATTATTTGTTTTGTATGTGTAAATTGTGAATTATTTTGCAGCAATTATTAAAAACATCTTTCTCTGGCTAACGATCTTTAAATTTTCTGTTAACTAATCCTTAACTATTGGGTCCAACACCACCACACTGAACAGTTACACAGGAGAATTAACTCCCATACTATCAAAAAAGGTAAGCACGTCCTCCTCTGTGCACGAGAAGGGGAATCCTTGCGCCCTGACGAGAAAGACGTTGTCACTTTCTGCCTTGGGTGACTCCGGTTCCTGCTCTGAAAGGTGACCTTCCTGGGATGGTGCATCTGTAACCTGCCACCAAAAAGAAACAAAGAAAACCCCAAATTAAAAGGTGGAAGCGTGCAGCCTTCAGCAGCGGTACCCAGCTACGTTCAGCTTTTTAGGCAGCTGCGTGCCAACCGGGTCTTGTGCAGCGTGGTGCCCAGGGCGCACGCCGCAGCCGCCTCCCCGCGGGTGAGGGCTAAAGGCGCGGGGCCCCGCCCCC
>NW_008794411.1:902138-907591 GCF_000699145.1 Aptenodytes forsteri
GCTCGAGGCGTGAAAGGAGGCGAAAGGATGCCCCCAGCGAGGGGGGAGGCGGCGGGGAGAGCAGCGGGGTTGTCTCCTGTCCTGTTGTGCCGAGCAGAGGGCGTGCGGGCTCTGCAAGAAACGGGTTGTAAATGAAATGCTCGTTAGCCGAGGCAGCGTTGAACGGGGAAGCGTGGTTCAGGGATTCACAACGCGTTATTACTGGCTTATGCTCATTTAGAGTTTTTATCACCACTAACATTTTTGTATTTTTTTAATCAAACAAAACAGGAAGGAAAAAAAAAACACAGTATGTTTGCAATGTAAAGTTTTAAGTCAGACTTAAGCACAACAACCCTTTTACACCCCTTCCCTGCAGACTTTTTTATAAGAGAGCTGATTTTCTCCCCCTCGCTCCCATCCTAGCTTGACAGTCTTAGATGCCAGAGGCGGTACTGGCTGAACCTGTTTGCAAGGAACATAGGACTTTCAGATGATCCAGAAAAACAGTCCTGCTGTTGCTGCTGCATCTGTCTAAGGGATAAGGGGGAAAGAGGCAGCACCGGCTTCTAAGTGCACCCATGGGGAAGGTAGGTCATGCTGAACCCAGAAGAAAAATTTTTAGGGTGAAGCAAAATGAACAAGAAGAAAAAAGACAAGCTCCCCAAAAAAAACGAACAGTGGAGGAAGCCAAGGGAGACTGTGGAGGCTCAGATCCAGGGTAAGCAGGCAGGTATGCGAGCAGTTGTTCAGAAAGAGGACGTGCCAGGCCTTCCTGGCATGTGGACCCCAGTGTCAAGGAAGACGGTGGCAGCCACGACAGGGAAGATTTTCCTCTTCTGTCCGGCATCCTGTAGTTCTAGTCTTGGGATTGCCAAGTAAGAGTGGCGATCTCAAGCCATTGCAAACTATCACACAAAATACAGTCATGGGTTTTTCAACAGAAGTCTTTCACCTTGTAGTACTGCCAACCCATTAATTTCTCAGAAGCCTTGAATGTTTCTTACCACCGTTTTGAAAATGTTAACAAGCTATTTTAGGTCATCTCGTTGTTGCTGGCTTTTGCTTTTATAAACTATTTCTTGTAACAAACTTCCATATGACAGACTATTACCTTGATAACAGCACAGTCTCTCGACAACAGCACTCTCAACTCTTGAATTTTCAAGGTAAATCACCTATTATACATATTTTCGAAGGAATGTTGACCTCAGTGCTCAAGTGGTTCACATTCCAGTTTTTCATAGTCTACATATCAGGTTTCTCTTCAAAACCTTATTTAAATAAGCAAGCAAATTTTATAGGAGCAAAAAATTAAGATAACTGTAGGAATTCATCTTGAACGCTTATCTTTATCTAGATTGGCTTTCATGTTTTAAGTTTAATTGAATAAGCAGATCCCTGAATCTTACGGACCGAGGGAATGTTATGTGCGTTCCTCTCTCCTGAACCAAGCAGGGTGCAAGGAAGAGTCTCTTTAAGAGATGCACATCTTCCACCCATTTTTCCTTCAATATATTTGCTTCCCAAGTACAGTAAAAAATATCCCACTGCTGTTTGACTCGTAGCTTGTCAGTGTGTGCGAATTACCTTTAGAGGGCACCATTTTGTTGGGCATCTGTTGGCACTGACGTTTTCCAGGAGTCTCAGAGCTTCCTCAGCAAACGTGAGGGATCAAAGCCTCTGCACCTATGATCAGGAAAAAAGAAAAAAATCAACCTAGGACAATAGAATTTGCATTTATTCACTCGACAGAACTGGTGTTGAATGAAGTCTACTTATGAGAGGAAATTTATTACCATAAGTAAAAATAAAGAGACTCAGGAGATGCCCCTCCATACTGCTGTTGACCAAGAAGTTAGATTTATCTACCTTGGAAGATGCCTCTTTCAATACCTAACGTTAAACAGGTTATTGTTAAGACTAATTAATACCAGCTATTCTTTAGTTTGATCAGAGGAAAAAGAAAAATCTTCTGAGTTGATACTAAAACAAATGCTTATCTTCTATTGGGAAACGTTACTTATCACTCTGTGTAATCTGTCATCAAGGAAAATTGACCTTATATTCTGTTGAGGTATTTCCCAAAATTATTCATTTAGCTTTAAGTTACTCGAGCAGTGGGGCTTCCACCATTTTCTATGAAAGATGAGCCTGTTACACAATTGCTCATCTGCAGCCATCTTGGCATTCAGCAGGAGATAGCGTGCTTAGCCTGAGCGAGCCCACCAACTCTGGAAAACGGAAAGGAGAGCATAGTTTGCATGGAGAAATTTAAGTAGCATGACCCGCCTTGCAGACGGTGTCCACACCATAAACACTGTTGAGATCTGTGGAGCGGGTTCTCCACAAATAATTTATTTCTGAGACGTTATTACTAAAGCGTATGAGCATTGTAGCAGGAATGACACATATCCGAGCACCATAAGGGCGCTGAAGGCAGCAGAGGGCCGAATTTGTTATTCCCTCCGCAGTCCAGCAGTAACAAGGCTGCTGAGTCGTACTATCCCAGCTCCAGAATTACGGTGACTCTCAGGACCGCTGTATAGTAATCTCATAGTTGCTGTCATTCCTTCACGCGTTGCATTTTTTGTAGAGAATAATTACCAAGTACATACCACAGGTTCGATCAGATATTTGTACTTAAATGTTTCACTACATTTATATCATTAGTCTTCCAGGTATTGCTTGTTCACAAATCAAATCCCTTACCTTAATGCACAAACAAGTATGCAGTTATAAAATTGATGGATGCTATCTGTTTAATCTAGAATGTGGAGAGGATGTTTACAGAGCTTAGTGTTTACATACTGTATTATTTACATTTCAAAACAACATTTTGTTTCTTTTCTTGTATTCCTGATAACATACATACTAAGTATTGTGATCTTAATTTTTGAACTTTTTTCAGCTGGAACGTTCTGCGTTGACCGAGCTGCACTGCAAAAGCTGGAAACTTCAGTTCAGGACCAAAGCACTTTGTCAGCTTGAGGGCCCCTTCAGAGTAATTCTTTAAGCTCTACCGTATAATGGATAAACCAAAATGACAGCCGTGAGGCCACGGGTGCATTCACTGTGCCTTTCCTGGAGCAACCGAGCGGTTCGACTCTTACGTAAGACTGCAGCGCACTGCCAGTCCCTTGTATCAGCAGTGTCTGAAGCGAGCACTTCATGTGACCCTTAGCCAACATGAATAGACCAATATTAATGTGAGACATAAAATGTACACATTACGTAACCATTTCTCCTGACGGCCACCCAGGCCAAGTATTTCCTACCGACTGCTGCAGTAACAGACATTTAACTTGCCACTAAAATAAAACATTCTGTGGGTAGAAGGAAGCGATGGGTGGGAACAGAGAACCAAGGTTATTCATGTCCCAACATGAATGTACCAGAAAGATCAGCAATATTTTTTTTAGTTTGATTTACGTGGCCGACTGAGTCTGACAGCGTCTATTAAAAAGTGCCCCGAGACCAATTTCATGCCTGCTTTTACTAATACAGCCAAAAGGAAAACTGCAAACGTCATTAAGTGCTTTTTAATTATGTCTTCGCTGCACAGTAAAACACTTGATTTTAAAAGTGTCCTAAAAATGGCAGCGTAATTTTCTTAGAAATGCACTGACCTGGCATGCTGACTTGGTCTGAAGGACAGAGCCAGAAAAGTAGAAAATGCAGTTTCAGCATTTAAAAACGTGAGAGAAGCAGACGACCGTCAATGTTGCCACGTAAGGCATTATAGCTGAAACCCCCTATGTGCCATACAGAAACTTAATGCTGCGCGGGATTGTAGCGTGTTTCGATGTACTGAATTTGCCCGATAATGAATCGCAAAGTCATCGGGTTTTCCTTTGGCCTACCTGCAGCAGCACGAGCATTGTGGGGGTGCCAGGGCTCACAGAATCCCCTTGGGGCAGGAGGGAATCTCTGGGGGTCGTATTGCCTGTCCTGTCCTCTCTCCGAAATCCAGCTGGCTTATTGACCTAAACGGAGGCAGATTTTCACATGAAATTACACCCTGGGATTGTAATTTCTGCCATAAAGAGGTGGCACTTGGATGTGGCTAAGTCTACAGTGGAATGTGTGGTCCTTGTTTGATATTAATACAATACTGTATTTTGAAGCATTCTGAATGTTGCCGTTTATCTTTGTTTCCCCTGGAACATATAAACTGACCGAGACAAACCCAAAAATTAAGAGCATTGTTCCTGCTTTGGGAACGGGAGGTAGGGATTCCCAGACCATGGTCCCCAGACCCCAAAACCACAGCCCGCATCTGTCATCTGATGTCGAATGAGCTGCCGGACATCTTTTGCAACGCACTGCACACCCTCAGTTTGCACTTCATGGAACAGCCCTCTTGCCTGGGAAGAGCACGCTGTGTGATAATCGTTGCCGGCAAAGATGCAATTGTGCTTATTTGAAAACATGCTGAAATGGTACTCTGACTATGCTGTACATTAAATTTCCTCAGATAGGAGGACATGCAGTTTTTAACCACACTCACGCAGGGTGAGGTGGTTCAGGGCAGAGGTCAGGTGAAGGACTTGCCAAGGGTTTGTAAGAAAAACCGGGTTTTTTTGACCTCAGTAGTTTGCACCTGCCCGTATCTTCACTTCTGAGGTGTGTCCTTTCTTTAGCTGACTGCTGGCCCTAGCCAGCTGAGTCAAAAGTTGCTCACAAATCAAACATTCGTGTTGAAATATTGGAAGCCATTTTGACGCATTTCTTTTAAAAAGGGTCAGACTGTTGCGTGGGGAGGGCAGAAATGCTGAAATTAAGATCTCCCTACTCTTTTTATGACCGTGGTGGTTATCTGTGGGTTGGGTACCTGAACCCCTTCGTCATGCACCTGAAGAATGGGGACAGGCCGCCTAAGGAAGCCCGGATGGCAGAAATAATGACATTGTAAGGCATTTTGAGTCCCTGGCGTGACATGCTAAAGCGAAGTGAACTGCTGTTCCTCTACCCCGCAGGCTTGCTCCACAGAAGGCAGTCTGGGGTAGAAAAGGGATGAATACTGGTAGGCCGCACTATTGCTCAGGCACTTTTCATAGCTTCCCTGCGACATTTGGTAGGTAACCACAGGGATTTCACTGCCAGGACTACCTAAAGGCTGTCAGAGGCATTTCTGTTATGCCCATGGCCGAGAAGCATTGCCCAGCGAGAGCTGGGACACCGCGGCCTGGAGCGGTGCAGAGGTTTACCCGAGGAGGCTGTGCCCTGCTCTCTGTTGCCTTTGGGTCACCCAGGGCTGGGGGAAATGCTTCCAGGGAGCCCTGTGCTGCCCCTGGGGCTGAGGCCACTGCCGCAGGGTGCAGATGGGGGTGTCTGGGGGCAGAGAGGGATATTTGGAGGGACAGGGGGCTGCCCGTTTCCAGGGTGTCTGAGGGGAGAGGTCTAAGGGACCAGGGGCGGGGGGTGTTAAGGGGACACACACGGGGATATCCGAGGGGGATGCCGGAGGGGGA
>NW_008794411.1:908257-921893 GCF_000699145.1 Aptenodytes forsteri
GGGGCCCCCCGCCGCGCTACCGGCTGTAACGCCCGCCCCCCGCAGCCGCGGGAGCCGGGAGTTAACGGCTGCTCGGGGCCGGCCGGCGCCTCCGCGCCGCGAGGGCGTTTGGAGGGCGGCAGTTCGCCGTGGGAGTGGGGTTTCGACCTTCCTCATCGGCCGGGCGTCTCGAACAGCGGGGACGTGAATTTAAAAAGCAGCCACGCGGGGCGAAGAAATCCGCGCGAGGCTTTTAACTGGGGGTCGGGGGGGACCTTCCCGGCGAGTGGTGTGTTGCAAGTCGAGAGGGGTATCGCTGGAGAGGCGAGAGCAGCCTTCAGGGGAAAAACACCGATCTGCCGGAGTCTCCTTTTTTTTTTTTTTTTTTTTTTTAAATAATGTTTTTTTACTCCAGGCAAGGATGGTGTGGGCAGAAGTCGCTGCCCGTAGCGTTATCTGCGGTAGATAAGTTCGAACTGGATGGCGTTGTCGCAGGTTTGGTGAGCAGCAGCGTTGAAAAGTTAATTCCAGGTTCAGGTAATGGGTGCGCAGATGACTGACGGTGATCTGGTACGAACATAGCGAGCAGGCGAGCGAGGGATCGCTGGCAGGATGCACGTTGCTAATGAGAAGGCAATTGTTTACTGCGGCATAAAAAAGCTCCCTTAGGAATTGGTGGCAATTTAGGTGTGTGCAAAAGCTTACATTTTGCAATTTTGCTTGGTAGACAACAACTGAATGAACTTTGGTCCCTCCCCTTGGGAACAAAGACGAGGTACTTCTGACAATTAACATAAACCGGTTCAGTGACCTATTAATTAAAGTGAAGATGTGCTCTAGGGAGAGAAGGGAAATCCAGGCGGCTGAAAAAGGCGCCCTTGCAGAGCCGAGCTCCATTAAGGCCTTCGCCCCGCTGAGTGCTCTTGCACGTTCGGAGTTACGTGCGAGCAGTTAGTGGGACCGTTGCCATAATATCTGACAGTTGTTAAAGGCTTATATTGATAACCAACAGATGTATATGTAGCCTGCTTTTAGAGAAGATACTTTATCTTGGGAACTGGAGTGTTCTAGTAAGTTGTGTTCTCATGGAGACAAATAAGACCGATGCCGGCTTCCTTCTAAATCTCTCCACTGCGTTTCTCTTTTAACGCTGCCGTACCAAACCAGCTTGCCTGTCATTGTGCTTGTGCTGCCTTACCCCAAGAGAGATTTTGAAAGACTCCTATCAGCTGCAGGGTGGAAGCTGCAAATGGGAGGGGGGTAGAAATGAATGTCCATGGATTCAGGCACGGTGCTCCTAATGAGAAGCCCAGCTGTCCCCCTCCTTCATAATTCTCAGCTGCTGCAGTGGAGAAGGGGGGACAGGGTTTCGAGTACGGTGGTGTCCTGGGAGTCTGGTTTGCAAATTAGAGAGCCTCCCTCTCCGTGGCATTTGGCTAACTGGTAACGGAAAAGCATGAAACCCTCCACCCTCTGTCACAGGCAATAATGAGATGCTTGTTTCTTTTTCCAGACCCTTCTGAAACCTAGGAAAGCAAACCTTTACCCCCACCTCCATTGTTTCAAGTGGTCCTGCTGGATGAAATACAGAAATGGAAACTGAAGTTACTGCATGACAAAGCTAGAAATGTTGGCAAAGCTGTCTCAGCTGTTGTTGGCAGAGTGTTGTAGACGGCACCTAATTTGCTCATCTGCAGTCTAGAAAGGGATTTAAAAAAAAAAAAAAAATTAAAACATGCCTGGTAGGCCTCAGGGAGACCAGGGAAACTTTCTGTGTTACTGGCAAGTAGTTAATTGTTCGTGTTTTTTTATTTAAGTATCCAGAAAGTTAGCATCACCTTTTGTCAAACTTGAAATTCATGTTAACTCGATAGAGTTATTTGAAGATAGTGGTTGGATATCTTTGCACTTTTACACATTGAGTAGTACAAACTTGTATTTTGAGCTGCAAAATCCCCACGTTTTGACAGTACTTTTTACATAGTTTTTCATAGTACTTTTTGCACCCTGTCTATTCACCGAGTTTCCTTGGTATGGACGTAGCGAAGTTGATTGTTTGTCCGTGCTGTTTTCTCTGCGTCGGTGGTACTGTTGTCTTCTTGTGAACCGACTCACAATTTTGACCTCGCAATAAAGATGCGGCAGATGAAGATTGTCGTTGGGCACTTAGACTAGAAATGTTTTCTAAATTGCAGTGAACCTGTCCGCAGGTTTAATGTCACTAACTTGGCTGTAGTTTGTCAGTTTGACACTCAAGTACGGTATCAAAAGCCGTGTTCTGCTTGCAGACTTCTTGCTTGTTGTCAAATAACAGGGCGATTGTGCTTGGATAACACAGGGTGGTTGGGGCCCCCCTCGCGGGCCCGTTGCACGGTCCTTGTCCGCTGACAAATCCATTGCTATTCTTTGCTGTTGCTAGGGCCAGTGACATATAAAGCTACAAGGGGGGGGGGGGGGGGGTAAATCAAGGGAAACCATTGTTTTCTCTCGTTATGGGTAACGTTATAAAAAGACTGTCTTGTGAGAAGTCACTGAATTAATACAGCTCAGTTTTCACAGCAGTTGTTATTTTCAGTGCCACTATTTTCTCTTTCTGATCTGTTTCTTCCTTTCTGAAAAGACTTTATAAACCTCTCCAATGGTTGAATAGGTTATCCTGAATCTTAAAAAAAAAACCCCAAATTTAAAAATGGGAATTGGACTAGAAAATATCTTCAGTTCCAGAAAAATTCAGCTTGATAAGTTCTCTCTAAAAGGAAATTACAGCATAGTTGCAGGTACTTTAGCTTACATCTCCAAGGAAAAAAATTAAAGATAGTTCTGGTAGGCGTGCCATATGGTAACATGCTTGTGTTATCCTACGCTGGCAAAACTTACATAAAAAAGAAGCTAGATGAAAACCACTTATTTTTAAAAGGAAAAGATTCAGTTTTATTATTGACGTCTTTTCATTAAAAAAAAAAAAAAGCCATATACGTGTTAGTAAATCCCTCTCAGAAAATTCCAGTGTATAGTTTTTTAAAATGAGGTTCATCTAAGTAGTCGTAACTGATGAGACTTTGAAAGACTAGGAGCTGACGGAAACAGCAAGGAAGGGTGAGGACGAGTAGCTGTTGTTTGGGGTGCATGTGTTTATGAATCAATGTAAAGGTAATGTGTAAACCAAATTGGGGGAGAGATGTGCTCTTCCTTCTCTGTCTTGTTATACAGCGGAGCCTGGCAGCTGCTTCTGATGGTGCGCGTGGGTTAATTTTTTTTTTTAATTTAATTAAAATCATAGTTTGTGTGTATATGTATGTGCAGAAGGTGCAGTGGGACGTTACTTTCTTTTTTTTCCCTTACATCTGTTGCAGAGTAATAACAAAATCAGAGCTGGTGTGTTTGTTTCCAGATCAACAAGCATTGTGGCCTTCCTGATTTCCCGGTCTGCTCCTGCTCTGGAAGAAAAGAACATCATGACTATTTGTTGTTTCCCCGTCCTCAGCTTTCCTCGATGATGAGTTGCTGCTACTTACCAAATGAAAGCCTTTTCTAAAGTGGGCAGTGTTTTTCAGCTTACTCTAGCTGGAGAGCAACCGAGTGCTTCACGAGTGCTCCTTCTGTAGTTAAAAGTTGGAGATGTGGTATTTATCTCCTCTTTATCAAGGACTCCCACAGACTGTTAGGCACTTGTAAACTGGAGTTTCTGTCACTGAAAATCAACGTGCAGGCATTTACAAACTGTTAGAAATGGGAAATATATGCTTGTCAAACATTCAGATGTTTTTCTCCTTGTATTTTAATGTACTGGTTTTCTTCAGTTTTAGTTTGATTAGTGTAATACTACTGTGCAGGCAGAGATCAGGGTAGAGGCTCTCGACACATGAATGTGTTAACTTACTGCAAAATCTGTTGTTTAACCAATACCATTAGGGATGTGTTTATTTTCTGTTTGTTTGGTTTTGGTTGTGGGTTTTTTTTTTTCCCCCTTTTTGGAAGAGTACCGGGAATGAAAAGTCTCTTAAGTTTGCCTATGAGAAGATGGGAGAGAGAACTGCAAAGTTATTGCCAACTTTTTAAAGACTTTTTTTTTTTTTTTAAGTCTTGGTAACAGTAATTTTGAGTTTTGAGGAAAGCAAAAGGATTCCTTAGAGGTAGAGTTTATACGGAATCGGCTCTGAACTTCATGGAAAGTAAAACTTTTTTTTTGTCTCTTTTTTTTAATAGCTGCTTATAGCTTTCATCGGTAGTGTTACATTAATGGTTGGACTCATTAATGATCTTAAGGGTCTTTTCCAACCTCAATGATTCTATGATTCATTGAATTATTGGCTATAGAAATACATGCTTTTACTTGAAATGTGTGTTTAATGTTGTAGAAGCATGTCACTTCACTTGTAGTGTTAACTCTGTGTTTGATTCCTGTTTTGAAATGCCTGCTGTCAAAAGATTTGCCCCTCGGCTGGCAGCTGGTGTGGCTTTCAAGGAAAGGAGCACCGAGGAACAGAAAGCTTCCAGAAACCATGGCAATAAAAAACTTAGAGGTGTTCACGTTGCCCCTTGCGCTGCCTGTGGTACAATTCATTTTACAATTCTCGAACTCTCTTGAAAAAGGCCTTTTGAAGTGCTTGTCGCTCTGCTTCCCTCCTCATTTATCTTCCCCGAAGACCCCAAAACAGTTTGTTAGGGTGCAGTTTGCTGATAGGGTTAAGGTCACTTGAGACACTTGTCATCTTTCCAATGAGCTGGCTAAAGAAGCTAAACCAGCAGAAAACTATTAGTTCCTTTTTGGTGGGATTAGTTTTTTGCTAGTTTAGTTACTTGGTGTCACTGTGTAGTGACATGAGGGATGGTGTTGGAATAATGGAAGCAGCAGGTGTGTCTGGGCATGGCAAAAGACAGGGAGGAGGCTTCTTCCTTTTTCTGTGCAAACTGGCAAACGAATAAGCTTAGCTGTGTCGCTCACCCTGTCTTCAAACTTCATTCGGCTTTGGGTGTGCGTTACTACCTGTTTAGGTAGTTGAGTTCTTGCCGTTCCCCTATCAGTGGCTTTCTTCTTTCTTGATGAGTTTGATGAAATGTCTGCTTGTCGTGGTAAACTAGCGTGCACTTTCAAAAAGTAGCTGATCAAATTTGCGTACGGTGAAATGGAAATAAATTGTGGCCAGCAATGCGTGACTGCTGCTGCCTTATCTGTAAGGTTGGAGGTAGAGGGCTGTGAAGCTGAGTTTACGCTACCGCCTGGCTTTTATTTCAGAAAGAAGGAGCCTGCCTCGGAATAACAGAGCTGTGCAGACCAGTTCAGGCTGTAAGATGTCTGTGCTCGGAATTGCATTTGAAAAAAAACTTTTGCCGCTAATACTCTGTTTTGGGGAACGTGTACTTGATGAAGTGAGCGATTGGCACTTTTAAATGTTCTTAGATGCTTCCTTCACAGTATAGAAGCATTAGTTTGCAATGAAAAAAAAACCATACGAAGAAAGGCATTGTTCAGTGTGAAAGTTGTGTTTACTACGTCACAGTGATGTCTGGTCTTAATTGCTTCCTAATTGTTTGCTTTTATGCCACAATTGTTTTCCCTTGTTTGTCCTTCTCTCTGTGTTTGGGATGTAAGCGAACCTATGCGATTAGCTATTTACATTTCTCAGAGGAGAACAGTGGTGAAACAAGGATCACTTTCAGGGAAGACTTGTGCACGTGTAAAGTGGCTTGGTTTTTAATCTTGAAAAAGTGCCAAAAGCATTTCATAATTTGCTGTCAAGCCTTTGGATTTAGAACCTCTTCATAGACAACCGCAGTAAGGACAGCCCAGGGGCCACAGTTAACATCGTAAGCTGTACGTGTCCTGAGATACACATAGTCTTTTTTTATCTTGTTTGAAAAAGGATAAAATATTAGAAGCGTTTGTCCACTGAGAGGTGGCTTAAGAGTTGCAAGTGTGGTAATATGTTTTCGTGCCCAAGGCTGACGGAACGAAGCCGCATGTTTTTCTTAGGGAAGTAAATAGCTGCATTTAATTACGCCACTTTAAGTCTTCCATAGTAAGCAATAAGAAAGATATTGCTGCCAAGGCTATCAATAAGCCTTTGACCCACAAATCGTCCTAAACCGCAGGATGTGCTTTGTGATGCTTTTAGCATTTGTAAACTAAGCCACTTCCTATGAGAGTTGAGCTACAATGAACTTGCTGTTTGTTTTTTGTCTTTTTTTTTTTTTTAAAGTACACAGGGAGGGAGATTGTGGGCTACATATTCAAATACTGTAGAATCTGTTTTCAGCTATAACTGAATATAACTTAATTGCTTTTCACAGACTTTTAACAGTTTTTCTAGACTGTAAATTTCATGATGTGGGATTATCAGGATCCAGTGCTTCGGTTTGTCAGCTCTCTGTGTGTTGCTTTTTTAAACATGGCATTTCCTTCCCTTTCACTTTCATGGCGCTTCTGTGGCACTAGTGTAATGTTGGCTCAGTATTGTAACTTCACCTGCTGCACGGTATGTGAACGTTACTGAAGAGAGGTGGTGATGGATGTATTTGTACTGGCGTGAAGGACCATGCTGTGCCGTAGGAAGGTCAACATAGGTGAATGACGCTGAAAGGAGTGTCATTTTTGGGGAGGCAAAACTGGAAAAGTCCTTTTTGGAGTCTCTACGAGACAGCTAAGGGCAAGAAAATTATTTTTCTTAAAGTTTTCAGGGGCCTCTCTTCCAGAGGAAGACATCTATTGCATTTACCTCTTCTGGAAGGAAATACACCGAATTTTAAGATTGAGCAGGGTGCTATAAATTTCCCTCCAGAGTTACAGTCCATTCTGACTAGGTTATCTAAAACCACGTGTGTGTGGCTTTTCTGGATCAGTTTAAAGCAGATCATAAAGAAGTAACCACAAAGTTCTTTTTGTAATTTTTCAAATCGCTTCCCAGAGCCAGCGTGGTGGTTAGTCTGCATGTGGATCTGTCAGATGCTTTCCCAGGGCACTGCTGCCTGGGTCAATATTTTGGGGAAGGGATTTGACAGAAGGGAATGAGAGCTGGGGATTGGTTGTCTGGAGAGGCATGTGTCTGTGCAGCTTAAATTGGTTCTTTGATAATAAGTTTGAAGTGATTTCTTATTTCTTAGTTAGCTCAGTAGGTGTATGCCTTCCAGGACCTGATACCCAGTTTTGTGCAGTGTAGTAAAATGTGTTGTGCATCTCGGATGTGTTCTGTTGAATTCCAGTCTCTGCTTCCCATTTCAAATATGTAGCCTGAGTTAGCAGACAGTAAATTCATGTGTATGAGATGGTAATTTGGTGTTGATAAAAAGACAGTCCCCCGCTGTGAATTCATGAGGGTAACAGTAGTTTTTTTCCTTGCAAATATATTTTGAAACTTTTAAAAGCAGTACTTGGAAGTGAATTCTTTCACTCTTCTCTTGCATTTTTTCTGTTTTTCTTCAGGAGAAAGCTAAGGATAAGGTGCAGCTTTTTGGTCCGTTTAGGCCTTGCCCTTCAAAACATTGGCTTTGGTCGCTCTGATGTAACTTGCAAATGTAGATGGTCTTTCTTCCTTTGTTCTGTCTTTTCTCATTCATCTCGAAATCCAACTGTGACCTTAGCTTCTTGTCCCAACTTCCCTTCTCTTTTTTTGTGAAGACACTTCTGTCTTGCTCCCCCTCTCCTCTCTTCCTGCTCCAGTTCACAGCTGTTCCTTGGCAGGAATCCATTCCTTTTGTTACTCTTGCATACCTCTTGTGATCCTACCCATATTTCAGTTGAGTTTTATTTGAAGTTTGCTTCTTTTCCACATACTTGGGTTTTTTTGGTTGTCTATCGTTGCACTTCATCTTTAAGTTTGGTAGCTTACCTCCAGAGTTAATTGCTTGTGTCCTAGAGATATGAGGACTCCTGACATACAAAATCTTAATCTCTTCCTCAGTGAGGAAGAGCATCTTGCAGTTAAGAACTCGTAATGCCTGGATTTGTTGTCTTTATCACAAGTCTAATTCCTTTCTTTACGACAAAGAGCATAAACGAGCTTAAGCAAGCTTTAGTAAATTCCTCTTTTGCTAAAAATTGAGGCATCTGATTTTTCATATAGTAATAATTTCAACCCAGATAATGATTGGGTGGGTTTCCTATGTTGACCTTAATAAAATAACCCGTATTTTGTTTTGCTAGCTGGTATTTTAATTGTGTTTTTACCAACTTCAGTAGCACAGTCCTAGTTTTGCTTGAATGGAGTAATTGTTTTAGGGACTTGCCGAGTGTTCTAGATCCAGGAATCAAAATGGCTTTACTATGTCTTGTCATACTTTGTGGCAACAAAATACTGTTTTTCCTAATGCTGAAGTGTAACTTTTACAAAAAAATCAAGTGTCTCTAGTGTCCTATTATTAACTTCTGTGGTTGACAGCTCTTCTTAAAACTTCTTGCTGCAGTGTGAGTGGAAAAGAGGAAAAATCTGTATATTTAAATTCACCATAGAAGAGTTAAACTGACTGTGGACTCAACTGTCAAATGACAAGCTGCAATAATTTCAAAAGAAATACTCTCCTGTGTACGTAGGAGCTATTGTTCCCCCTCAGATGCTTCAGACAGGTGGATTTCCCTGATATGATACTTTGCAAGATAGAAGCAAGTTTTACTGAGGATAGTTACACACAGCACATACAAGATGGTATTAAATATGGGGGATGTGTAAGAAATACTTGGTGATGAGATA
This sequence comes from Aptenodytes forsteri, assembly GCF_000699145.1. Lineage (NCBI taxonomy): Eukaryota > Metazoa > Chordata > Aves > Sphenisciformes > Spheniscidae > Aptenodytes > Aptenodytes forsteri. The sequence goes on from NW_008794411.1 coordinate 916,921, forward strand.
ATGCAGTGTATTTTTGGAAAGCTGTTAGATTATTCATTACTGCCTCCTGTCCATTTCTTCCTGTTGTTCTCTGTGTTATTTCTCGCCTCTGATGATTGTTCTGGTGTTTCCTGAATTCAGACCTCCTTTTATCTATCAGTCAAAGTGTAAGCGTAATCTTGCATGTATGCTTTGAGGTTTTCTGTTGGGAGGTTGCTGGGTATTTCTCATTTGCCATGTTCGTATCATCAGCCTGTGTTGCGTGGGGCTTACAATAAAAGACAGCCTTTTATGAAGTCTTGAAGTGACTCCTCCCCATTAAAAGTTAGTTAAGTTTCTCCTTTTTTAACTTGGCCTTTTTCCTAAACACATTAACAGATTGTTCTTTTTATTGTGTTTAAAAGGACTGAAGATGGTCTTAAAATGTTTGGTTAGCCTTTTTTTTTTTTTTTTTTTTTTTTAAAATCCCTGCTGTGATTTCGTAGGTTGTATGACTAGATTTGCTTTAGTCGTTCATAAAGCACTGGTTTTCAAAAGCACCGATGAGCATTTCGGTAAACCATCCATGTTCTGAGGCGTGTTCTCCAAGCACTATATTTGGTGTATAAGTAAGGATCTAATTTGATACCAGAGCCAAGCTTTTATTGCTGCAATTTATCATCCTCAATGGCTTGTAGATCGCTTTCTGAAAAGCTCTGCTTCCTACTTTCTTAAATGTATTTAAAGGGTGTGACTTATCAGCAGATTTGGTTTAGGATGCAGGGGGCATTAGTAATGTAAGACATAAAGAAAATTTAGCTGAATATAAGGAAACCTCTGTAGCAGGGGGAATAGTTCGTTATGGAAAGCAGCATATACCTTTTGTATGGGACACTTTTTTGTCCTTGTTTTATGAAATCGAAGAAGTACTACAGTGAAGAAAGCATAGGTAGGCAAATACTGTTAATCACCTGCTTTATTTATTTGACACGCCCCCGCCTTTCCTCCTGCCCCACAAGCGGGGTGATGCTTCATGGGACTGGCAGTGTGCAAGGCTGCCCGAGGCAAGCTGGAGTTCTCCAGGCCACTTTATGGTATTTTCAGTGACTTGTTGAAAGATCTTGAACTCCTTCATGCCTACTTACATGGTTTAGTAAACCTTCTGTCTTTATTAATGTTTCCAGTGTCTTTTCTTTAAACACAATCAGATGTGTTATTGAAAAAAATAACCCAGACTTGTAGCTTTATATAATTCCTTATATTTCTTTTATAGTTTGCTTAGTTGCATCCGTAATGGCGCTTTATAGTTTTGATTTCTGATCATCTGCGGGTGCTCGTATTCTGTGGTTGATTTGTTTCCCTCTCTTGTTGGTATGCACTTTGACCACCAGGCCAGGACTTGAATGTTATTGCTTCCCTCTTAAAAAAGAAAAAAAAAACACTGTTCCGCTCCCTTATATTCTCCGTGACGTTTGAGTTGTCTAATACTGCTTTTCATGTTTCCGTGTGTCTGCATAACATGTGCTGTGTCATCCTCACTGCCACATGTGTTGCCAAGCATTTTCCCTCTGTGTAATTGTTTTCCTTTGGAACACAACATTTTCTTGGAAACATCCGAGTGACAGGTTTTCAGAATTTCTCAAAAATACGCAAATCATCTTCTTCCTGCATTTGTTCTTGGGTCTGCGTCCTCATTATGCGTATAACAAATTAGAGGGAGACTGTCTGAGATGGTTTGGACTCAAACTTGACAGGGTTGAGTCTTTCTGCAGGTTTCGATGGGTACGGAGCCCGTAGGTATACTGTTGTTAACAAATGTTACATAATCTTCTGTCGCAGGCATTTGACTTCGTTGTTTCTGAATTTGCTTGCCACGGGGCACAACTGCGTTCTCTGTGGCGCGAGTTCTCCTACAGCAGTCCTTGCTGCAGGGTACGTACAGCATCCTTTTCAGCAACCTTTCAGCTTCTTTCAGTACTCTACTATTTACAGCTTGATTGAGTCCTCGTTCTTCAAAGGAAAATGCGCCGTACACTCACGTACAGCAGAAATAAGTGTTCAAAAGGCTTTTTTAATGCCAAGTTTTATATGTGGGAAAGGGTAGGTTTTACAAAAGAAGTGTAGTTATGTTTGCTGAATGATTTTTTAGGTACATTGATGCAGTAAACTGAGGTACGAACCTTCGTGGAAACTAAACTTTGAAGCATAACTGGGTGAAGTTCTAACTTCTGTTTGAATTCATGCTGTGCCCTTCCTTTTAAGTGAGCTAATGCTAATTGACAGCAGTAAGGGTTTCCTGAGAAAAGAGGGGAACGTTAGTGAGAAAATAGTGCTATGTAGCTTGCAGAGAGCTTAATTAGTGACTGAAATGGTAAAGATACTGAACTCCATCTCAGTCGTCTGTAGGAAAAAACAAAGCAGTTGGAGAGGAAGGAATACTTTGTGTTTACCTTCTTCAAAGCTGCTAGTAGCCTGCTCTTTTAAAGAAGCAGTACATGAATATTAGGATATTAGAATCTGCAGAAATAAATCTGGTTTTGATTATGCCCTACAGTTCCATGATGTATATCTGTGTCTATGTACACAGTAAATGTTAGTATTAAAATAGTTGAGGAACCTGGATCTGATTGAAAGAAGCCAACAAAACAGCCAAGACCAGTCCTCAGCTTTCTTAAAAATCTAACTTTTGTTTGTAATAAGACAGAAATTTTGTGGGTGAAGAGAGCGTCGCGTTTGCTTCAAGGTAGTCAGTGGATACCTGGTAGCGTGCAGCAAAACATTCTGGATGATCCTGATTCCTCTCATGTAACAGGATTTCAAATGGATGTCAGAGGAGAACATGCGGAGATACTTGGGTCTCTGCTAAAAGGCTCTTTCTTGCAAATTAGAGTGAAAACTTGTTTCAAGTGATGTTTGGTGGTCTTAAAGCTCCTGAAAAAGTCTGTGGAGAAACTTGGGAGCAGCAGTGCAGTGACATTCATAAAACATGCAGAATGAGCCTTTTGGGGGTCTGCAGATTTTATACCACAGCCATGTTCCAGTTCCTCTGCTGTCTGCGTGTCTGCCTGCTTGTCTCTGCAAGTCCATAGGGCATGCTTGGCTGAATGTGTACTTTCTTTTTTCACCTAGGTTTTTCTCTGGTGGATGCTCTTGTACACTCCCTTTTGTGTCTCTGGCCTGTCCCTCTCCTTGCATCGCCCAGCGCTGCTGTTAGTCCTACAGAGGACAACGCTTGAGAAGTTGAGTCGCTTCCGCAACTGTTGGCTGCTCTGGGAATTAGTTTGTGTTTTTGAGTGCACAGATCGAGGTCTGGTAGTATCCAGTGAGAGCAACTGTGACTTGCTTGGTTTATTTTGAGGATTTTCCAGGAGAGGCAAGTGTATTAAGTGAACGTGTTGTAAATGAAAGAAGGGAATTTTATTTTGTGTGTGAGCATAGCAAACTGATGACGATTTCCTGGTTACGGGATGGTGTTCTGGACGCTTGCTTCTTCCTTACAGTAGGAGTTGTGATTACTTGGGAGAAGGGTTGCGTCCAACTGGGTGAACAGCAGGAACACCATTGCCACCTACATGGGTGGGGTTGTAGTAGACATGACTGTTGTAGCATAACACCTCCCCCTTGTTTACAGGCACATTCTGAGCTCGCAGACGGAAAAACGGAGGCGGGGAGACGTGGAGAAGCGTAGGTGCCTGGCTCGGGTAGAAAACGGTCTGTGGCCACCTTTGTGGACTTGTGGCCAATCTTGGTGGGTTTGGGCACCGAGTGTGCCGCTGCAGGGCAAGCGAGGGCATGTGTCAGAGGGAAGAGTTAAATGGCCAGTTTCCAAGGGCCAGTCACCTGTCCCTTAGTCATGGCTCGGTCAGCAAAAGCTTGTCTTCGGCTGTGTTGTGGTGCACGTAAGAGCATCTGACTTCTGCTGAACGAATCCTGCACTTGCTTGATTTCACTGACTCTAAAATGTGTCTGTATAGAAGAAAAAAAATGTATTTTAAGAATGTGGACGTGTACATGTTATGACAGCTTTCAACACTGGGTGGTGACGGTTAGGACAAGCAAAAGCAAAACCATTCCTTAAGGCTACCTTAAATAACTTTTTCCTTACTGGATGTGAATCATCTGATAAACTTCTGCTCTTTTAACATGTAGAGTCTTGTGCATAATGATACCTGTATTTTTTAAGAGCTATTGATGAGGTGATGGCTTTTTCATCTGCTTCCTCTCGTACCATCCTGTGTGTAACTTCAGCCTATGAAGACAGCTATTTTTCTGAGAAGGGGAAGCCAAGTTTTAGTCCCCGCCTTGATGGATCGAGAATTAAAGATCTCATGAAAATACCTATTTCCCTATCAGTACTTCGGTAGAAGGAGGCACTATTTCAAATCGGTTATAATTATAACGGTCACTATAGCCCTTGAGAAGCATGTTCAGGTTGAGAAGCCTACCGAAAACTGAACTTACTCCATGGCGTAGCAAAGAAAAAGGGTGGGATGAGGAAGGACGGATAACAGTGTTTCACTGAAAAAGAAGAAAGTGAGATTTGGGGTGTTGTCTGGATTTGTATTTATTCCATTTCCAGACATCTGAAGAAGCTCTTCTTCGGGGAATAGCCTGTGTTGTATTGCCATTGTTGTCAATTCCATGTGCTGAAAGATAAGGATATTGTTTTAAATTCCCCTGCTCTGTGATACTTTTTTTTTTTTTTTTTTCAGATGAGGCAACTTTTTGATTCATGTTTGCTGGTGGTTTTTTAAGTGTGGTGTTCAATACTTAAAAAAATTTTGTTTGAAACTAAGCTTTTTCTTTCCTTTCTCTTCTGAAAGGACCCCCTGCCTTTTGTGGAAAGCTGTGTGTTGTATCTATTACCTTGGGATTTGTTTGTTTATTTTTAAACCTGAATTTCTTGTTAAGCTACTAAGCTCAAGGACCCGGGGCTTTTGGGGGAATAAACTGCCGCAGAGATCTGCGGGGAAGCGGCTGCCATGGGCAGCCTTCCCCCGCACCGGGGGGGCGCC
>NW_008794411.1:922830-951696 GCF_000699145.1 Aptenodytes forsteri
GGGCAGCTTCGCCGTGCTCGGCGGGAGCGCCTGCGAGGAGGTGACCTGAGCGGAGCAGGGCCTGCCCGCCTCCCCCGGAGAGGCCCTGGGCCCGGGCAGGAGCTGCAGCCGCTCTCCCCGACCCACTGCCGGGCGCCTGGCCAAGGGGAAGGTGCGGCCGGGCCTGCGGGTAGGGAGAGCCTGTCACCGGGAGGTGGGAAGAAAGCTCCTTTCCTTGCAACAGGGGGTCAGGCGACTGAAAGGACAGCTTAGCGTAGGAAGCAATCCTGTTTTGGAACGAACAGGAGCCGCTGTGGGTATATGACAGGGATGGGTTTGCACAGAAATGTCTGGAAGCCTGATTGTTGCTTTGGCAGAATTGAGTACTTATTCCTGAAGACGCTCCACACAGCTTTCCTAATGACAGTGCTGCAGAAGGAGCATGCTGAAATCTGGAAAGAAGTAACTTGGCTCCGACTGCTCTGGTTATAAAGCGTGGCACCCGTCTTCTGTAGCCTTGGCAACTGGCTGCGGCTTGGGCAGGCGATAGGTGAGTTAATCACACAAAGACATTCCTTACCAAGTGGAGGCCTCTTGGTTACCAAGTGCAGTGTTAGCTTTGGGAAGAATAATTTCTTAGGCACCCTTACTTTCGCCATTTTTAACTTTGATATTTCTAATTTCAGTGACTTACTCTAGGTGTAGTAGACAATTTAGATTATTCTTATGTCTCCTACTAGCTACATGGGGAAACTCCAGCTGTGTGCCATTGATCTAAGTATTTTCAGTTACTGTTTCCTACAATAGAGCATATAAACAATAAACAACATGTATTCTGTTTCTACGGGAATGACCATGTGTCCATGGAAATTTTTCAAGTCAGTGCAACTGATTCTTCCTTAAAAAAACCCAAAGAAACAAAGCAAAACAAAAACCCCTGGGCCTGGAATTGCTTTCTAACCACTGCCTTACCTTTTGGGAGAGCAGCTATGTTGTGTAAGGAGTTGGCAGCTCTTAACTCTTTCCCAGACGGGCTGCTTTGATTTGCTTAGTGATCTTGGCAGAGTCTGTGTTTTCCTCCACGTGAAGAGAATTATACTTTTTACAGCTTAATGTTTGTGAAAGTTATTTTTGTTAGATGGGAGCGCTCTTTAGAAGTGTGTTGCTTATATTAGTGTTCAGAATAATACAGTGACTGTATCTGAAGAATTTACACAGGGGGACGGACATCTTTCAGGGTGAGAGCTACCAGGTCATGCACTTAGAGTCTCTGCTTACCCGTATGCTTTTAACTCTCAGACTGTGTCGAACAGCCTTCAGATACCTCTTAATGCTGAGTTGAAACCCAGTACTGTACTGTCCTGGAGCACTTCAGTTTTCTGAATTCGAGTTGGCTGGACTGATAGCATGTCCCCTTTCAAACCATTAGCCCGCTGTGTTCAAGGGGTCTCATGGTCATCTTCATGGGAAGTCATACTGGGGAGTAGAACAGCATTTGTGAAATTGTCTATAGCTCTTGAATAGCTGGGCTCTGGGGCTTCTCATCCTGCCCCAGAGCCTGGCAGAAGTGCTCGTTTCTCTGCCCATGGCACCTGTAACCTCCGAGCATGGGACTGAAGCTTCCTTGGCCGTCTTTCACTGTCCTAAGTTGGTGGTTACTTTATTTGTCTTTAGACCTGCTGCGTGGTGGTATGTCAAAGGAGCACAAGGTTGTGGAATGCTTGCTTCCTGAATTCGTAACATTGGATTTGTTACCTCCGAATTAAAGTGAACTGACTGAGACAGGCTTATTTTAGTGAGTGGGAATTTGACTGGAAAATAATTGTCTTTTTGGTATTGTAAGAGCTGAAGAAAGTAATGCCTGGCTCGCACGCTGTCTCTCTTTAGAACAGAAATGTTGTGACTGCTCAGTTTTATAAATAGAAATGCTCAAGTTAAATCTCGTCAGTGCAGATTTTGAACACGTACAACTTAATTTTACCTGCTGTCCTTCTGATGCTGTGATTGTCACAGGGAAAATGGCGTTTAAATGCAGCAACTACTGATTTGATTTCCAAAAAGTAGCTTGAACTTTTATTTTAGTTTCTGTGTTGACGTGTTGGCCGTTGGAAACTAAGATCATACTCTGATGTGTCTATTCTTAGCAGGATGTTATCATTTGAAGCCCCATATTATTGTTTGAAGGCTTGAAATGTTTGCTTTTCTGGAATTTGGTTCTTGCCTTACAGTGTTTCTGTGTATCGGGGTTTAAAAAGAGGTGCAGCAGGACCTGAAGAGAAAGGAGACAAGGAGGTACAGAACTAAAGCCTGGGGACTTGTCTGATAAATTTACTTGCTGGCCTTTGGCAATGAGTTGCTGCCTCAGTTTCCCTGTGTCTAACAAGATGCTGATCATGCCTACTTCAAAGATACTGTCAGGATTAATTAAAGCTTGCAAAGGCCTTTGAAGATGAAAAAGCAGGCGTTGAAATATGAAAAGTTTCCATGCCCCAGGTAAATGTTCTGTGTACTGTCTTGAGTTTGACTTTTTCAGAATCTCTTGAGCACTTAAAAATATTTTGAAGGTTTTATTTCAGTTGGACCATGGTCGTGAACGCTTTTGGGAGACGCTGAGTGGTATAGCTATACTTGCAGAAGTTGGTTACTCGCACGTTCCCCCACAGAAAGAAAGATGATATCCCACGGCCTCAGCATTATATACCAGTTAGAAGAATATAGGTGGCAGGTGTATCCTGCAAACGGTGCCACTGCAGCATTTTCTGTTTATTTTTCCCCAGGGCAAGTTTCTGTCCTTTCCAGTGTTTGATAAAACAGTCCACTGATGAGCCTTGTATCAAATGATTTACAGTAATTGCAGTACTGTGTTCGTGAGCCTACAGGTAGCCTGAAACAGATTGGAGGAGCAGTGCTCTTTATGTTTTCCATGGAAGTTGAATGCCTGTGGTGTTTAAAAATAAAATCTTAATTTCTTGTAAAACCTGTCGGTTTGGTAGGTGATGTGCAAGTAGGTGTGCAAGGCAAAAAAAAAAAAAAGGTTTTCAGATTCTCACACCATCTCCAGGGTGGCGTCTCCTCTTCTTCTTCATCGGTTTTGCCAATGGCATAGCAGTCGCATCCTTTATAAGTACTGCATTAGTTTAACATGCTGTAATGAATTGTTAGTGAATTATGGGATAACTTGGTCTGGTTTTGTTCACTCAAGAGGAATTTGAGGAAGACTTTGGAGCACTGTCAATATTTCAGTGGTTTAGGTTGTGGTGCTGCTGCAGAATGGATAGGTTGGCAGCCTGGGTAGAGGCAGGATTTGGGCTTCGATCTGCATCCCTGTGTTTGCTTGTGAAGCACGCTAGATTCAAGGGCAAGGTTTTTTGCTTGTCAGTTTGAGCTGTGTTAGACACAACAGTTGGTAAGAGCTTGAGGTTAGTTCTGTGGTAAGAACAAGCTGTGAAGTTTTAAGTGTTATGCATAAGGAGCCTAAACGTTTCTGTTTTAATTCAAGTTTCCCTGGATATGCAGCAGAGTTGACAGAAATAGATAAAAAGCTCCATTGAAAGACTCCAGTGCACAAATAGTTGGGTGTGAGGAGGTCTAAGCCAGGCCAGCCAAAGTGCTTCTCTTAGGAGCATGAAGGTTTAAGTGGCTTCTTTCCTGCAGTTAACAAGAAGCGTATCAAGAATTTAGGCTGAGTATTTAGCTGCTTTGATTGTAAAAGATCTGCCAGTGCTGCGTTTGAAGCTGAAGTGGGCTGTTGAGGCAGCTTGGTAGGTGTGGCGTAAGCAGGATGCCTGAAAATTTTCCTTTCTTCTGGAGACATCATCTTACTAACCTAAGACAGAACAGCCTGCAGAATCCGCATCATTAAAAACCCTCCCTGTCAGCAGATGACTAGATAAAATTACAGCTTTGGAGGAAAATTTGTGTTCTTGCTTACAAGCAAGTTGTGACGTCTTTGTGAGGCCAAGCGGTGTGTGGGCTTCTGACAGTGGGAAGCGCTTTTTGTGGCTCCGAGGTGTGGCTTCCTAGCCAGGCTTCCAGACTCATCCCGGCTCAGTGAGTCAATCGCTTTAAACACGGCTCCTGATTTAGTGCTAGGTCGAACTGCATCTGGCACTGCTGTAGCAGTACTTACCTATAAAAATAGAAGGGCATAATTTGCTAGCAATGTTGGATGTGGGAGTGAAGGGAGCAAAACGTCCTTGGAATTGCAAGAATTTTTTGAGAAGTCAGTTCTTCTTGGAGGACTAGAAATTGGTCGTGACTAATAGTGGGGATGATGCAACGTGTTCCCTATTTTGTGACCTTTTTGTGTCCAAGGAAAATGGGATCTTCAGTGTGGCATTTCTGAGGGTTTCTCTGTCCCCTTTCACTTCTGCATTAATGTGATGTTTTGAAACTGAAGGAGAGTTCAGAGACTCGTAACAGGGTAAGGCAGGTGCTGCCTATTAGCTCGGAGCTTTTTAAAATCCCGGGAGAAACTGCTCACAGATATAGCTAATTCTATTATGGCATGTAGGTGAAAATAAAATGTCATACTTGATCAAGACATCTATTATTGTGTGTATTGTTGGCCACCAGACAGAACTCTTTAAAGTTACTTTTTTCACTGAATGCTCAAGGAGTTGAGGTAATAGATCTGGAACAAGAAGACTTTCTAAATCTGTCATGTGTAACAGACTGACATAATAGGAAAAAAAATTATTATTATTTTTTTTTTTTTAAGATGCCTTCAGCTCTGTGTTGGGAATCATAGGATAGCAGGAATAAAGCGCTGCTGTGGTCAGGGTTTAGGGAGGAAGCAGGATTACTTAGTAAGGTAACCATTTGAAGGGGTAGTTAACTGATGGTGCTAAGGCATAAATAAATGAGGATGTTTTTTGGTTAAATAATAGGAGAGCTTCTAAACTAATAAGGTAGTTGAAATAACGGAGTTGAGGTAATAGATCTGGAACAAGAAGACTTTCTAAATCTGTCATGTGTAACAGACTGACATAATAGGAAAAAAAATTATTATTATTTTTTTTTTTAAGATGCCTTCAGCTCTGTGTTGGGAATCATAGGATAGCAGGAATAAAGCGCTGCTGTGGTCAGGGTTTAGGGAGGAAGCAGGATTACTTAGTAAGGTAACCATTTGAAGGGGTAGTTAACTGATGGTGCTAAGGCATAAATAAATGAGGATGTTTTTTGGTTAAATAATAGGAGAGCTTCTAAACTAATAAGGTAGTTGAAATAACGTTTGCAGCAACATTTACCGCTAGACTTCACAAGAGCAAATGTGTCCTATAAGGGTTTTGGCTTAGAGAAGCTGTATTAGGTTGTTGAGTCACTGAACTTTTCTTTCTATCAAGGAGTGTATGTGACCGTGCATGCGGGTAACTGGCTTCACGTATGGTGAACTGCATAAATGCATGGAATTCTGATAATTTATTGCCAAAATCGCAGATATTTCCATAGCACGCGACGACTAGCAGCCTGCATTTATCCTAATTACTTTTCCTTTTGGATGCCTGCCTGCCTTTCGTGTGAGACCATTTCCTGCTGTCTAGGATGGCTGTGCTGAATTTGAGAAGTAGTGATCAGAAAGGTAGCGGAGGCAAATATGGAACGGCTTATTTAGAATAGTTGATGAGACAAAATCATTGTGTATTCTGTTGTTACGGCTTTTGCCAGCTTATCGGAAGAAACCCCTTGTTTCTGGGAAGGGGGTAGCAGGGATGAAGTGATACCTAATGATTTTCCAGTGTGTTGTGCATTCTCTGCTTTCTTGACCGTAGAAGATCTCTGCTGGGTATTCAGCAGATCTGCAACGACTTAGTTTGTTATCTGGCAAACTCCCGATCTGGGGTGGATACGGTGTGAATTCCTACCCAGAGTTTTCTCAGAATAAACTATTCTATTTAGGGAATTCCTTCACCATGCTTTCCTTGTGCCTTGTTCTCCAACCCTCACCCCTTCTGTTGGCTTACCCTTTTTGCTAAAATCCAAACAGTTTCTTGGTTTAGTTATTTCATAACCTTTTTCCAGTTACTGCTTTGTATGTTTCTATGCCATCTTCTCCTCCCGAACAAAGATCTTCTGCTGAAGCTGTAAGTGGGGCGCTGCCCTTCGTGATCTGAATCCTCTTGGTAAGTGCTCCCTCTGTCTGGACAGAGCTTTCCTCATCACGCTCGGGGAGCTCCACGCACCCAGTAGTAGTCTCTATAATGAGGTTGTAGATCTTGCCTCGGACGACTGCACCAGACCAGTTACAGCAGTTAAGCTTTTCAGTCTTTGTCACTGTATGAAAATGACAGTATTGCGAAAGAGAAGCTGATGTATGTTAGGTTTTGAAACAGGGTGAAAGGAGGACTTAAGTTTTAGGAATTGGGGATTCTGTGTACGCAGCGGGGGGGTGGGTGGGGAGGAATCGCTTATTTTCCTTTCTCATTTATGATGAATGAATGACCTGAGCTTTGGAGTGGTGGCAAGTCTGTGAAACCTTTGGTTTGTTTTTCGTGAAGGTATTAGGAGTTGGTTTCCCTCATCGTCTAGTTATGATGGAGTGCGAACAAAATCTTGTGAGCAAGTTGGGAAGTGCTGTGCTTGTGTTTAGAATGTGTTGTTTTTCCTCTGCTTCCACTGACACGCGTAGAAGGATAAGGATACCAGTCTCTCTTGCTCTTCAGTTGTGAATATTACCTTACGTCAGCCCTGTCCGTGCAGCCATACACCAAAGCAATTGCCAGGTGTTTTAAGTTGTAATTTTACCGCCTGTGTTGGCATAGTGGCTATAAAGTGGATATGTTACTGAAGAGAAAAACTTGAGTCTTTAAGTAGTCAGTGAAAAGATTTGGGGTTTTGTTTGTGGTTTTTTTTCGTTTGTTGTTTTGTTTTGTTTTTTAGTTGCTTTTTCTTCAGAGTTGGTTTGAACTTGGCCTGGCAACAAATGCAGGTGGCTGGAGGGGTGGGAGGTGAAGGGAACTCCCTGAGCCGCAAAAGCTGCTCACTCCCACTGGGAGGCAATTATTTTATTTAAGATTTCAATCTGGTATCCTTGCTTAGGGTGAAATGCAAATGACTGGGTGCATGTTAGAAGTGTCCTGTAACAGAATATATGGAAGCCATATGTTTCTTCTTACTACTTCTGGCTCTTAGTTGCGTTTAGTAGCTGACTGCCTTAGTATTGTTCTGGTGTCTGTGTGAATGTCCGTGGCCTGTTGAAGTGTATCATCCCACTATCCCTGTTTAGTCCAGCTGAGTGCTTCTTTACGAGGGTTAGAAAACAGGATTACTCCGGAGACCTACGGGAGGGGGAGGGTGCTGCTGCTCCCTTGTAGCAAGGGAGAGTCAGAGTAGGACCGGGACCATGTAAATGTCTAACCAGCCGGACCTGTGGGATCTGTTCAATACGCAAAGATGCGCCTGCAAAGATGTTGTTACCTGCTCAAAAGAATTTGGGGAACTCATGGTTTATCTCCAGTTTCAGTATGTTTTCTTCATCCATTGCTCTTGTTTGGGTCTAAACTGAGACTGAATGTAATTGTTAGGCAGTTTTGTCATGTGCTTGGCAAACGACGTGTTCTTGATCACCTGTCATGATGTGTTTTGGAAAGAACAACTTTTGTTGTGTTCTTAGGTGCACATTGTGTCTCTGCTAGAGCTGTTGGCGTTCAGGATTGTAGATATGAGTCATCTTCATTAATTTTCTGTTGATGGCTGTAGTGTGGTGTGGTGGGGAAAATGAGGCACAGAATTAAGTTTCTTAGAGTGCTTTTGTGTGACAGTGTAGCTATGCTAGCATTGCCCCAAAGATAAGCTACAACCCTTGCGTGTTCAAACATGCAGTTTAAATATTGAGTGAGCTGGGGAGAACCCTTACACCCCACTAACAAAAAAATTCTGTTCGGTCCTGTAGGGCGATGGTGAAAAATTGGCAGTCTTTTATATAAAGAAATGAGAACTGGATAATATTTGTAATGAAAATTCTGTTGTCTGGGTTTCACACCTTTCCACTTTCTTTCATTGGAATTCAGAGCTCAGTTTTCTTTTCTGACAGAAATCTTTTCTCAGCTCATACACTAAAACATGCACAAATATTGGTCCATTTGACACTTTCCTGCAAATATTTAATTTACCTGTCATGTTTCTGACATGTTAGGGGTTAATGTGCCATCCAGGCTGACTGCCATCTTTTAAAATTCAAATGTCTAAACTTTTTTCTAAGTCAGTCCGTGTTTTTCAAACAAAATTATAGGTAAGAAAATTATCTCCATGGAAGTTGTAAAAGTTGTCATCCTTATTTCTTGCCTAACTAGTGGACTGAAAGGTCTGTATGCTGTGAAACCGGGGGGAAAATGACATAGAAAATTTGTGGAAAATGTGGAATAGTATCAGTCTTCAGCTAGAGTGTTGGTGTATTTCTGAGCAACTGTATTGTAAAAACTAAGTTGCTAAACAATGCCAGATACTGGAAAAGTTATTTTATGTTGGTAGCTAAGATGATATTCTGAATTAGCTAGGCCTGCAGCAAGTACGCTTTCCTAAATCACAGCAGCTTGTTTTTGAGGAATTAATAGTAACTACTTAACACATCATACCTGATGTGAAAAGACAGGGGTCTGAACAGGCTGTCCCTACCTTCTTGTTACACTTACGCAGGTGTGATGGCATTTCATGTCTCGTGAAGGTGGGTGTTAGAAAAAGAACATGGGTTTTTCTGTTTAAATAAATAGTATCTTTAATTACCATGACAAGCTTCATGATTGTTCAGAGTAAAGAAGGTTTCTGTGTGGCTGGGCTGCTGTCCTTGATATGTGGCTGTCCAAGTTCTGGCGAAGGACATGTTTTTGGTCTCGTCTTGCCCGTGATCCAGTTTGCTGAGAGGGGGAAGGGAGTCTGAGCATTCCCAGTTGTCCGGCTGGCTTAAAAGTAGGGTGAGCAGATGAGAAGGCAGGGTAGTGGAGAATCATTTAATTGTTTAAAACAAGTCAAAGCACCTGTTACTTTTGCATCCCAGTTTTTGTTAAATAACCTTTTTCAACATGAAAATGTGGGAGTGGGGCAAGTATTTAATGTTAATCTTGTGCTTACGTGTGACTTGTCCGCTCCTTTCTTTTTCCCTTCTCTTCCCACAAGTTCTCTAAATATTTCCTCTCCCTTTCGCAGTGGTAGTCGCTCTTCCAAAACCTTCAAACCAAAGAAGAATATTCCAGAGGGGTCTCACCAGTATGAGCTGCTAAAACATGCCGAAGCCACACTTGGAAGCGGTAATCTCCGGATGGCTGTTATGCTTCCAGAGGGCGAAGACTTAAATGAGTGGGTTGCAGTTAACAGTAAGTCGGCTAACCTTTTTCGTAAGGGGGGTGTTGAATGTGGTCTGACACTTGTGGGAGGACAACTGTGCCTACCCCCTCCTTTTTAGAGGGGTAGGCTCTTTGGTCCTGCAGGCACCACTCTGCTGCGGTTGGGAGAGGTGAATGTAGTATCGTTTAGAGCTGACAGATGCAGAGCGTCTCACCGAGACAAAAACTCCTTAATCTCCTTATGCCAAAAATATGTTCCTGTTAACAAAATAATTCTTATTCTTAGTGGTTAAAGTCTGAGCACTTGATCACAAACAAGTGCTGAAGTAGAAATGTCACTGTTGTTTTAAGAAAGTAGCCTGTCAGTGCCATCTTAATATGTTTAACCTAGCTCTTTTTCAGCTAGGGTTGTTACCCAGTGGTGTAGTCAAGCCTCTACAGGCTAAGCATAAAACCTTAATTTAGTTAAGTGTGAGGGCCAGGTCTAAAAGATGCTAAAGGCTACGGTCACGTATATGGCCTGGCTTTCCTTTTGCCTGTAACAAACCCAGAGATCGATCTTTGCAATTTTCCTAAAGTTAGTTCCTTCCTTTTGTTTCTACCAAGTTGTGAGCCTTTGCTCTGGTAAGTCTCTGATGTCATTATTTTAACTTCCTCTAAAGCTGTTAGTCCTAACTCTCTCCTTTCATGCTAGGTCAGGCCAAACAATGATGCACAAATCACTGTTTTCTGATTGCTTGACCATGTTTCCTCCTCCTTCCTCTCCCTGCTGTATGAATTTGCTGCCTCCCTTCTGCTCTTAAAGAATGGATTAACCCAAGTCCTATCATGCTCCGTAGCCCGTGCAGAGTTTCGGCTGCCACAAACTCTGTGCCCTGTCTGGGTGTTTCCTCATCTTCGGTGTCTTTCGGCTTGGCGTGCTTCCGTGATAGTACAGTATTGTTTGTGTCCACATGGCACAATCGCTGCAGCGCAGTATAAATTATGCTCAAGATAAATGTCTTGTAATTGTTTATGTGGTTCTGTCCATTTCTTCCTGCTCTTTGACATGTTTGGGAAGTGAAACTGTCACACTTGACTTCAACCTTCTGGTTCTTAATTAGCCACACGGTGCTCTGGTATATGACTTGCCACTGCTTCCAGGGAATGTTGAAATTGCTGACACCGTTCTTGATGCAAGTTTATTCACGCTGTATTGCAAAACTGTCTAGAAAAAAAGTCAGCCCGTTTTTATGAGTAAGCATTACTAAAGATGCTTCATGTATTGCTGGCATCCTTCCCTTTTGGGGGTTCCTCCACTCCATGTCTCTTCTTTCCTGTGTGGCAGTGGTGTTTTTCCCTTCCCAGATGACTTAACTGCTAAATTAGCTGGGTGGCAAAAGGCAGCGAAGCACTTGACAAAAGAGTGGGAGCTGCCTTTTGGTAACAAGCTGCATTCTGTAATGAAATGGTCCTCGCCCATGCCTCCTGCAGCGAAGTGGGGTTTTAATGTTTTAATTTTTTTGTCTAGAAGTGATTAACTGATTACGTGCTCCCTTCATTTACAGCATCCCTCTACCACACCTAGTACCAGTTAATGGTAGCTGTGAGCCCCTTCTGTTGATTGAGGTATCTAATAAGGAAATAAAACGTGTGACTTCATGTCATGGGTTTTGCCCTTCACAATAGTGAGAGCACAGGAACAAATGTGCTCTGCTCTTCTACTTCCTCCTCGACTCTTAGCCTCACTGATGTCTCGCGGTAATGAGTTGATGTACATGTAGATTTTTCAAATACGTTTTGAAAATAAAAAAAGGTGAGAAGTGTATGACCAGTTTGTTTGAGTTTCATTTGAAATCTCGATTTGAAAATAACAAAAAATATTTTCAGAGGTAGATCTTGCCCATATCTTTGTAATAGAACACCAGACGGTGTGCACTTCTTTGAGTAGAAAAGCACTTGGAAAAACATCATCTAAGCCCTCGAAACTTAAGAACAATGAGTAAAAAGAGGAAACGAGAAAATGCAGAGACACTGTACAGCTCTGCACATGTTGGAAAGGAGGTTCTTGCGTTTTTCTTGTTTGTCACACGCTGCTGGCTTTGGTGGATGGGTGGTGCGTCCCATGGCCTTTTGAGACTTGCAAGTGTGGGATTCACAATAGTCGCTCATCTTGTCGAAGTCTGTGGGGGTTTTTTGAACATGCTTGCCTCGAAGCAAACATTGGACTGTGGTTTGCACTGGGAGCAGGGAATGGAAACTTAATTAACAGTTCTTGTGTACACTTAAGAAACAAGGGCTATTATAACCGCTTCTTGCTGCCTTCGGTGTTAACTGCCTCCTCCCCCTGCCCAAACAAGCTTTAGGAGTCCTCCTGGTCCTCTGTAACTTTTTTAACAACCTTTCCCAATGTTGTGTTGCTGTTTTCTGCTTTTGCTGTGCGGGGGGAAGATTTTGTTGCTGGACATGAGCTGTGCTAGGTGCGTGCCATACCAGTTTTTATTTGCTTCCCTTTTTTGATACCTGGGAAGTTGCATGACACAGTTGTAGCTCGTATCCTGCATCTGCTGAACAGTAGCTGTAACTTGCTGCCACGATGTTCGTGTAGTCTTTGATGTTTATTCTCTGGTAAAATCAGTGAGGGGAGCTGCAGTATTTAACCCTCCCTTTCCTTCAGCCATCAGTTACTTTCACAGTATGTGGTATCTGCTAGTGCTTACATTTAGGATGTCAATCTCCGTTTCATTACGGCAAAACTGTGTATCTCTGTAATAGAGTTAAGCAAGGAACACCAAGTGATATGCTGGCTTCTCTTTGGCATGGCACCGGATTAAGAGGAGTGTATTGTTGGTGTTAATTCTACAGTGTCCTGCAGATTGGTTGTTTTCTTTGGTGTAAACTTGCCAACTAGAGAGAGCTGTTACTCATTAGGTGACACATAATACATCTTAAAAAGCAATAACAATAAAGTTTTTTCACAAAAAATATTCCAGGACCCTCTTCAGCCGTGTGCGCCTTACAGTTAAGGCTATAGGAAGCTTGTGTTGCCGTTACACTGCAGAGTGTTAATTGATGGTTTAAATGCTTTACAGCTGTCGACTTCTTCAACCAGATCAATATGCTTTATGGAACCATTACGGACTTCTGCACAGAGGAGAGCTGCGCTGTGATGTCTGCTGGCCCAAAGTAAGATTATTTTTTACACACTGTTGAGAGTGTGCAATTTTTGAGATGGTTTTGCATTTGAAAACTTGAGACTAGCTCAGTTGGGTGCCAAAGATAAGGTAACTTCTGTGGGTGGAAAGGATGTCTTCTCTTGTTACCTGTGGAGGGAAAAAAAATTTCAACCTTTAAGGGAGTGGGGAATGGAAAGGTGGTTTTTTGGGGTGTGGTTTTGTTTGTCTGTTTGTGGGGTTTTGGGTTTTTTTCCTTCTGATTTAGCTGGGGAAGTTAAACTGATGATCAAAACTTTTTTCCTTTTTTTTTTCCTGAAATGTTAATGAGGGCTCTTTAGCTGGGGAAGTTAAACTGTTTATCAAAACTATTTTTTCCTTTTTTTTTTTCCTGAAATGTTAATGAGGGCTTCTTTAAACTAAGATTTGAAGTTTTTGTATGCAAGCGTTCAATTAGGGCTTACCAAAATCTTTCTTTTAGGTGTTTGAGTAGGTATTGTAGAAATAAGCTTGGCTCCAGTTTTTAGTAGTCGGTATAAGAATCCCCTACCCTGTCTCTCAGTTAAGTTTCACTTCTTTGATTCTTGGTTATGCTTTTGTACAGACATCCCACATTTGTGTGTTTTCTTGCTTTCCAGCTGCTTAGTGTCTTCCAAAGAGGAAAATACCTGTCAGGGAGGGCACTGCTTCCTTTTAAATTACTGTAAAATCTTAAATAAATCAATTTCTAACAATCCTCTCCTCCGCTTCCTCCTCCTTTATAATGACAATTGTTGCTGTTTTCAGAAGCCAGTAGTTGCCAGCCTGTGTGGTGGAGAGCTGAGGACATGAAAAAGGGTGCTGCTGGGAGGGCTAGGTAGAGAGGGCAGGAGCTCTGCGAGGCGAAAGCAGCCAGACGGACCAAGAGAAGATTTGGCACTAGGTTCTTAAACTAAAAATGGACGCTGCTGAATGCCAGAACCAGTGTGGCCAGGCAGACCTGCTGCCGCAAAGCGGGGAGGGGTGAAAATAGAAAAGGAATAGAAGTTTACCAGTATGCAAAAGAACTTTGGGATAAGCTTGTGCAATAACATAGCCCGTTGTCTGCTTTGTGCTTTGGCATGCAGAACAGACTCTTATTTATTAAATAAGAGCATGAAAATATTTTTGCTTTATTGTTTGTCTGCTGAGAAGCAGAAGATGCATTCTGCCAAGGTTTTAATTAGATGATCTTGTTCCTAGGATTTGTAGAGCGTTCCCCAAACCCTGCAGTCCCCACCTGTGCTCGGGGATTGGTTTTGTGAAAGGATCAGCAGCGTGTGTGCACGTGAGGGGCCGAGGGCAGGCAGGCAGGGGAGGGGGTGATTTGTGAGGCTGGTGGTGATCAGCAGCGCAGCATATACAGTGTTTTTTAGTTCGAGTGGGTGTGGCCTTCTTTTACTTAAAAGGTGGCCTGCAAAGTTCTTTTCAGGGAAGTACTGCTGGAAAACCTGTCAGTGTGAAAGCACTGACATTTATGGTTTGGGTTTTTTTTTCTGTTTCCTGTTCTCTGTTTCCTGTTCTCTTTTGGCTCAAGCTCTATTAGTTGAAGAGGCATTGAGTCTTAGGTGCTCGTTGGTGCTTCTAGGCTGAAGGTTGCTGTCTGCTCACATCCACAGCTGAGCTACCACCGGTATTGCATCCTCATCTATTTCAGACAGAAGAGTATGAGTTAGCTGCAACAACTTACATAAGGTCATTTGAAACAGGTTAGGCAGCCGTAGCATGAATAGCTGGAGAGAACCAAAAGCAGCAAGCACTCTACGGCTCAAAAGTCTGATTTTTGCATGCCCACTGGAGAAGTGTTTATGGTCGATATATTAAAGAAGGGTTGTAAGGTGCTGGTGCATACGTAGGTAGTTGTTTAGAACTCATCGTGGCTCAGTCACAATTTTTATAGCGCAGCTGACAAACTTGTAGCAGTCTGTGGAAAAATTAAATCAGACCTCTTAAGTGAGAGGGTAACCAGAGCACTAATGTGATGTTTCCTGTGTCCACTGCCTGGTACTGGTGTTTTGTAACCCTTTAAAACCCTTTTAAAAGAAAAAATAAAACAAGACCCTTGGCAAAGACTGGCCACCTAGGTTCATGTCTGGTTTTTTGTGTTTTATTTTTGATACACGGAGGGTTATCTTCTCTAAAGGGCTACCTTTAAGCAAATGCTTGGGGCTGTACGGCTACTTCTCCGGCCTGCTGGTTCTTTTTGATAGTGATGTTAACAGAAGGGCTTAGCTGAGGCAGCTAAACTTTGTGTGCTGTGGGATCACTTTCATTTCTTCTGGACTTGTCTTTGTTGGAAGGATTGCTGACTTAGCTTTTATCAGAGTGTTAGTGCGTTGTGTAAGTTAAGGATTGACGTAAAGATCAAGAACAGATCTCCCTCTCCTGCTGTACAGCTCATGGTCTAACAATTTGAAAAAAGTACTGGTTTAATTTGTTCCAAAACATACGATTACTCAAGGTAGCGTTCCATTCCTTTCACTTCAGCAAAGACCAACCGTTTCTTACCCAAGCAAACCCTAGTTGGTTGTCACTTCTTGCTATTTTTATATCACCATCAGTGCAACAGGCATGATAATTAGTTAAGAACCTGCATAGAAGTAATATGTTTATTAACCAGCATTGGGTGAGGGGAATTTTCTTTATTTTCCTCCCTGGTTTTAAGTCTTCAATAAGAACACAAAGGAGGGAGATGGTTGCTGCATTCTTCAAAGCTGAACTGGGGCTCTAAAATCCATGTTTAGGCACATGTGAGGGATGGCTGCTGCATTCTTCAAAGCTGGATGTCTGAACTGGGGCTCTAAAATCCATGTTTAGGCACATGTGTGTCAGTGCACTAAGCTCACTCTTAATGGCGGTGATATCCTTCTGATTTTCCTGAGGTTTGTTGGTCCACGGTGCTTCTGTCTTCATAGGTTCAAATCAGAATAGCTGGGCACTCCGAAGCGGACGGCTCCCGTAAATCCTACATGGCTGTGATACGGTGTAATTGAATGCTTACATGCTGCCTTCTGCCCCGTGTTTCTGCAGCAAAAAAAGGAATAAAACGTGTAATCAGGTCCTTAAAATACCCTGTGTCTCTTAGCAATATCAATCCTTTTGCCTTTTTCTGACGCTCCACTCTGCAGCTGTATCACTTGATCACTGAGGGACAAAACAGAGTAAGTATTTTTCAACAGTCTTGATGTAGTACAGTTTTGCTGAGATGTAGAGATGATAGGTCCAAATAAATGTCCGAGAATCTTCTAAAAGGCATTACTGAGCCACGGCATTTTATCGCTGTTGGACAAGGTAATAGCTTTAATTTTAGTCCAGCTGGGTTTTTTTGTTTGTTTGTTTGGGCTTTGTTTTTGTAGTGTTTTTGGTTTGTTTTTGGTTTTTTTTTTTTTTTTTAGGCCACATACATGTAATGGCGCAGTAGAGGAGCTGGTCCTATGATTGTTTGTACTTAGGGATATTTTCTAGTGTGAGAAGCATAGTTGGGTTTTCTGTTTATAGATGGCAAATAACTTGTGTTTTTCAGTATGAGAGAATTCTACCAGAGTCGTTAGGGATTCTTAGCTTTTCCCCTGCACTTGCTGAAGTGAACTGTATACTTATTGCTCTATCCTTCACGTATCGTTTTGCCCTTAAAAACCTCTGCTAAACTGTAGAGGTTTCTAAAAATGTATTTTATGTAGAGGAACTGCCTATGACGATAAGGTTAATCTGTTTCTATCACCAGAGCTGTAGGTGTTTGCTCACAAGCTTGAGCTAGAAATGTGATTTTACCCGTTATTAGTAGTAGCAGTTTATTAGTAGTAGCAGTTCAAATGTGTCTAATACGTGGGAATTTTTTGTGTGTGTTAGGCTTTCTTTTTTGTTTAAGAAGTTGGGCTGGGATTCTTGATTTCTTTTCAGTGATGTAATTAATCTTGTAGGAAGAGTTCATTTTCCCCTCCCTTGTGAACCCCAAGCCTTTTGATAGCCTAGGAACAACCGTGAACATTACGCGTACTGCGTGGAGAATGGGGTGTTTGCCGGAATACTTTCAGATTCTCTCTATGACTTTTTTTTTGTCAGGACATATCTGCTGTTTCTTAAGAGCCGTGTTACTTAAAGGGTCATTTGATGGCATTCCTTCCTCCAAAAAATGCAGAATTAACCTATAGTTTTGGGGGGTGGGGAGGGAGGGAGGCTTCTTACGGTGGATATAGGTTATTTGGGTGAGATTTTTAGCACGTAATTTAGTTTACTGTCTTACTCTGTCTCCAGGCTGAACCTGGCACCTCAGCTAAGTGCTGATACTTGTCCTATGTTAATGCCACTGAAATCTCAGTATTAGGGTAATACGGGGTGCTGAGGAACATTGATTTTTCAGAAATCCGGACACGTGGTCCATTCAGTGTGTATGGAATTTTTGCATGTGTTTTGAGATACAATTTTAAAATGCTTTCAGGCCCTCTGATTTGTTGCCGTTATAAAAATGGTTTTTTTTTATACCATTGGGAGCAGCACGCTTGTAATTACTCGTAAAATTTGTTTATTGTGAAAATGTTCTCCCAGTTACTGTTCTGACAAAACTGAATTTGTTAAACAAAATTAGAAGCCAGATTTATCAGATACAGTTAAGCTTTGCATAAAATGACATGTACGATCCTTAAAATAGAAGACCTTCTCCAGTGTCCACACAATACTTACCAGAGATAGCAAGGGAAAGTTTGAACGGTGGTGGTTGCAGCCCAAACTTTGTGGTGATCTTTAAAATAGAAGACCTTCTCCAGTGTCCGCACAATACTAATCAGAGATAGCAAGGGAAAGTTTGAATAGTGGTGGGGGCAGCCCAAACTTTGTGGTGTGCTACAACTGTACTAAGAAATAACAATCAAAGTGAGCTCGCTATCCTCCACGAAAAGAAGTGGTATTGACCATTAATAACACCTCTTCTAATTCTTTTAATAAGAACTGAGATAAAACTTGTCGATGAAGTGGGTATGTTTCTTGTAAAAGCATGACTGAGCTGACAGCACTATCCTTGTATGTTTTGTTTTGTTAGTTTGTTTTAATTTTATGTTTTTAAATGAGGAGTGTTGCAGCTGGTCTGAATCCTTGTTCGTTGGTTTCTCTGGGAGGATTTCAGAGCTGCAGAGCTCAGCAGTCCTTTTCGCTTCTGGCTTGGCAGCAGGCTTGCCCCACGGCTAGCCGTTCTGCAGCAATGCTGCTTGGCTGAGCAAGGCTGGCTGATTTAAAACCGACGTGGGAGATGATCCTGTGTTCAGATGTAAAAGAGAGGGCTATGCACGGCTCTGTGGTGATGAGGAGAAACTGCTCAGATGTTATGGGTTGGCAAGGAATATTACGATACGTGCATTTGTACTCAGCAAGACATAGAAAGAAACTGTGGTTCACTTGAAAGCTGGTATTGTCAGACTCCCAATGTTAAATGTGTTTGGTTATTTTTTTAAGCTATATGTTCCCAAGATCAGCCGTCTTCTCTGGAAGATGAGAAGTCTGGACTTGTGTCAATTGTGTTCCCCAAGCCAGTCAAAATATCTGTCCCATTCTAACTTCATGAGGACTTGTTTCTGCCTGGTTGTGCATGTAAATGGATGCTGTTTAATACTTTTTTCCATGGCTTTTTAAATTCCTGAAGTTAAAATGGTAACTGTAAAATGAATGATGCTGGAATCCACTCATTAAATTTGCCACATAAAAGATGTCAACATGACTAGCTCTGTGAATAGAAAAGGATAAAAGCAGCACACATTTTACTGTTCCGTAGTCATGTCAGTGGTTTATAACGGTGTGGTATCACCTTATCTACAGATGGAAAAATTAAGCTAAAAGACTGTTACTGGCCTGCAACTATCAAGTGGGTCACTGGTATAACTGGAAACAGAGATTTTTCTGAATCTTGGTGCGCTGCATGTTAGCACTAGACCTTCAGACATGAACCTTTTCTAAGGAGTACTATTTAGTCTAGAAGCTTTCTTGTAACTGTTAGCTGGCAGGCACTTTATACCAGCTTCCAGTTTTGTAATCGTATTCTGTGGCGTTAACCTACCTCTGAATCTATTCCGTGTCTCTAATACAGTCATATTTGGGATCTCTGGCAAGAGCCAATGTGGTTTGGTCTTCAGTTATGCAAAATCTATAAGAATATTTTCAAATGTGAAGTAATTCTATAAATTTTAGGGGTCTAATGTGTCTGGCTGGCAGGTGCTGCAGATGTTGAGCATTGCCACTCGCTTTGCAGTTGTTCTCTACCGGTGGAGGTGATGAGAAGCCCATTGCTAGGGCTGACTGGGTGAAACTTCACATTAGATATCAGTCGGGTGCCTTCATCGATTTGAGCCCTGGAGTTTAGCTTTTATTACCGTGAGAATCCCTTGTAACTTTTTGATGTTTCACTTGAACAGGCTGTCATGTTTTTCTTTTTTGGTGTGTGTGTGGAAGCTTTAAGAAAGAATAAGTAGCAGTTGGCCTTTCAGGGTTTGGAAACCTACTCCTGCAGCACCTTTTGATGTGCAGGGGTTGCAGGTTTGACCGCAGGCTGCCATGTGCATTTTGGCAGGAGCGTTGCAGCCGAGGATGAATGAGTTGTGCTGTAAAGGATGAAGTTTTTGAAGGCCTTCACAGACTGCAGAAGAGAGTCCAGCTAAAGCAGGATTGCAGTGGGGAGACTGGGTACAGAGCAGCCGCAGATTATCTCGGGATCATTTGGACCTTAGTTTCAAGGAAGGGCTGTGGGAGGGTGTGGGAGTACGGGGAGCGGAGCAGGAAGAGCAACCTTCTAGGCCTTGATATGAATGATTCACTTGTGTTAAGAAATGTCTTGTTGTTGTCGTCCCAACCCAGGTATGAGTACCACTGGGCAGATGGGACAAACATAAAGAAACCAATTAAGTGCTCTGCACCAAAGTACATTGATTACCTGATGACTTGGGTCCAGGATCAGCTGGATGATGAAACGCTATTTCCTTCTAAAATAGGTAAAGTAAATAAGTAAAACTGAACAATGTATTTGGATTACAGTTGTACAGGAATATTTAAGTCTTGCAGCATTAAAAAGTCTCCTAAATGACTGATGAGTAGGGCAACTCTAAAAGGTTACATTATATATATATAAAGGCACTTTTATCTCTTAAGATAAAATTTATGTGGTAGTACGTGAACTCTGATCCATGTGTTAATACTCCTAATGAACATCTATCAATTCTGAATGCAGGAAGTACTGTTCCTATTTAATAACTGACTGTGTTGACCAAATCTGATGTTTTTTCATTTTGAACAGTGGGTTGTTTCCTTAGAAATAAGGCAGAGGGTCTCAAAACCTTGTAACCAGTAGTTGGTACAAACTGGCAGCTTTTTGGTGCAGGAAAGGTGTTTGGTCCTCGTGAGGAACGTCTCCGAGGCCTTACCTCCAAAGAAGCTGAATTGCATCTTTGATCTTAAGTTAATTTTTTTTCTTTTCAAGTGAAGATGAAAGATGTATGTTTTTAAGAGGTTTCTTTCAGAAAAGCGGGAGGAAAACAATGAACAACCACCAGTTCGGAAACGATAACAAGAAGAAAACCCTGCTTCTAGAAGCACGAAGGACTAGTTGTTCGAAAGCTCCTAACTGGCAGTTTTCCAGTACACCACTACTCATAGGCTCGTGATCCATTGTGGAAAAAGGGAGAGAGATCTCTTAATTGCTTTTATTTTGTCAATAGTTTCTGAAGCATTTGACACGTTTTCAGTAAGCCTCTTCAGAGAAACAGGGCCACCTGGCAGAATCGGTGGCATTTGTTTTTACTTGCCGTTAAGCAGATATGCAGAGAAGGCTGGTTAGTTTGGGAAGAAGTGACAAAAAGGTCAATCTTCCCTGCTCAGTAGATGTGAGCATGGTTTCTTTGCGTACTGTGGCATTTGTTTTAGTGTTTCAGGGTAGAGTACAGAGCTGGGGTAGAATTCCACTACTAATAGGAATGATATTAAATAGTTACAGTTAATATTAAAGCTGTGTTCAAAAGACTACATCAGGACTTGATCTTTCTTTAACTGCAGCATATACCTCGCTGAAGACTTTTTTTCTTTTAATAGGATGTATTTTTGAAAGGTAGCAATTGAGAAAGAGACTTAAAAGCCCCGATGGATAACCAACTAAATACGAACTTCCCATGCGATGCAGCAGCCAATGAAGGAAATGCGATGTACATGTAAGCAGGGCAAGCTTAAGCAGGAGTATGAAAATTTTATTGCTAGGGTTTTGAAGCATTGGTGAGATCATGATTGGCCAACAGCATCCAGCTTGGGCGTCTGGCCTTCAGACAGGACTTCAGCAATTGGAAAGACTGCAAAAGAACTAAGCTGACTGGGAAAACTGCTACGTGATGAGAAGCTAGACAGGTTTAATCTTTTTAGATGGTTGATACATATCTTTTTTTAGCCTGCGGATGTGTCAACTGAAGAGATTATTGCTCCCAGTAGCCAGTTGCTGTTTCTTAACCAATTTTAATAAAACTTGCGCACTGACAAAGATCTGCTGTTACAACTGATTTTACCTGTCCTGGGTCATTCTCAGTGAAATGACTGAAAGGAGCATGTTTCAGAGTACTTTAGCAGGCACTTGAGAAAGCAGTAGCCTCTGGCTAAGGGATGGTGATGAGCAGGATGGAAACTGGAGTCTTTTTGCTGGGCACGAGACAGGTGGAAGAGTGCCTATTTCTGATTTCACTTTAGCCAAAGAGAAGTGTAAAACTTGATGGCTGATACCTTTGTGTAGGTTAACTGCAGCCACCTTTGGTATCTGGTGTCCCGTGGAGTACCCTGTGGCATCTCGGACACGTGCACAGAGCCATTGGTGAGACTCGGAGCCTGCAGGAGACTTCCCCTTTTCTGCATTGGCAGTCAGAGGCCAGGCAGGCACTGAGAGGGCATCTACAAGCGCATTAGATACCTGTGTTTGGGTATCTGAATCCTACCAAAAGGGAGGAAGATTCTCGGTCAGAGAAGGCTCTTCAGGGAACTATACTGAGGCATAACAAGATTTAGTGGCTGGAAGCTGAGGCTAGGAGGGTTCAACACAGAAATGTACTCAGATCTGTCTTGGAGCAAGTTCATGAGCCACTGGTCTACTGGAGGGAGGGACACCTCCCCTCTGGTCTTTCAGTGAGCTTGTCGTTGTGCTTCAGCCTAAGTACATTGTGTGATTTACAGACGGAATTGCTGAGTGAAACGGAACAGCCCTTCTTGTGCAAGAGATCGGGTTGGGTTCTAATGGCTTTCAAAGTAGATGAACATGGCATGGGCATTTAAAAATAAGCCATCTGTTTTCTTATTTCTAGGTGTACCGTTCCCAAAGAATTTCATGTCAGTGGCAAAGACAATTTTAAAGCGTCTCTTCAGAGTTTATGCTCACATTTATCACCAGCACTTTGATCCAGTGATCCAGCTACAGGAAGAGGCACACCTTAACACTTCTTTCAAGCACTTTATATTTTTTGTTCAGGTAAGCGTGGCAGGAGCATTATGGTTACAATTACATTCTGGAAAAAGTAACGTATCAAAGTAATGCCCCTTCAGTTTCTTAACAGCTGGTGTGTTTGTAGGATAGTCAACACCTCCAGGATGCTAAAATAATGTCTTACTCCATTTTTATGTATATTTACTGCTAGAAGCCTTCAAGGAATAGAAAAGTTTTCAATGAAGTATTCGTTTGCTACAAAATGGAATAACGAAAAGTGTTCCCTACCAAATAATTTAGTAGAACAGTAATTCCCAACAAAAGAAGGAGGGAGGACGGCATCTGAAGCTAGACTGAAAAGACTGTGCTTGCTTCAAAGCTACATTTCCACCCCACACCCCCCTTATAAAAAAAGAGCATCTTCTTACATTTCCTTCCTTTAAGTGGGGGGAAAAAGCTTTAGGCAGTCGAACACTGCTATTCAGCTAATGGCAGACAGGCAGAAAATGTGGTGGCGGCTAAGCCTGGACTCTCAGAGCCTACAACCAAATAACTTCTATCTGAATAAGACTTCTCACCTGAGCTGCACATAGGAAACTCTGTATGTATGTCTTTCTCCTCATCCTTGTTACAGGAATTCAACCTTATTGATAGAAGAGAACTCGCACCGCTTCAAGAACTGATTGAAAAACTCACCTCTAAGGACAGATAAAAGGAAGAGGATTTCTTGAAGTCACTTGTTTCTTTAAGCAAGCGTGTGGTATTTTTTTTGTTCATTTGTTGTTTTTTTTTTTTAAAAAAACAAAACAAAACAAAACCCAGTGCTGTTACTCACGACAGCCAAGATGTACTTTCTGTGCTTTTATTAGGGGAAATCTTTTATCTGTTAGTGACACATGGTAAATAGTTTTGGGTTGTTTTTTGGTTTTTTTTTTTTTAGTTGTTGTTATTCATTGTGGAATTTTAGCAGGTGCTGAGTGTTTATAAAGGAAACATGCTTGGTTGGGGGATTGACTCTGCTGGTGCATGGGTTCTTGTATTGTGTCAGTGGTAGCCCATTCTCATGAAGTCCCTAAAAGACTTGCTTACGTTCTCTAAGTGCCTTGGCAGACTCATTTCTGAGGTGCAAAGCACATACAATACTGAACATTGCTGGAAACAGAAAATATGAACTAACACCCAGGACACTTACTGATACTTGTTTTAGAAAAATATATATATGCTTACACTAAAAAAAGCCATAACTTACTGAAATCAATGATCTCCAGCTTTTAATACAAATATTTGTCTTATTTTTTTAGAGATGAATATAGAGTTTTTCAAAACTAGATATTTCTTATAAAGAAAAGTGATGGTGAAGTTCTAGTCGCTAAAGCGAAACGATGAAGGTGGTGTCAAAATTACGAAGAACCCATGCTTAGCAAGTAGTTATGTGTCTGTTGCCATTGGTTTTGGCTTCTTATAGTTGCTTTTATTTTTTTAACAGGGAAGCATCAACTTGGGTCAGTCACTTTTGTTAAGTTTCCTAGCATTTGCCAAATGAACGGTTAGTTTGCACAAATACAGTTAGGGAAAAAAATCAATATAAAATAAAAATGCACTGGGGTAATACTAAGGAAAATCTGGCTCGAAAAATAACTAGTGAAATGATGTTTGTAAGTTAGGAATGAAAAGCCCTGGGTCTGTGGAGGAGCTCCACAGTGGCCAGTGTTTTCTGTGGTAGGAAACATGTCTTGGAGGGAGTATAATTTCATGGACCGCTTTGGATTTACGTTAGCATGATGGTGTTCTTCCCCATTTAAAATCGCAGCCCACCTCCAACGAACTACAGCAGTTGGGAAAAGTAATAGGAACGTACTGGTGAATTCTTAGTGGTTTGTAATTTGGTAGGTGCATCTTCTGTTTCTGAAAAAAAAACTAAGCAAAATGTGGCCTTCCCCCACCCGGGTTAGTGTCTGCCTCTCGAGCCTTGTGTTTCCTCAAACCAGAAATGACTCGCCCGTGAGAAGTTAACCTCTGGGGTGATCCACAGACGGTGACTTGGAAATTTCTGCTGCAACTGTATCAGTCAGGTTTCCCATTGCAGAAGCCCGTATGACTAGCGCTCTTGTTCATTTATGGATCTTGTCAAAGCTGTTGTATTTTGGAGTCAAAGAAATCTGTATGAGGTTCTGCAGTCTGCTACCCCGTGATATCACTAGTTGCCAAATACAGTACAGTAGGTGGTTGATGTTGCCAGGCTTTGCTAGATTGTGACTCCGCAAAACCACCATTTTTAGACCAGAAAAACATGAAGACCTTAACTGACTGGTGTACGCTTGACTGACTCCGGAACCTCTAAAATTTACAGGTGAAGCCAAGGTCAGCATGCAACAGAAAAGTTAGGCTTACAATTTTGTGCGCCTTTGCTTGACCGAAAAAGCTGAGTAAAGTGGAAAATACTGTGCAGCAGCCTGCAAAAGATGTAAGTGGCCGTCAGTATAGCCAGGTAATAAACATATAAGCACAGTAATGAACACGCATGCGTTTGGGAGACTAGAATCACTACTTCTGAGGTAAAACGATGTCTTTCAGAAGCATTTGAAGGTTATTTTAAGAACTATGTTATCTTCAGTGGAGTTAAATTTCCTAGTCTGCTTAAACTGCTTCCTGGAGAAGCAATTTAATGTTTTGTTACCTCTTCTGTCTCTCCCGCTCATTCGTGATGTCTTTGCAGCTGCAGGATTGTTTTTAACCGAGTAGCATACCTGACGTCTGATCTGGACGTGGCTACCTAAGCCTGGTTTGGGAGCAGTAGGATGGCAGCGCTAGCTTTGGGCGCAGGGTTGGAGGGCTCTCTTAGTTCAGGACTGAATAACGCAGAAGACTGTCGTCTCTGCAGAGTTACGGGAGCGGTCAGCATCGACCTGACTACACAAAAGCAGCTGAACTCCCAAATTCGAACTGCGCTATTTTAAACAGACTCCAGTCATGCGGGAAGCTGAATTTAGGAACGTGATCTTAGACACGCAGCCTTTTATGCATGCTTCTATCTGAGGAGTGTTTCATGACAGAAAATTTCCAGCTACAGAGGCGTTTCCAGATGCAGTTTGATATTAAAAACCCTGTAAACTTTCCAATGAAAACCGCTTTGAGTTGAGTCAGTGCTGCTTAAGAGGCTGCGTGCGCATGTTCACTGTGCTGATAATGCTTACTGTAGAGGAACCTTTTAACCAGTGCTAGAGCTCATGTTACCACGTCGCAGCAAGACATGAGAGTGAGAATGGTAGAAGCGTGCTCCAAGGTGCTAAATAGGAGGTAACCTCCATTAGATTTAAAGCTGTCTCACTGGTTTAGTGTCATGTACCAGCAAGAAACTAAAAAGAAAAATACTTAGAAGTGAGGATTTGCTTGGAGTGATACCAGTGCAGTAGTTCTCATTTTTGGCATACTTCTGCTCTGGAAGGGTGGTTTTGGTTTGGTTTTTTTTTTTTTTAAATAGCCAATTCTAGAAATTCAGAGGCATCTGCTGCAGTTCAGCCAATCAGAGTTAGAATGTATTATGCTAAAAAAAAAAAGAAAAGTTTTACGTGGATAGTGTATTTCTTGTATTTAGTATCTGGCAGTAGAAAACACTTTTACAGAATAGTTTCTAGGAATGTAATAAAAGCTTGGAGATCATGATTTGCCTGACAGCTGTATGAACACATTGTTTAATTATACAACACTTGAAAATAACAACATTAAAGATATGTATGCAGTGTTTGGGATTTAGTATCCCTATGCTGTTTATATTTGCAGCTTTTAATTGTTTTTTGCTTCAAAAAGGTGTGGGACCAGAAGTTGATGTGTGTTTACGCTCTTGAAGTAATGGCACATGGAAATGCTAAAGAAAAGCTGCCCTGTTGTACAAATGGAATCGGGGTCGAGTGAATGTGTGTATAAAATAGTGCATTTGTTGGGGGGAAGGGGGAGGACACCCCCTCACCCCCCCCCCCAAATAAAACCCTGAGAAACGAACGCTGAACAAACCCCGCGCTGCTCTAGGCCCACGTTACAGATGGACTCTGTTACGTGTCACGGGCGCTTTGAGGCAAAAACTTTCAGCTTTGTTGTCTTTGGGAGCAGAAGGTGTTGGCGGGGTTACACCAGGCTGGGCTGCCAGTGCTGGCTGAGGCCTTCTGGTGTGATAGGGTCCTTAAATTCTGTGGTTTGTGGTGTTTTTCAGCTACCAGCCTATTAGACCATGTCAGTGATTTGGGTGGTAACTTCAGGAGGTCGTCTACCTCGAGACGGGATGGGGCAAACTCTGCTAAGTTCGTCAAGTTCAGCCGCCGTTGCCAATGCTGACACTGTTTAGATGGTGTGGATACATTAAGTTTGCAGAAATAATTTCTCAAGTCAGGGATACAGGTTAATCATGCAAATAGAAAATAAAAATGCCACATTCTGCTGTTGCAGGTAGCTGAATGGTAGATGAAGGGAGAGAGCAGGTTTCAGGAGGCAGGTGGCCCGTCTGCAAGTACCAAGTTTCTTTTACTGCTTACTATGCAATGTAGAGCTTTGAACTTTTGCTTTTACTTTAAGATATAGAGGAGCACTGTCCTTATTCAGTATTTAGGAACTGAACACTCTCCCAGTCTCCCTGACACTCATTTAACAGGTAAGGATACCTATTTGCTGCTATGGACTTTACTTACCTTTCAGATTGTTCCTTTCTGCTTCTTGCGCCTCCCCCGTCCCCCCTGTCCCCGAATCACCAGACACAATTTTACTATAAACACATCCTTTTCGGATAGTTGTTCTTTTTCTTGCTACCCTTTCCCCCCTTCCTACCTGCCAGAGTGCTGTATTACTGTATATAAACCGCCCCTTTTAGTTGGACTATTTAAACCGCCCCTTTTAGTTGGACTATTTAAAAAGCTGCAGCACGAACACAGGCTCCTTGCTTTTCTTTCACGAAAAGATTCCCTGTTACACTGAGTTGTTTCCTTCACCGCTGATATCAGTTGTCTTTTTTTTCCAAACTGCACTACTAAAACCACTAACGCTTTCACGGATGCCTGTCGTCTTTTCCTGGATATCTTCTCTTTTAAGATGAGACTACCGTTGGTTATTTTAAGTATTAAACCTTTTTATTTTCCTGCTTTTCTTGCAATTTCCTCTTGCCAGGTTAAGACTGCAGTCTAGGTAAATATCAAAGTACGTTTTTGTTTGAAGAACCAAGTCGCTAAATTGTTCATAGAGTATTGTATTTTTAGGGGAAATTAATTTTTATAGCCACTAAACTATACTCATTATTTTTGTACGTTTGCAACTTCTGACATTTTTCAGAGACATGTCGTGGAGGGAACACTTATTTTCATGGCTGTTTTACTACTTCGGTATGTTGTGGTTGTGTTGCTTAGTACCTAGAAGCACATACCTTGATGTGCAGTGGGAGAGAGAAGAATGCAATAAAAGTGAATGAGGTTTCAATAAAAGGCCATTTTTGAAGGCAAAAAAAAGAGATATTATGAAAGCAACCTTAACCTTTCCTCCTCCTTTGGAATCTTAAAATATATGGGAGAAAACGCGGTGTAAAATATAAAATGTAAGATGAAAAACCTTACTGTAAGCTAACTGTGCCAATATCGCTTCAGTTTGTAGTCACTGATTGATACTTTAAACAAGAACAGCTTTTGATTAAAAAAGAAAAACAAGTTGAATGTTTGAAAATCTGCAACGTGTTTATTTGAGAGTTGTAAATAATGTATACATATTGTTGTATGTGATGGGACAAAATATTTAAATTCTAGGTTTTTTTCAATAAGAAACTGAAGGCTGTTTATAAGAGAAAATAAATAGCTATGTTTGACCATGATTGTCTTCATTTCCTTCTTGAACTTGTTTCTAAATTATCTTCTACTTGTAGATAGATTTTCTTCTGTATATTGTACACATACGAACATTACACATACCAATTAGATTTTTGTAATCGCCTTGTCTGAACTTGTGAATATTTGTATTGCAGGCAGACACAATAGCAATAAAACAACCTGATACCCTTTTCATTTCCTTGTTTCGTGACCTGAATGTACCTAGCACGGATGGAGCTCGGTGTGGGATTCCCCATAACAAGTTTAGTATCGCATTACGTGCATCTCGGCGCCGATCCTGGGGTGGTTTTGAAAGCTTTGCTACGAGGAGGGTGTCCTGTCGCAGCGGTAGCGCTCTGCTGTCTCAGGTCACCAGCTTCACACGAAGCACAGACTCTGTTTTTGGTCGCGTGCGGCAGCACTGGTGCCTTTTTGTTTTTTTCTTTCTTTCTCCTGAAAGCCTCCCGTGACCCTGACAGCTGCAGCACTCCAGGTTTCCTGGCCCTCCCATCCGCCTGAGTTTCCCTCCGCCTGCCCTCCGCCTTCTCCGCTCACACCCGTAGCTCCAGAGCACCCCGTCCCGTGGTAAGTCGTCTCTCGCGCGCACCTGGAAAGCGGTTTGTGCCACCGAGTTGAAAAGGTGGTTAAAAAAAATCTTGCTTTTACTTCAGTCCCCACAAATCGTGGGTTGGGTGCGTGGTTGAGGGTCTGTGCAAAGAGCGTCTCGTCTCGGACGGCACTCGCAGCTTGCAGCCGTCGTACACAGTCTTACACCAGAGCGCGTGTTGGCCACGACTGCCTCGCTGCCTGTGCCCGTTTCATAGACGTGAGGATTTTTTCCCCCGTTTAATGTGGTCCTGCGAGAACCAAACCGGTGGTAGGCCGTGACGGCGGTGTGGGAAACGCACTGTCAAGTTAGGGGGTGGGCAGCTGTTCGGGGGGGTTCAGGGCTTTCAGCGGTAACCCTCTAAACCCGTGCCCTTGATCTCCTTTCGGTCCAACCCGCGTGTCACTGGTAAGGTGGTGCTGAAGACTTTTAAGGTAAACGGTGGGACTCTGTGGCCTTTCTCCTGCTCTGCCTGCAGGCGAGCACCCCTCTCTTCTCGCTGTAGAAGGAAGCTTTGCCTCAGGGCGTGGGGAACCGCTGCCCGGGAGGCGGGGGGGGGGCGGCGCCC
>NW_008794411.1:952114-962095 GCF_000699145.1 Aptenodytes forsteri
CATGGCCACTCCTCCCAAGCGCGGGCGGCTGGAGGGCAGGATCAAGAAGATCGCTGTCGAGGGCAACATCGGTGAGTCGGGCCCCTCGCCTCACCTCACCTCACCGCACCTCGCCGCGGCCGGGGCGGAGGAGGCTGAAGGGGGCTGGAGAGGTGGCCTCCGGCCGGGCTCGGTGGCTGCGGCCTCCCCGCTCCTGGCCGGACCATCCCGCCCTTCTGACAGGGCTCTTCCCGCCGTAGCGGCGTGTGGCGGCGCGGACGCTTCCACAAGGGTTTTCTCGCCTTTTCCCTGAGAAAAAGGCTTTTAGCCAGGCTGGGAGACGGGAGTTAGCGAGACGAGCTGTGCTGTGCCAACAAGCCACTCGATAACTTCGGAAACTAGGCCGACGCTGTAAGAGTTAATGCTATAAAAATGACGAGATTGGGGGGGGGAAAAGCGCTTTCCTTTCTATGACAGTTTTTAACTTACTCACTTTTTTAAAGATGCATTGAAGTCCTGGATAAGACTTCTGCCTCACCTTTCCTGATGGTAGTGTGAAACACCTGCATACGTGCAGACTGTCAGGTCAAACTTGTCATGTTCAGTACTCCTCCTAATGAACAAGAGAAGCCTGTTTAACTGTTGTAAAGAGCAGGAAAAGTTATGGGCCGTTCATAAGGAGATAGTCTCCTTTTTTTGTGGTGTGTTTAGGTTTTTTGGCAAGAGGCTGTGCTTAAAATTGAGGATAGGAGTTGCTGGGGTGTCAGTTTGTTCACTGATGCGTTCTTTGGCGGCTGATAGCCAACCGATTGGCCTCTGTCGGGTTTGAGTATCTCTTTTTAAAATTTCCTGAGCTTTTTTTCAGTTGGCGGCAGGCTAATGACTTCTGTCTTGTAGGAAGTAACTAGTATTGCATCTTTGTATCTTCATTTGAGAAACCATTGCTTTTGCTTTATGTTTCTTTCATCATTGCTTGCTTTCCCCCCCCCCCCCCCCCGCCCCCTTGCTAAAACAACAGAAAGACTGCGACTTCGTGTCTGGGACTGGATCACTAAGTATCTTTAAAAATTTAACACTCGGTGTTCTAACTGCAAATTTAGCTTTCTAGAATTTAGATAATTGATCTGGGCTGAGACTTGTCATTTTTGATTTTTGTTCAATTCGGTGCTGGTGTTGTGTGGTACAAAATAAAAAAGAAAAACTCTGTTGCTCAATTAATTGATGATCTGTGGTACACGATGGCCTGTGGTTCATGCTTGTCATGAAGTCAAAAGGACATGGGTGTGGGAGACTCGTTTATGGGACTTGAAACTAGAGTTGTATAGTAATTAAATAATTACACTGTCAGTGTTTTTTGACTGCCATTCTTCCTGAATGCTTTTTCTACAGCTGCAGGGAAATCGACATTTGTGAATATTCTCAAACAAGCTGATGAGGAATGGGAAGTTGTTCCTGAGCCTGTAGCTAGATGGTGCAACGTTCAGCAAGACTCTGAAGAGGATTGCAAGGTACGGTAAAAGAAACTAAGGTGAAACTTTAAAAAAAAAAAACCCCAAAACAAACAACAAACCCAGTCAAATACTCTTCTAATTTCAGAAGACTGATAAGTCTGATAGACTAGGTATTTTAGAAAAGGTATGTGATAGCAACTTTTTTGCTGATGCTTATTGTAATATCTGAGTTCCTGTTTTCCAGTCTGCTCGGTGTATGTTAGAATAAATGTTACTCAACATCAGGATGTAAATTACAAAAGCGGTAAAAGCCTGTTCTATTTTATGTATAAAAGCAAGGGATGGAAAAAAGTTAGGCAGAAGTTACTTTGAGCAACAGTGAACTAACCAGGTGAGAGCAGAGGGTTGCCCAGGTGTCCTGGAAGGTGTCCTCTAAAATGTCTAGGAAATAATGAACTACTGCTAAATTGTCTATAGCGTTGTTTTTTCTGTCAGCTACTTTGTAATTCTGGTGGCAGTCGAGCTGCTACCTAGTGGCCAAAGTCATCACTGTGTAGACAGCTTTTGATTAAGTGTAGAAGATTTTTCTTTTTTTAGACCTGGCTAAAAGTACAATGTATTTTGGTTAACTAAATGTAAACTTTTAATGGAGGCGTGTTGTTTCTGACTTTTCCTCAGCTACACTTTTTCCAGAGTTAGACAGCTCTCATTTTTGTTTTTTCTGTCTTCATGATACTAAAGTAAATCCAAATACAAAACCAGACCAAAGTTCTTTCTTTTAAGAGCTAAGCTAACAAGCTAGTTTAATAGACTTGAAGTTAAAGATTTCTTTTATTTTTTTTCCAATTTACTGTGGTGGGTTGACCCCAGCCAGCAGCTAAGGACCCACACAAACAGCAGCTCACGCCCCCAGCAGAGCGGAGGAGAGAATAGGAAGAAAGAAGGCAAGACAATTTATGGGTTGCTATAAAGACAGTTTAATAAGCAAAGGGAAGAGGATAAGAAAGGAGCGATGCAAAGGCAATCGCTTACCTCCTAGAAGCAGACCAATGGCCAGCCAGTCTCTGAGCAACAGCTACCCTGGAAGACAAACCCCTCCCCTCCTTCTTCTTCCAGTACCGGAGTTGACCATGCTGAGCATGACGTTCTACGGTGTGGAATATCCCTTTGGGCAGCTGGGGTCAGCTGTACTGGCTGTGCTCCTCCCACCTTCTTGCCCCCCCCAGCCCACTTGCTGAGGGGCAGAGTGGGAAAGGGAGAAATCCTCCATGCTGTGCAAGCACTGTTCAGCAATAGCCAAAACACTGGTGTGTTGTTAACGTTGTTTTAACCACAGACACAAAACATGTCACTGTATGGGCTCTTAACGAAGAAAGTTAACTCCGTCCCAGTCGGGTCCAGTAACCTTCACATAAAATTTCAAATCCGTTATAATCGTCCCTGAAGTTGGACTTACTAATTTGCTCTTTTCTCCTTTTGTTTTGGCTGGTTTGCAGAAATATGGCATTGTATATGACTCTTAAAATTAGTCAGGAAACACTTAAAAAAAGGTTCCCAAAGACAAGGCTGTACTTGGTGCATTAAGCTGTTTGTGCATGTGTCTGTAGGCATTTCTTAGTCTTGTGTGCATTGTCAATAGCTTGTAACGTTCTCCTTGCTGTTGGCTAATTCACGCAGTAGCAGCAGCAGCTGCTGTAAAACAGCACAGTACTGCACACCAGTTTTGTTTCTAGTAAGAATATTGCACAGGCTGAACAATAGGCCTTTGCCTATTTTTTGCCCCTTTTCCTTCCCTTTTCTGAGAAAAGTTATCAGCATTCAAGATCTTGATTATTGCTTTTTTTTATGTAGTTTAATACCAAAAAGTAGACTTTCACTTTTCCATCTTTAATAAAGCTGGTACTTTCATCATCCCACAGCACCGGAGACGGAGGGCAAAAAAAAAAGATTTGGGAAGTTCATTTTTACGTGTGTGTGTGTTCATAGAAAGAGGTGTGTCTTACTGCTTTTGTAGGTGTTAGTTCTTATGAAAGCTGCACCTAAAATTCTTCACATGGCTTAGTACTGTGCTTTTTAATACAGTGTTTTTCAGGGATATTGGAATCTTTTCCAGAGGATGGTTCTCTATCTTTTATTTCTTACTGGTGAAACTGATAAATAAAGGTCTTCCGACTTGTGAAAGCTCCCTGTAGCTGCATCTTCTCTACTTGATTACAGAGTAGGGGGACATACCCTGGATAGTGGAACCAGGCTGTGTCCCCTGTCCCTAGCGGACTTCTGTCCCATGCCAGCTAGGACTCTTCCAAGCAGTAGGCATGGTTTGGGCAGTAGGATAGCCTGGGGACTCTGCCGAAAGTGCACTGCACGTAGCTACCTCCTTTTGGAGGCTTAGAAAGTTTTAGTGCTGTGGATACCGCTCTTGTGTGCCGCTTGGCCATGGTGTCAGAGCGTGGTGCTGGGCGTGTTTGGTTGACTAGTATAGGTATGGTTGCAGGGAACTATAGATGAGGATGAAACCTGGCATTCCAGAATCTTAGTTGCTGTCACCTAGGCGTTGACCTCTATATCTAGATTTTTGAAAATATGTTAGTATTTGGATTTGGTGTTCACATAGCAAAAAGATTCAGACAGAAGCGGTCACCTTAGGTAGGCTGTGTTTTCTAGTAAAACTGAGGCACACAGCTTTCTGTTTCCGTGAGCTTTAGTGGCTGTCTCGAGGTGTTTGATCGCCCTCACGGGCTGTGGGAGATCTTTGGCCTGGAGTCTGTTCTGAACCTCCCAGGTAAGATGAGAGCATAATCGTATCTTAAGATGCTGCATCAGCAGCTGTTACCATAGGAACTGTAATTAATAGATGGAAAAACAAAATGAGCTCAACTTTAAACTTTAAACTCTCACTTGTCAGAATAAAAGGAGCATGGATTTTTCTACAATGTTGTTGACTTTTTGTACTGATAGGATGTTGTTCTTTTATCAAAGCTTGTAAATAGTGATCAAAGTGTTTTGGTACTTGAGCATTTTGACGTTGTAGATTGCAGAGAGTTGCTTACTCAGCTCAGTGCTGTAGGAGGAATAACATCACTGGCATTTACGCCTCGTATTGCAAATAGGGTTGAGAGATAAATGATGCAATTGTAAACCGGAAATAAAGGCTGAACGGCTTTAACGTAGTAGAGCATTTCTGTTTTACCTTAATCGTCCACCTTCTCAACTTAAAGGGTCACTGTATTTGTTTAAAACCAGGAGCTGACTGCATCACAGAAGAGTGGCAAAAATGTGCTTCGGATGATGTATGAGAAACCAGAGCGGTGGTCTTTCACTTTCCAGACATATGCATGTCTCAGCAGGATCCGGGCTCAGCTCAGATCCCTTGATGGCAAACTCAGAGAGGCGGAGAATCCTGTGGTTTTCTTCGAGCGATCTGTCTACAGTGACAGGTATGTTGGACTGAAGTCCTTAAAGCAAAGATGAAAATTCTCCTAAGTAAAACGCATAAATAAATAAAAAGCAGAGCATGACTGAGTTTTGCACCTCCTTTTGTCATAATTTTGATACTGGTGAATCACAATAACCTCTAAGTGGTTTGTTATCTTTCTCTCATTGGTGTGGACAGCGAATTAAAATCACTGGTTTGAGGGTTTATAGTTTTGTTGTATAACCTTGATTAACTATGTGTAGTTCCTGATTCTTTGTGGGTAGGTTTTTATGATTGGTGCGTGCACGTTTCCCTTGCAAGAAAAGAGGGAAGTAGGCATCTACAAGAGCCAAGAGCAATTTCTTTCTTGGTCACTCAGTCTTGTTTTCTTTTATGCTTCTTGAAACACGTCTAGCTATTTCGTATTGCCGTACTCTGTGTTTCTGGATTTGGAAGGTTAGATTTGATAACTAAATCCCATCACATAATCCTTAGGTGTTCACTGTGTTTTAATATATTGTAAATAAATGACCACAGTGTATAAACCTGTGGTGGTTTGTAGATTATTCCTGAAAAGACACCCGAGCTGCAAATGTTACTGCTTTTTGTGGACACTGCTACAGGCAGCTGCAATGGACGTAGTTACAGGATGAGGATACCCGCTGTCTATTTCCACTCCAAGCATAGATCAAAGAAGTTACAGAATTACTATGCTCAGCTTCTGTTCTAGTTACTGTGCAGTACTTCAGGCAAACAAAGTGATAACTGTGTTCAAGCTAATTTTTTGTTTACATAACTATTCTGTGTTCACAGATACATCTTTGCAGCTAATCTATATGAGTCTGATTGCATGAATGAAACTGAATGGACTATTTACCAGGACTGGCACGACTGGATGAATAAGCAGTTTGGTCAAAGCCTAGCGCTGGATGGGATCA
This sequence comes from Aptenodytes forsteri, assembly GCF_000699145.1. Lineage (NCBI taxonomy): Eukaryota > Metazoa > Chordata > Aves > Sphenisciformes > Spheniscidae > Aptenodytes > Aptenodytes forsteri. Next base: position 957,898 of record NW_008794411.1, read on the forward strand.
TTTATCTCAGAGCCACTCCTGAGGTGAGGAATAAAAATTTATGACCACACAGAGAATGAGAGTACATGATCTATGCCTTGCCTGTAAAAGTTGATCTTTGTCTACGCTTCCATAGTAACTTTTTTTTTTAAAAAATGTAGAGTTTCACTATGATTCTAGACCTTTTTTATACTATAAAAGTTGATCTTTGTCTACATTTTTTAAAAAAAAAGTTACTATGGAAGCGTAGAGTTTCACTATGATTCTAGACCTTTTTTATACTAAAAGAATAATATGCTTGCGGTCAACTCCGGTAAGGTCACAATTGTGTGTCATTGCATATCATTGTATCTTTGTTTTAGGGATTGCTTTGAACGCCTCTGGCAAGGAAATGGTTGAGAAATTCTCCTTGAAATGTAATCTTCTCAAAATGTTGAGATACCCTTATCTTTCACTGTAAGAGTCCTAATGATTAGAGTTCAGTTCAGATTGTAGTATTCCCCTGAAGACTATAATACTTGAGTTATGACTAATGCAGTCTGGAAATACTTAAAAAAAGAATGTTCTTTCAAATGTAGCCTGTGTATTTCTAAATAAAATGTGATGATAATGATTTTCTAATTATAAAAATGGAATATATAGTGAGCAAACCAGAAAATACCACTGGAACTTTAAAAAAAAAAAAAAAGGCAAAGTACAAAGTACCTATAGGAACATTGCTGTGATAGATACATCAATTTATAGTTAATGGCACAGCTGATTTGGGGGTGTGTGTGTGAATCCCTTTCACCTGGAGCAATGGAGCTAAGCCAGATGAATGCATCTACTGAATGTGAGGCTTTATGACAGTGCTTTGATTTTTGGGCATCTAACACTTTTTTTTAAAGGAGAAAACAACATCATGAATATATCCTTTGAGTATGAAACTTACATGAACAAGAGAAAAACATAAGAGTTTAGAAGAGCTCTAATGGCAGTAATTAACTTACAGGTCACTTCCATACTTCCTTACTTCCACCTTTCATGCTTTCAACTTTGTTATCGTTTAAACAACTGCGTAATGTAAAATGCTAGAGTTTCTCTGAAGGCTTTTTTACTAGGCTTGCTATTGAGGGCTTTTTTTTTTCCCTCTAAGTCAAGAACATATATTTAAATTACGAAGTACAACAGTTTTAAACAGGTTCGATTGGCTTGTTATCGGGGCTCTGGATGTGTTCAGGACAGGAGCAAATGATAGACTACATTTGAAAACTGGGTTCCTAAGAGCCGGAGGTATATAATGAGATTTTGAAATGCCTGTCTATAATGTCAAATGGGTATTTCGGTGCTCTTTTCATGCAATACACTGGTACCCCTTCTTTTAATAAAGAGCTCATTTGAGACATTTCCTTGTAGTGGAGAAATAATGCGATACATTTCCTTGGGTCCTTCTTGGATTTTTGTGTGTAGTCTGTGGGCTCCACCAGCTGAACATTGGCATAATGTTTCTATGCTTGTAAGATAGTTAGCGAGTTGAATATTCATCTTTGCCAAAGAGTGGCATATTGAGCATGGTAGGAAGGGTTGGCAAAAAAAACTTTAGCAAACTAGACTTCCTCTGTAGGTCTGCAAAAACAACCAATTTTTTTTTTTTTTTTTTAAACATCTTTTGCCTTTAGAAATGCTTAAATAGGATTTACTTGCGTGGAAGAGATGAAGAGCAAGAAATTCCCATTGAATATCTGGAGAAGCTTCACTACAAACACGAAAGTTGGCTTCAGCATAGGACACTGCGGTAGGGTTTGTTTAATGGCCACTTCAAGATGGATAAATCTTTGTAAGGATGTTCCATAATGCTTTTTCCACCAGTGAAACTTCAGCTTTTCCTATGATATGTAAAGTTAAACTCCAGTTATATTGCTATCTATACTTCCTTAGTAGTATTGGCTTTACATCATGTTAATTATTGCTAGGACATGCGATGTGCCTTCTTTTCACATGGAATTCTCTTAATAGCAAGGATTCAGCTGAGCTAATTTTAACACACAGCTGAATTTAACGTTAGGCGCTGGGGGAACAGAATGTTCAAGAATCAGTAATATATACGAGGAGCCACACTGTAAATTCAAGCTGCTTTATGTTCAGAATTCATGGCTGTAATTTATATATGCAGTTCTTCTCATGGGATTCTTAATGAAAATGCTGACAGAGACTTGAATGATGTATACTTTTTTTGGCTAGTAATATTTTCTTTGTTCCTTTCCCAATACAGAATGGATTTTGAATATCTACAGGAAATACCTATTTTAACATTAGATGTTAATGAAGACTTCAAAGGCAAAAAGGATAGATATGATCACATGACTGAAAAGGTAAAATTTCACAAGCGGAACGAACTGATGATTTAGGTTTGTTGCCAGCATGTCAGAATGAATTCAGGATACTTCCTGCATCTCAAAGTATAGCATTCTTTGAAGTCAGACTAGACTTTAGAACCTGTGTTTCTTCATGCTATTTCCTACATTAATTTTCCATTTAAAAAAAAAAAAAAGATGGGGAGGAAATATTTCAGGCTTCTTTGAGAAGACTTTCACTAGTAGCTTTGTTTGCAAAAATAATTTCCAACTTAAATAACCCTCAACTGTTTAAAAGAACTGGTATTTGCTACGTCCTGCTTCTAACATTGTGCACGTATCGCAAGAAATGCGGTGGGGGTGGGAGAGGGTGAAGGGTAGCTGTTGAGGGAGAGAGAAGGAAGGCTACACAGGTCTGAGTTGGATGTCTGGGGTAAAGTCTTCCTTGTATTAGGTGTGAAAGGGTCTAACCTGCAGTGCTAATCGATAAAAGAATTTCGGTTCCGGGTACGGTGAAAATACAGGACAAAACCATTACAATGGAGAACTGAAGGACGAGTTCACTGAACCTGCAGCTGAATTTTGATCCGAGGCAGTGAGCCAATGGCAAACTATTTTAGGTTTTGCATAGATTTCTAGCTAAACGGAAGAGAGTATGGGCTATCCTCTCTTCTAGTTAGCGTGTCACAGCAAAGGGCAGTACAGCTAATGCAAATAGGGATCCTTTGCTCTAAAAAGATCCTTCACTGTATAATCATCCTTCTACAATATTGAGGTCATGGAGTTACATTCAGATAATGAACCGCCTACTAGCCTGCTGCAATACTGCTTATTTTTAGTCTTGTTTATTAAATTGACACTATCATTAAAGTTTCTGCCTTCAGTTGTGTTTATTAAAGTGTTAATCAAAATCCTGCTCAAAAGCAGTGGTCTGAACCTTCAGGGAGTGCTTTTCAAATGTAGCTTTTTATTTTGTTTAGGAAGTAATGCTGAATAGGTAACAGAAGTATTTTTTAGTTTTATTTGAAGGCATGGGGAAAAAAAAGCCTATTTGATATAAAAAGAATTCAAGTTGAGATTTCTAGTTGCATTAAGAAGATCTAATCCTTAGAGCAAAAAGGTGTAATATATATTTTAAAGCTAGGCCAAAATACGGACATTTTAACTGCTCAGGTGTCTGGAATTTGAATCACGATGAGATTCAGCTGGGGACAACTTGATGTTTATTTGAGTAGTTGCAATGAGTTACAGATCTTAGCAAATGGTATGTGCATATTTTTCCGCTCTTTGGAAATAAATTGTTTACCTCATGAGAAAAGCAGCTTTGCCCTTTGATCTGAGTTTATCCTCTGAGGAGTAGAATTGTTCACCTGATTAAAACCAGCCTTCATGGTATTTGGTCTTGTTAAAGCTTGTTAATTGATGGAATGACTGGACGTGGCAGCTGTGGAGTGAATGTGCTTCCCATCTGCACCATGAGATAAGGGCAAGCTCGGGCACCTAAATAGGGATTTCAGAGGAGTTGACTCCTGTGTAGCTGTCAGGTTATCCGGGAACAGCCTAAGCTCTGTGTTGGCCTTATTTTTTTGAGTTTTCCTAAGTGGAGTCCGAGAACTGCTGCACTCTTTATGAGGCTGGGTGCTTCGGCCTTCAGTGTCCAGTGGGGACCCAAAACCTCTATGTTTCCTTCTCACCCCTGTTGCAATGCTCGCTTTCAGAGACTGGTCCTGAAACTATGCCTAGCGTGTAAATCGTGATAAGGTTCATCGTGCAGTATTACTGTTGCTACTTTCTGAAGTGGAGGGTGGCTTTCTCGTGATGCTTTTCAAGTTGGAGTTTTGGCACAGTTATGTGTTCTCTACTCTGACCTCCGCTACCCCCCCCCC
>NW_008794411.1:962169-970628 GCF_000699145.1 Aptenodytes forsteri
TTGCACCCATTTTTTTTTTCTCCTCTCCCCCCCCCCCCCCCCCCCCCCCCTTCCTTGGCCCTAGACTAGGTAGGGAAGGGTCACAGTTGGAAAATGTGATCGGAGATCTGTTTCTGTTTCACATCAAGAATTTGGACAAAACATTTACAGATGTGCTCTGCGTATGAGAGCCTCTGCCAAAAGAATAATACCATGTTCTCTAGTGAATTGTCGATTCCTTTCTATGCAATAGTCTGGCTTGAGTGGACAGAGAGGAAAATGCTCCCAGTTCAGCATATATCGCAGTGTAGGTGCTAGGATGCTCTTGAAACTAAGAGATAGGAGTTTTGTGCCTAGAGCCTGTTTTCCTTGGGTCTTCTTATCCGCTGGGTGGTTGTATTTTAAAAAAGGTGGCCTGGCCCCTGCTGCCACCTCTTCCTACCCCTACGCTTTAAAGGGAGGGAGTAATTACACTCTTAGTTTTGGGGAGGGGGAGAGGAGGGGGCACAACAAAAAGGCATGCATACCTGTGGCGAGAAGCGCATTCTCAGCACGTTGTCTTCCTGCAACCTTTGGCAGCGACCTGAATTTAAGATGTTGTCTAAAGTGACCACGCTTCTAAGAGTAATGCTAGCCCCCTGCTTGGCACGCTGCCTGTTTTGGGTTCAGTTCTCATGCAGTTGCATGGATTATTTGAGGTGCTGTACCGGGTCTTGGTGCTCTGTGTAGGATCACGGACTTCTGACTCGGGCTTCTAGATAGCATTCTATGGGCCAGAACTTCACTATTAATTTTTAGGTAGCTGTAGCGATTTGAGCCACTCTTTAAATACTGGAAATGAAGTTCAACAGTAGCTGAAATATTTACAGCTTTGTTCTACAGTATCGGATTTTTTTCAAGTACTATGGTTTTGCTAGGTATTGTTTTATTACTTATTTGCCAACCTCAAATTCCAAGGAGCATACTCATTAGATGCACTGGGTTGTTCATTGACATGAAATATGAACGGTGTTCTGGTAGTGGGTGTGACTTGGTGTTTTCCAAGTGACAGATCTTTTGAGGTGGTCATTATCTTCCTCATGTAGGTTAGACCTGCTTTTAAGATAATGCATTTGTGATGTAGGGCTGTAGTTCAGGACCACGGGAGGAATGAGCGTCATTCCAATGTGTCTCTCTCCACACCTGCTAAATTACAGGTACCATGGCTGAAAAAGTTCTTGATGGACAAGAAATGGCATAGCCGAGCCTAAGATTATTTTTCCCAGTTCCTGTTTCTGTAGGTAGTAGTAAAGCCTAAAGCAATGGAGAAGTAAATGTCGTTGCTGCATGTTTCTGTTGAGAAATACTTCGTTTGATTGACAATATTTGTTTCTTTTTGCAGGTCAAAGAATTTTTGAGCACGTTATAATCCTCTTTGAAGCACAGGCAGAGTCAAACTGTTCCAAACATCTGTGCGATCAAAGTCTGAAGTACAGCTTCTGCTTTTATAGAAGGCCTCCGGAGAGGCAGGACTCAATCCTGTTGATTTAATTGTGAGGAACAAACAAACTTTGTGAATAGGGAAATTATTAAATAAATCAGTAGGTCTGTTCAGTATTATGTTAAGTAACACACACAAATTCTGAAGATACTAGAATTCTGAGAGTTCCCAAATACTGGCGCCTGTTTCTAATCAGACCAAAAACTTCTGGGGTTTTTTATTTTTTTTTTTTTTTTTTCAATAAGTTCTTCTGGGGTATTTTATTGTTTTTTTTTTTTTAATTTATTTTGTGCCCAGTATCTATTTAATTTTCAAGAAGGTAGTGGTTTTTTAGCTCTCTTGAGCGGTTTTTTTAGTGGAATTGATTTTTAATGGATGTCTCATTGCTCTGAGGAAGAAAACAAGTAAAAACCATTTTTGCAGGTGAGGGAATTCTAATAGAAGCTGGAGTTTTATATTGTAAGGTATAAAAAAATGTCGTCTGACAATTTTGATAGATGAAGTTCTTTGCAGGATACACTGAATTAAAACAAATCCAAATATGTCTGAACTTGTGTAGATATCAAGTTAGTTTTTATATCTGTTTTCATTGTGCGCTGCAAACTAGGATATTAAGAGGCTTTCTAGCCTCTAGCATGTTTGGGTTCCCACCCCCCCCCCCCTTTTTTTTTTTTTTTTTTTAAGCTTTTAATAAACCAGACCTGGTTTTGGTTGTTGGTAAGTCCTCTTTTCCTGTAGAGGAGTACGTTTGCTTGATGGGTACTGTAAAAGGAAGAAGAAGATTTTGCAAATGGCCTCCATCTGTAAATGACGTGTTTCTAAACATTGCCTTAATCGTGTTTTGGATGTCAGAGGTGGCTTCCTGCTTTTCCTCCAGCTTCTCCATTTGTTAACTGGGCCTTCTGGGTGCTTATACAAAATACTGCAATATTTCAAGTAGGCTGTCCTTTCTCATCTTCTTGTAGTAAGAAGGGGAGACCTTTGTGGAGTAGCTGCTGTTCTAGTGCATCTTGTTTTATTAACTGAGCCACTTTTGTTTCAGGTACAGAAAATATGAACTACCCAGGGTACGCATCTCAAGTACTGTGTTTTATGAGCTGCTTTGTTCTGCTTTAAACATTTCTGAATGATTGCACAGTTGGCTTTTGAATGCAAAATGTTTTTGTAAAGCGTTTTATTGTCTATTGTGGTGCCTGTGTTACCTGCTAATTTGAGATGAAATTTCTTATTTTGTGGTTGGAATTGTGCTGGCCTTCTCTAACCATTGACTGCGAAATAAAAGTGGTTGGAAAGACTTTTTCAATGCTTGATAGTGTTGGCTCCCTTGTCTCATAGAAGAAAAAATGTTGTGGATTGCTGGTATGTAATACTAGTACAATGGATGAATTTAAGATTATGTATTCTCAGTGTATTTGGTGTACAAGTTCTCCAAGACTTCTGAAACGCTGTGACTGGCTTCAGATTGTTTCCCATACACGAAAGCGATCTTATGGGATAGAGACACAGGATTATATAAAATGTATTGTATGTATAGCTTACTGATCAGAAGTGTTTTGTGTATTTATGTTACAGTGCGGTGTGGCAATAGTATGGTAGAAAATCTTGTTTTGGACTTCAAGGTTGCCTAGTAAAAGGAAAAAATTTAAGATCTTTGCTCTAGGAATGAAGTGAGGTGGAATGGATGAAGATTCAGTTCGCATTTACTTGAAACACATAGTAGAAGCTTTTAAAACCCTCTTGGCAACAGTCTGAGCGGTTACAACTTATTTTGACTAACAGTGCAATTATTCCTACAGTTTCAGCTGTCAAAATTGTGGATTTAATTAGAGGAATTGGAATGACAGTGCTCATGGCAAGGAGTAAACAAGTCTGAGTTCTAATAAGACTTTTTTTAAAACCGATCACAGTGCACACAGAAATTCTGTGGCAGGTTATCCGCATCCTGTTCCAGAAAGCTTTACAAAATCTCTTGACTGCCAAGTTTGGGTTTGAAGGAGCAAAGTCATGACCAATTATTAGAATGCTTTTAATTGCTGTGGAGAAAAAAACGACAACAAAACCAAAACACACACCCCACCCCAAGCTTCTCAGGGCTTTGAAAGTAGCTGGGCTGAAGTACACAAAGCTGCAGCTATTTGTATGTAGGACAGATGCAGCATAAACAGAAGCGGAGGTGTCCTTAGACTGTTCTGCCTGTGCGTCAGCTTAAACCTCACAGCTCTAACAGTACCTCAGACTTTCAAATTTGTCAGTGTTCTGTTCTTCGTTTAAATTTATTCCCAGGCTACCACAAAACAGGACTGTTGTGTTGGTTTTTTGCCTATTAGAGGTAGCGGAAGGTTTCTGAACTAGTATCTACTCTTTGGCGATGATGTTTTTTTCGGTATTTGAGTGCTGTGTCCCTTTCTCTTCCCTCGGGTAAGAGAGACTTTGATGGAACTGGCTAGAAACGCTTGCTTGTTTCAATCAAGCGTCATCGCTATCGGGAAACAAAATCGGTATGTGGGTTTTGTTAATTTTTTTCCAGTTAGGATACAGATTCAAATATTGATTGGTAGTGTTTTAATTGCTATGCAAGTACTCGTGTAAGCAATGGACATAATATTGCCTCATTTTATTTTCAGACCTTGTAGTTGTTCTCTGCGTAGTGAATTTTAAGGTCTCTTAATATAAATGCTTCTTAGAACAGCAACCTATTTTGTATGTAGAACTTAATTTTCTATAATTTTGTGCCAGTTAGCTGTTTCTACTGTTTTCTGTTTGTTTAAGCAGACTTCATAATAATGGAATTGTATAGAAAATGTGATAAGCATTGAGATTATTCTGTTCTTTTTCCAGTAATTAAAGACTCCAGGAATCTATTTGTGAAATAAAAATGACACAGGAGAAATTCACCATAAACTGTGTTAAGCATAGACCAGGGAAGAATGTACGTAGTAACAATTATATCTTAGGAAAAACCCAGTGTGCCATTGCTATTGCCAAGAGGTTTCAGCATAGCTGGGTGTAGGGACTCCAAGGTTGTTTTCCCAGCTCCCGTTTAGACTGGCTGCGTGACGGTGAGTAAATCACTCTTTGCCTCAGTTTTCATCTTTAAAATATCGGTACCTCCCTATGTCTTCAGAAGGCTGGGAGGATTGATTAGTTAATATTGATGTGCTGTTTTGTAGGTCAGAAGTGCTTTATTAAATAATTGGGAATGAAGGCAGCCCTGGCTTTACATTTTGCATTGGGATGTTTTGATGCCCTCATGAAGGGGGTCACTGGCCCAGGTTCATAGCCAATAGAAATTATTTATTTGTTTTAAAAGATATTAAAAGCCATCAGTGCAACGTCAATTGTGTTGAAGTTAGTTCACTGAAAAACATGGCCACCCAAAACTGTCACCATTTGTGAGGAAAGGAAACTTATTACTGATTTAATCTTGAAATACAAATTGATGGCAAAAACTGTGCTGCGGTCCGGGTAGCTAGTGGCAATGGCGAAGCTATGTACCGAGTCTGCCACGCGAGGTCATTGCATCCTCAGTTCTCGCTTGCTGAGCTGGCTGCGAGAAGAGCATTAGTGCTTTAACGGTGAATGGCTTTGGAAAAGGTAAAGAAGGAAGAGGTCACTTCCTCGCTTTGCCACAGCAAAAGCATTAAACTGATTAACAAATACTCTACTGAATGAGATAAGTCTTGATCTGGAGGGAGGGGAATAAAGCCAGCCCACGATGGATTAAGTGAAAGACTAGAAAAGGCTGAGCTAATGGGAGGGGTTTGGACACCAGAAGGTCTTCCGTGCAGCCACCAGCTGTTTCTGTTGTGTGAATGAATACTAGCACATGGATAATACTAATCCCGATGTGTCTGAGCGATAACAATCTTCTAGCGCTGAGCTATCAGGCCCGAATGCAGACAGCGAGCAGTCCTAATGCTGGCAGTGTGCTGGGAAAAATAAAGCAATTATGAATTCTACTAACTGAAGTCACGCACAGTACTTTATGTGCCAAATATAAGCCTGAACTGGGTATGGCTCCTCTGAAATTCTGACTGAAATCCAGTAGTGACAAGGAGTGTGGATTCCACGCTGGGAGTAAGTGGTGAAGTGATTTATTTTACCTTAGGTTGCTATTCAGCGTGGGTGTAAAATCAATATAATGATAGAGCCTAAAAGTCTAGGCTGTTGTGTGTAGGTGACTCTTATTGTTCTTATGTCTAGGTTTCAATCCATGGCTATCAATAATATGACAGCAGCATAAATAAGAATATAGTGCATGCTAAGTTAGGATGTTGGCTATTGCCCATTTCTTGGATTTGTGCTGACTGCTCTTCCCGATGTCTTAGGTAGGGTGTACATTACATATATGTGTCTCCAGAATGTCAAGGTAATCCAGCTTACACCGTGTATGTTTGCTGGCTAATAGCACTGACTGACTTAGAAAAAGGCAGTTGGTTCCTCGGGGTTATTTACAAAGATGTTGCCACTGCAGTTCATTTGGAGTACGTGCCTGTGCTTTCTCCTGCATCTTTTTCTGTCCTGCATTTTGTGCTTTTCTCTCCAATTTCCTTCTAAGTTGTTGTGACTTGTCCTTTAATAACTACTAAAAACATGATCTCGTACAAGTTGTAACGGACTCGTTAAAGGCAAAATTTCACTAGTATGCAGCCTACTTGAGGAGCTGTATGCTGCCTCTGTTCCGTATCTTAGGTCTTTTCTTTTCTGAGCGATTCTCCTGTGTTAGCCCACCTGATTGCTGGGGCTCTTCCTAACTCCTCCTGGCTTCAGCACTGTCTATAGATGTATGCTGACAGCGTGCTCTTTTTTTCATAATTATGTTCAGATTTGCCTCCGCTAGTTTCTTGAAACGATAGCTATTGCTCTCTGATAAGTTTCCACTGCACCTTTGGCATTGTCTTCTCTGTGGGGCTAGCTCATGGCCTTTACCCTGACCCTCTCAGCTGCGTACAGCGGCCTCCGGTCGTTGACCGTTTTGTTGCAGCAGACTGCTGGTCCGGATCGGCTGCCTGTGTCCTGTCTGTGCTGCGCCCCGGGAGGAGAAGACCCGCTGTCATGGAAAGCAGGACTTGACTTTTTAGGTATCGGTTCCTGGTCTGCTCCGCTGCTTGTTTCATGAGGGTTTATTGCAATGGTCCAGCATAGCTGGGTAGGTATTTCATGTGTGCTTGTCCTTGTCAACAGTTTCTTTGCTGTCTCTGCTGTATTACTGTCTAGGGGATAGGCGTCATGTCAACTGACTAAAAGCCTGTTTCAGGTGGGGTCTCTGTTGCAGTGTACTGTGGCTACAGCCTGACGGTAGCTTGTTAGGATGCCGTAGCTTTTACGGCCTGCTCTAACTGCAGTTCTTGCTGGAGTGTGCTTTAAACATTCTGGTTTCTGAATGGTAGACTTGCTGTGTATTGTGATGGGCAATATAGCTCCGTTTTGTGGAACTGAGCAGTTTTACATCTTGGAGAGTTAACTGAGATTCCTTGAGGCTGGGAGCCCTCCTTTTCTCAAGCGGTCTCAAATTATTTTCAGTGTGCCTCGTGCTATTGTGCGTACACTTACAATCGGGTTTTTGTAGTTAATGAGTGCTCCTACTATTCTTACACATTCAGCTGTGAAGTACATATTGATCTCACAGTTTAACTCTTAGCTGCTGAAACTTACTCTCCGTCCCCTTTGAACATAATCGCAGTTTATGCACAAGACTAGCCTTTTCCTCAGAGGACAGCGTGATGCTTGTGGTCTAGTGGGTGGCTGTTCTGTTGCTTGTGGCTTCCCATCCTGTTGAGCGTTTTAGTATGGACAGGACTGATCTTTGCTGATGCCAAGATGCTATGTCATGGTACGCTCTAGAAATGATTTCTAATTGTATCTGCCAAGTCTTATGGCTATATCGCACACTTAAACTTGTGTGATACAGCTAGAATCTTGATCGCATTTGTAGTTATTTAGCTCATGTAGGTTATGGCTTTTCAGGATATCTCTTAATGACTTATAGTTAGTCTATGCATGCGGTGGGGCCGATAGAATTGGTCCATGCCAGAGGTGAGTCACTAACTCTTTCTATCTGAAAATATCCTTTTCTCCCAAGGTTGTTCACCTGTGATAAACTCAAAGTGATAATGCATCTTAGTTCTATGTTTTACTGACAGTCTGCACTTGCCTGTTGCTCTCAGATGAGGACGTCTCCAGCATCTGGTTGCACTTTTGGCTTTAAATCCTGCTGTTAGCATTACTTCTGGGATTGCCTTTACAATCCAGCTGGAATCGTATTGGCAGTAGGTCAGAAAGCATTGCTGAAAACGTAGCAATTCTCTGCTTGCTGTGGAGCATGGACTGAAGGTCTCTGGATCTCTGTTGAAGTCCCTCTGCAGAACCCTCCTTTTAGTCATTTTTCGTCTGGAATCTTCTCTGCCTCTGCATTTGTTGTGCTGTCTTTGAGGGTTTTTTGTTTGCCTGTTCTACTCTGCTTGTCTCTAGCACCGGAATATAACCTGATTCTTCTTCTGCATCTGTCACGCTGCTACCCATGGACTGAACCTTTTACGTTTCATTTACTTACAACGGCATGTACACTGGATGGTGATACCCGTGCTGCTCTGTCTGCCATTCTGCCTCCTGAGGTCCTGCGGTCTGAGCCTGTATACTTAGGCTAAACTACTGGCTGTTACCACACTGATCCTTGTCTTGGATAGCTGTAGTTGCTTTAGATCTTGGAAGATATTTCTGTAGGGGATTAGATCCGTCCTACAGCATTTCCTGCTGGCTGGAATAGTATGTCCATTGAATGATCTTGTCTTTCACTAGACAATACTTCAGGTCTTGAAATTAGATGTAGATACTAGAATTCTCAGCCTCTTAATGTAAGTACTGATTTCCACTTCTGCTTCTTGATTTCAGGGTGTTATGTTTTGGGGTTTTTTATTTGTTGGTATGTTTTAGTGAAAGTCTTTCTAGTCGCTCTTCAAGGGAGCACTGTGTTCATTGAACAAGGCAAGTCATGTGTTGT
>NW_008794411.1:970755-1007596 GCF_000699145.1 Aptenodytes forsteri
TTTCTTTGAGGTGGAAGATGGCTTTATTTCTTTCATTTTTATCTCCTGTGGCCAACTTGGTGTATAGATTTCTAGGCAAGAAAGCCTAGCAGGTAATGTTACTAGCAAGGATTTTCCTAACATCCTGCCTTTCTGCTGTGTTTCTCGAAGTCAGTTGTTGTGAATCCTGTTAACTTGATGAGCTGCCAGTGTATTTCGTGTATCATACACTGAATAATGCATTAGGACTCAGTATAAAATGCGGTCGGCTTTCCTTATTTACCAGAAGACCTCAACTGCAGTGTGGCTTCCTAGGCGTATGAACGCAAATGAAAATACCGTGCTTTAGATTCTGTGCATCTGCCCTGCAGGCTTCTTCATGAACACCATCAGCCTGGGAGCTGGTGTGACCCCCAGGGTAACTTTCACCTTTGTTTTTCAGTGCTGCCTCTGACCTATGTTAACAGTTGCAAGATCACAGTACTGGTTAAACAGTGGCTGTTACGACTGGATCTAGTTTGGTTTTAGTTTTTTTGTTTTTTCTTTTTTAAGGGGACTGTGGGCTGTTTATAGAATTAGCTCTAATCTGAAAAAATAACAAAAGTGTTGGTATTTGAAAGCCCTTGGTTTGAGCTGTGACTATTGCTGACAGTATGTGGTCTTGGACAGGTTGCTTTTCTGAGCATGACTCATTGGTACCACCTGTACTGCTGATAGCAAGGAGTGCCTGAAGATTTGTTCTGTGTTTTTAACCTTTTAACTGCTATATGAATGGTTGGGGAGGATGGAAGGAGCTAGAGGGAAGTTCTTAGCTGCTGTTTTTTCAAGAGAGGGAGTTGAGACGGATGTTCAGGGAAAGCAATTTCATTATGAATCTGGACAGAATTCATGTGTAGATATACCTGAAATGAAAAGGAAGAAGTAAACAGATAATGAATGAATAGAGTGTACCTTTTTACCAGAATAAGATGTAACGCTAGCAGGAGCCAGGATGTGGTCTCTGTAAATGATGCGTCATGCTGCAAAAAATACACATCTGGGAAATGTAAAAGGTGGAAATACTTGCATGGGAGTTGTCAAACGATATGGAAAAAGGGGATTGCGCTTAAAAGCTCTACTAATATGACTTCTGCAAACTTTTGTCTGTGGCAATGGAGGCAGACTACAAATTTAAGACCCCTGGAAGATGAGAAACTGCTTCAGAAGGCAGTGTAGTCAGCCCTGGTAGCAGGGGGTTCAGATAACAATGATCAGGTGCTGTGAATCTTTACTCCAGTAAACTAGTGACCGGAAGATGTTTGCTGCTGATGCGTGGTTGACCATAATACCTGCCCCCTCGCAAAAAAGGGGAAGATGAAGAATGTATGAGTTGAAGAATAACTTGTAGTTGAAGAGTTTTGGTGCAGCAGAAGCAGGGTGGGTAATATAAAGGCTGGTAACCATTTAACAAGAAGAATGGAGTGAGAGAAAGCTGAACGCAAGGGAGAGGCAAATAAAGCCTTTAGTGTGCGGTATGGGGTATCGCTAGGGATAAATCAGAAAATGAATCTGGCTGAGGCTGAAGTTAAGTAAGCTAACATAAAAAACATGCTAGGTTTAGAATATTTTGCCATTAATCCGATTTTGTCCTGACGCATTGGAAGTCTAGACTATCTCCATGGTATTCAGCAAATCCCGTGAACTCTGTAAGCTACAGCCTTAATTGTGCTAGGCCAGGTATTTCATATATGATTTCTATGTAAAAATCCGTAGACCTAGAGAGGCAAGTTGTTGGCTGGTATCACAGACTGACAAATGGTCCAGGGACAATCCTGCTAAAAGTGCTCCTGTTGGATCCCACAAGCTGGAGAGGCAGACAGATGTTGGAAAGGGAGATGTCCATATGGTAGAGCCGATTCGCTTCTCATTGATATGGCTTTTACAGTTTTATTCGTCTGGCAGGATATGAGAGAGAATGAGATGCCCTGGACTAAATCTTTGGCTCATGTTCATTATTGAAGCTTTATTTCAAAATAGTTTCACAGAAATGAAACCAAGAAAGAGAGATCACAAATAGAGATGGAGAGGCTTTCTGTCCTTAGAGGAAATAGCTATGCTGTAATCCAGGGTGAGATTGAGGTATTTGTAGGCTAGCTTTGAAGTAGGCTATTGCTAAATGGAATCCATTAAGATCCCTGTAGCATGCAAAATCCGTTGAGACTCTTAGGACACACTGTTTGGGGCTAGCGGGGCTGTGCTGTCAGCAGTAAAACAAACACTGTTTCTGCTTCAGCGACAGTCTGTGTGACGTGGACATTCTTTTCGCCGCACAGCAACATTTCATCAAGTTGCTTCTGCTTTGCACAAGCGATGAGAGAGGAGAATCGCATCCACAGGATGGTATTTTTTTTGTCCTTCAGTGGCCAAAATGAAGGTTCTTAGTTGTTTTGAGAGGCCTGTGATGGCTGGCAGATTTGGAACTTGTGGACTAGCAGTTCTTAGCACTGCTTTAGACCGCTTTTACAGGTGTGATATGCTTTTATGGAGCGAGTGTAAGCTTCCTGGGAGAAGGCTTGCTTTCTCTGTTACCTTTTGCAAATCCTTTGGCCCTTGGCCTCAGGATTCTGCAGCCTACAGCTTGGACTTAGTGTTGTAGACAATAACAACTAGTTTGGCATTTTCAGGGGGACGAGCTAGTTGTGTCAGAAGTGATGGAATTAGTAGATATTATTACTGTGCATGTGGAAAATTATATGACCCTTAAACCAGAAATGGGGAAAATAAATACTTTAGGAATGTCTCGTTTTAATGCCCCGAAGGCGTTCTAAGGAACAGTGAAACGGTGTAGTCCGAGTAAGCCAAACGTAGCACCTACACGCTACCTATCATGTATTAGTAAAGGGAGTACGATATTTTATTACAGTAACAAAGCTGAGCTTGAAAAATGGCTTTGACACAGACATCAAGGTTTCTTTGAAACCTAAATTAAGGAGTTAATAAGACTGCCATCTGTTAATGTGACAGTACATGACAAATAGAAATAGTATTGTCCCCCTTTTTAGAGAGGACGAAGTTGAGACAGAGTGTGGAGTAGATTGCCCATTTTCTGTGTGACCTTCGACATCAGAGACGGGAACAAAATCTGTTTTGGACTTGAACTATGGCTTTGGACTGTACTGCATTCCTTATTGAAACGATTGAGCGAGGGGTGGGAAAGGGCAATGACCTGAATAAAACAGAACACATTGATTGAGCGAGGGGTGGGAATGGGCAATGACCTGAATAAAACAGAACACATCACGTAACGTGCTGAGTGAATGAGTCGAGCAGAGACTAGACCAAGTAGGTTTATAGACGTTAGAAGGAAGTTGATCGATGGAATTTTACTTACAGGTTTGGAAATACAATGCTGAAAGGTCTGTTCAGCAGTGAGATTTTTTTGTTGTTGCTAAAGAGAAAGATAAAAATTGACCTGCATTTCTGTAGATGAAAACTGTACAAGTAAGTGGAAAGTGCCACTTAAAGACAAGCTTGAAGAGCTATTACAATATATCAATATACAATATATTACAATATATCAAGTTTACATCCCGTACCTGATAGAAGGAAACAGGGACAGAGCGCAGTTTAAGGTAATTCTGGTTCTGCTACAGCTAGATGCCGCTAACCTCTGTTACCTTGAGCGATTGCCAAAGCTTCAGCATTCAGAGAGCAGGTGGTTTCCTGAGTTCCTGCTTTGCCTGTGACACAGCAAAACCTCTGTTCTGGCTCCTGCGTGCTAGACAATTGAGGGAGCAACAATGGGAGAAAGAAAATTAAAGGGGACCGTAACTCCCTTGAGGAATTTTGATATCCTTGCTTTTCTCTCTCTCTCTGCAGAAGGTTTGTATGCCCTGGGCCACTTACCAAGGCAAGTGTTCTGTGTTTTGCTCCTTGTAGATGATGGCTGATGGAGCTGAGGAGACTTGTTATAAGCCTACACTGATGATGAAGTTGGTCACACTCTGCCGTATCAGTTCTGTATCTAGCTACTGGAAATGATAAGACAATGCTGCCAGTAGAGGGTAATGCGAGTAGGAAGAAGCGGTTTTAAAGGGGCTAGATGCTCCAGTGGTGGTAGTAGGGTCAGGCGTTTACACCGCTGATAGAGTTAGTGAATAAGAGCTGCTTTGAAGGGCATCTACTGGTATTTTTTTTTTCTCTGCCAAATAAACATAGGATAAAGAATGAAGAAGGCCATTACAAATCTGGCAGGCTATTTTGTCTTGTGTCTTGCGCTGGCAGGCGTTTCACCGCTGATAGAGTTAGTGAATAAGAGCTGCTTTGAAGGGCATCTACTGGTATTTTTTTTTTCTCTGCCAAATAAACATAGGATAAAGAATGAAGAAGGCCATTACAAATCTGGCAGGCTATTTTGTCTTGTGTCTTGCGCTGGCACGGTTATTTTGGTTAAAAAGATCTTTCTGTCAGTGCAGGTTTTGCCTGGGAAGACCGGAGTAAGTTCTTAGTGAATAAGAGCTGCTTTGAAGGGCATCTACTGGTATTTTTTTTTTCTCTGCCAAATAAACATAGGATAAAGAATGAAGAAGGCCATTACAAATCTGGCAGGCTATTTTGTCTTGTGTCTTGCGCTGGCACGGTTATTTTGGTTAAAAAGATCTTTCTGTCAGTGCAGGTTTTGCCTGGGAAGACCGGAGTAAGTTCTTGTAGCAAGAGTGCATTTTCGCCAGCAAAAGGCTGACCCTGCAAGCCCTTTTCTGGCATAAAGCAAGGTATAGCTGTATTGACAGTTAGCTCACAGCATAGACCTGGCCTCAGTGTGAAGGTCTGGGCAAAGCTATTTATTTGAACTAGGTCTTAGTTAAGCACATGTTGTAAGAGAAGGAGGTTCCCCGCCCCCCACGGCATGTAGCATATTGTCAAAGAAGAACCTGTCGCGTTAGTGTGTGGGGTGTTTGTTTGTTTTTTCAATAGCATCTCCCAGTTAGGAGAACATGCTCAGAAAGGACTTGGAAAAGAGTCATTTTTGATCCCAAACTTGACAGCTTTTTTGAGCCTCTCTTATCTCTGTTTCATGTCTTTAATTTGGTGGGGTGAGAGGGAAAGTGTTCTCTAATCCAGCTAAACACATGTGACTCCAAACTTGGGTTTGTTTGCTTGAGATTGAGATATGCAGATGAGCTCTCTGTCAATGTTTAATGAAAGGGGTTAGAGTGGTGCTTTGCTCTGACACTCGTACAATCCGAAGTACTTGTATTGTGCTTTGGATACGAGTTGTGTGTGTGTTCTCTTTTTTTCCTTCTTGGTATTTTAATTCTGCTGGGTTTGAGAATAAGTGTATTCTGTTTTCAAAAGTCACTGATGGGAGATGGATAAATTAGATGTTTAACATACAGCACGGCTTCTTGAAGAGAGCATGTGTCTAAACTTCTGTTTTGTGAGAAAGTTGATTCCTCCCCCCCCCAAGCAGATTCTGCTCCAGCAGAAGTGACATCACGAGGGGCAGAATTGGGCTGACTCTTAATGCTTGTGAAAAAAATTACTTCAGGAATGTAAAAACAGTACTGTTGAGATACTAAGATGAAAAATATACTGCAAACATAAATAATGTGAAGATAAATTGCCTTTGTTTCTGAAATACGCATTGCTATAGTGTTTAGAGATCCATTTCACCCTAGAGCTCTTTGCTTGCCTTCTGTCGGTAGGTATTTGGGTGTGGTTAGATGTTACTCAGAAAAGGAAAAGGGCATTATGACTTCCTTGTAATTAATGGATTTGATTATAATTCACGTAGAGCGGGGAGTCTTTCTAGAGGCTACCGAAAATCTCCACCCCAGCCCCATTTCTGATTTTTTTCTGTTGTCCTAACTGCTGTTACAAATTGCTTACCACAGCAGTGTGCTCGTTGCCCCTGGCATAATGTTGCACAACCCCCATGTCCAGTGATTTGCAGCAATATTTTAAGTAAATTGTTTATCAGTGTTCATCTATTTGTTTGTTTAAAGCTGAATGCTGTGTGAGTTAGATAAATGTCTTTGGAGTGGATGAAAGAACAAGTTCAGAGGCAGTAGAGAATCATTAAAAGGTTATTTAAGAATTTAAAAGAAGCTTTGCTGAACTGTGGATTTCTTTTGATGGAACAGGCTCCATCGAAACAGTCACTAGTAGTATTTCGGCCTGATCGTTGGCTCGAGTGAACTAGTTCCTCATATGCTTGTAGTGCAGAACTTACTGTTTGTACAGAATTGTATCTGTTAAGAAGTTCAAATTTTCCTTGTCTTTTTTGTTACGAAGGCAGCCTGCAGCCTTTGTGATCTTTTTCTGCAACTCCATCCTCCCGAATCCTTCAGCATTTTCTTCGTTTTCCATGACTTGTAGGCTTTGCTTGGCATCTTCGTGGAATTTGGCCTTCTGGGATCGAAGGGGTTATATCTAAATATTTGATGGTCTCAAGTGGGGACTCTGCCAAGAGACTTACTGAGCCCTTCCTCGCAAAAGACTTTTCTTCCTTTTACTTGCTACAGATAAAATGGTGTAATCGGGACTCGGGTAACTCCCCATTAACTCTACTAGATGTCTGCGTACCAGCTAGAAAGTAGCAAAAAGGGCTTCCTTCTTCCACTAGATGCTCATCAAGTTTACCATGTCATTTGAGGTTTGTTGGGCAGCTCGTGTTTTTATATGATTTATTGTTGGGTTTATTTTCCATAATGATTTGGGAAAGCTGATGATTTTTTTCCTTCCAGTCCAGGAACAATTGCTCATCCTTTCCCATCACTGAGGCAGCTGGTTGGAAATAGGCGAAGATTTCACAATTTATCGAAGCCAACTGTATTCTTTCCCCGCTGAGAGCCCTCTAGCACTCTCCTTATCTGTCTTAGAAGGAAGATGCAGCCTGTGTTAACATGCTTCATTTAATTTCTGTCTCTGACTCCACCTAACCTAGCACAGTCCAGGATCATTCTTTGCTCTTACTCGAGGATTGCGTGTGATTGGGCTTAATCCTGTGCCCCTTCATCATCAGGGAATGTCATCTAACTCGCTTGACACCTCTCTATGTAAACTGTCGGTCTGTTTGCTCAGCGATGCTTCGATTTGCAAAGGAGCGTAGCTTCTGTGTGAGCATATAAGGTGAAGTTGCCTGGGCTTTCGGAAATGCTTCCTGCCCAGCGGTGCCTGTTAAGCCCCTGACAGATTTTGCCACATTCTGCATGGGCTTTAGAAGGAGCTTCTAGGTATTGTAGTGTTTATGAAAAAATGTGCCTGCAGCATCTAGCCAGAGTTTGTAGTCAGTCAGTGATTCCAAACGTGGAGTATTGCTCTGTAACCACACACAACATAGTTACTACTCAGTAATCATAACAGCTAATTATGGTTTCAGTTTTTGCTGTCTTATGGTTGCCTTTCCTGTAATCTCTTAGTACGTGGGGTCTGGGTTTTGGTTTTCTTAGCAGAAAGATTCTCTGAAGGTTTTCTGTATAAAAGTCTGGCCAATTCATGTCCGTCCCAGATGACTGAGAAAAAATGGAGAGCAAGCTAAGCTGTTTACCCCAGGCCCCCTGAGTTGACAGCCTCAAAAATGCTCAGTGTATTGCATGATCATCAACTGCGCTAACTGTGGAGGCTGTCAGTTGTGCCCCGGGGCCTTTGCAACTGCCCTGCACTCCCGTTTGGGCTACGAATGTCTTCATTCACTTGCTATGTGAATAGATTATCAAGCTCTGGAGCTGCCTTGCTCCAAGCTAAGGAGGCTGGATCTGCATGTTCCTGTTCGGTCAGTCCTAACCTAAGACATAAATCTTGTGGCGTTTTTGAATGCCAGACTGTTTGCTGCTCGTTTCCATGGCAGTGCTGCCATACCCTTTCCATTCTTATTCTCTGGTGAGCTACAGTGGTGCGTGCTATCTTTTTGGTTCAAAGAGGGCACTCTGCAATAATGGTTAAATGCTCGCATCCCCCTTTTTGCCCCTGTACGCTGTAAGGCTTCACGCATAGAACAAGAAATCGGAAAGAAGGCAAGGTGCCTGGAGCTTGCCAGGCAGCCTGCCCTGGGTGTTGTGCATAGCAGGCAGGAGTAGGGAAGCTCGGCTTTAGGAGAGGGAGCTTGAGTAAAGCAGTGAGATTGGGAAAAGGCCGGCAGTAACTCCTAAGGCAGAAGGCAGAAGCTCTGGGTTCTGGTTGGCGGTCATTCCTTAAGCGAGCGTTTGAGAGACTCAGCAAAATGGACCTTACAGCCAAATCTTGTTTGGTGAGGATGCTAGAGGTGGGTGACAGGACGTTCTTGCTCTCTCTACCCTTGGAGAGCTGGGCTATGTGGGGAAGGGCTGTTGGAGTGTGCTCTGGGTGGAAGGAGGCCAACTCCTGAAAATCATCCACATATTGACGTACTGATCCTTCTGAGAATTGTTCTTTGTGCTCAGCTTCTGGATTTCCCAGATTTGGCCACAGGTTAAACAGTTTTGGGTGTGTGCATGTATGTTGTGATGGGTTTTTGTTGTTCCAATTGGCTACTGCGGCCTTAGGGCTTGTCTTTTGCTTTTAATTTCTCCTTTCTTGAGTGAGCGTGGTTTAGGAATACACTGGCTAATCTGATGCTTTAATGATGGCCAAAATAGCCTTGCTCTCCCTGAGCACTCTTGAAGTTATAGCGGCACAAACACTTGATTTCATCCATCTCCTTGAGAGTCCTTCCTCCCTTTCCTGCTTGTTAAGAAAGGGGGTGTGTGTGTGTATGGTGTTTGCTGTATAAGCAAGGATAGGTAGAGGCAGAAGCCCAATGCTTGTGATACGGTAAGGATCTAACTGCCTTCATCAAGTCCCACAGTTGCTTGTCTTGGCCACAGACAGAAAATAAAATTCTTGTTGCTCTGTCATAATAAGCTGGTCTGGTGTCCCGATGGGAATCCACCTTCAGCAGAGCCCCAGGGCCTGCACAGCTAATTGAGAAGATTTTTAAGCTGAAGCCTGGCTCAGCCAGGCTGCTGACTATTTCACCTGGCAACTAACAGTCCTTTTTTTGCTGCAGTTTGGCCCTGGGCCCTTTCAGAGGCCTCTGGGCACAAGATAAATAATCTCTTTTATTTGTCGCAGGCACCTGTACAGCTCCTGGTATGGCTGGCAGTATCTGAGACTCTTGCAGTCCTCCAGCGTATGCTGCTGTAAAGCTGAAAGGTGACTTATTCCAGAAGTACAAAGAGAGAGCAGAAATGCATCAAAGGTAACGGAGGAAGTCCACAGTGACGCTGTGGTCGTTTCTTTCTGACCAGTCCACAACCAATGTATGCTTCAGTTGTACACATGACTTAATATTTTGGTTGGGCGCTTCCAGCTTGTGGTTGTATGACGGGAAGAGAGGAAAAACCTAAACTGGTTCTCTAGTGTCAAGGTAAACAGACATCCTCCAGCACGTTTGGGATTTGGCTGTGGGCTGAGCAAGTGTGTCCTGGGTGGGAAAATATCTTGTGGGAAGAACCTCTGCGGTCCTGTGAACCTAAAGGAAAGTGGGATTAGACTCTTGGGTTGTACTATGCCTGAGTAATGCCACAGAAGAAAAGGAAAACTGGTCCCTGCAGAGTGTAAAATGTAGTGTTAACAATGGGACACTGTGTCCGTGCTACTGTTACAAAAGGTTTTAGCTCGGAGACCTGTCAGCATTTAATTACAATTGACTTTTAAAACAGTCTTTCTTGTAGGTAAAAGAACATTTTATTATTAAATCTGCACTTACCTTCACAGACTCAGGAATTTTGAGTGTTTGATTTGGTCGCAGAGGCAATTAAGCACCTAAATCCCTTTTGAGATGATATCACGCCAGTTCTTTCCGTAATAAGGGTGTACAGTGTTTATTCCTGCTTCTTATACAACTGCCATTTATGTTGGTTTTTTTTAAATCATCTTTTTGCTCAAATAACTAAAGGTAACCTCTCTTGTTTTATTGCTATAGCCTTGTGACTGTTGCCTTATAATTATGAGGCACCTGGGAGGAATTTAGTCTAACAGTGATCTTCTTTCAACATGCTGTTACGTCACCCATTAAAAGATCAGAGAGATAACCCTTTGTCCTAGGTAAATTATAGAAAGTAGAGCAGCATAAGCAAGCTGGAGTTACTATTTGCAAAAACAACGTGTGGGTTCACTAGGGAGAGGACTGGATGACCTCAAATGAAACTTGCCTCTCGGAGAAAGGAGATGTCCCGCTGATCAAGTCCACATTGAGTCACCATCCCTGGAGGTATTTAAAAGACGTGTAGATGTGGCACTTAAGGACATGGTTTAGTGGTGGACTTGGCAGTGATAGGTTTACGGTTGGATTCGATGATCTTAAGGGTCTCTTCCAACCTAAAGGATTCAATGATTCTAAAAAAATTCTAGAAACAGGCTGGTTCTACTGAAGCGTAGGTGGTCTCCTGAGACCATGTAGTGAGGTAGAAAGGGTGATAGCTCCAAAAGTCATGCTGCTGTTTAAAATGTCCCCTCCTACCATAGTTTCAGGTAACGGGTAAGATGTGCTGTAATGCTAGGTGTGATCCAAAGAGCTGATGAATGACCAGAGCTTGGATACAGACCCCTTAGATTTTTCGTCCTGGCTGCCAAGCAATTGAGTGGATGCTCAAAGAAGACTGATCTCAAAGGATAGTACCGTCCCACACTAATAACTGAGCAGTTTATACAACAAGACATTAGGAGTGTCATCTGAAAATTAGTGTGTTTCTCTCTGTCTGTCTTGAGATGAGAGTGGTTAAGATCTTCTGTGGTCTGAAGCACTCTGGGACAAGCAGATTGAAAATTCCACATCTGAAGTGCCTTTTAGCTCTTAACCAATGTGGAAGCTCCCTTGGTCACCAACAGGTTTCAGACCAGTGGCCTTCAAGGATGAAGGGAGCGGTTGACACCTCAGAACTGTTGGAAGCTGTCTGGTTTGCTGTTTCCTTAACTTAGTTTCTAGTTGTTATGAAAGTACATTTTAACATGGACTTAGGTTCTTTGTCAGTCAGCACTGGATTCTATAAAACTTGCTGCTGTGGAATCATGCAATATGAGGAGATGCCTGATGTTGCATGATTTGGTTTTTTATATAAACAACTATTAACGCATAGCTTCACTTAAATAATAGTCCTTTTCCCCAAAACTTTTTGTTTACACGTTATTTAACGACCGGTCATATTGATATGCAGCCCTACTACCGATTGCAGGTCGCTCACAAGCATTTGATTACATTGCCTGATTATTTCTGGTATTTTTCTCGAAGAACATGAAACGCCACTGTCACAGCCTCATATGCGGTTATCTCTTCAAAACTCTTGCTTGGAGACTGCTGAGGAAGCGTGCCTGCTCTTAGATACAGGAACTTTTTGTTAGAATGACTTGTATTAAGTAATGGTTTGAAGTGCTCACCCACAGGAGAATATGCAATGGATATCTGTGGAAAGCAACCTCAATGCTGTCTGAAAACAAGAGACTCCTAAAATTTCAGAATTGACCATCATTTGTGGTTATCTGTGTTGTTGGGGGTTTATCCCCTTTGGAAATGAAGTTCCACTTTCTCGGGGAAATAACCTGCATGATTGAAACTGAGGGAGTTGAAGTACCTTGGTATTTCTGAGAAATCCTTTCTAAGCCTCACAAGATGCGTACCCCTTGGAGAGGTACTCAGAATTAATTCAGAGCTCTTGAAAGCGTCGGCTGAAGAAGGGGCCGCTGGATGGTGCTGTTGTCTTGTGGCTGGCCAGCATAAGAACCGGTTACTTAAGAGGCATGACCTGTACCGTTAAGGCATTCCACTAGAAAACTAGCCTTTTTAAAAGGCAAGGGTCTGGGATTCAAGGCTGACAAGCGTGGTGATGATGTGTAATAACATTATATCATTTTATGAGAAATTTGTCTCCTGGTCAAGAAGGGAAAGTTAAAGCAGCCTGGCTAGTCGTGAGCATTTGGGAGACCATATTTATAACGGTTATAGAACGGTGAGCAAACAAGAAAGCAACACCAGCAATGTGGATACAAACCCCAAGTCTGAAAGGCAGTAGGCGAGGATTTGGTCTAAACGGATGTCTTTGAGCTCTCACTAAGTTGTAAATTTTTATTTCAAATAAGGTGCTCACCTGAAAATTGAAAGAGCAATGGAGAGTTAAAAGGGAAGGAGAAGTCAGAAGTTGTTTTAGGAAGACAGTTTACTCCAGAGAACACAGTAGGAGGGAGTCTACGCAGAGATTTTTCCAGAGGTAAGGAGTAATAAGTCCAGGAGGAAAGGTACGTGTAGGTACAGCTTCTGTAGTTATTGAGGTCAAAACAGAAGCGTTTCAGAGGAATGCGGTACTGTGCTCTGTGAAGACTTGCGTGGCCCAACTTCATTCCCGTTGTTGCCCTGGAGGAGCAGAATTGCAAAGTTTGAGTCTCAGATCTGCTGAGGCAAACACTGTTATGATCAGGGCTTGCACGGAGTGAGGGTTCAAAGTAAGAAGACTATGTGATTATATTGGGCTCTAGGTGATGGTTTGAAGCCGTGTCCTGAAGGAAAGTGCTTTCTAGCAGAAAGTTTTCAAAGTTTTTTTTGCTCTAGTGTTGTGACAAAGATGTTGGTCAGGAGGGGGTTTTGAATATGATTAGTGCTTTTGAGTACCATTGCTTTCAGGCGCACAATTTGAGATGGCTTAAAGGGTCTGTCTTTTTCTTTCTAAAAGTGAAGAAGGGGAAGACACTTTTTCAAAACCTATTGCTGTTAAAAAAAAAAAAAGGTAAATTAAGTGTATTGTTTGACTTGACCTTTGGGCTTCATTGAGCTTAAACAGGCCAGTTGGTCTTTTTATCTGCCTTATACGTTTAAAATAGGGCCATTGCTAGTTGCCCACCTGGTTAGGAGGTTAAAAGGAAAAGTTAAATAGTGTTTATGACATACTGTATATGTTTAAGGCATGGAGTTCTGTCAGAGGAAGAGATTAGAATTGGACTGCTTTCAAACTCTAGTTTTAATAAATTATGTGTGACTTCAGAAGGGAATGATTTCGTACTTCATTTTTGTTGCTGCTCTCATAAAAAGAGTATGTGTCTGTGTATATATGCCTACGTACATGCATGTGCATGTTTCATCACCACTTTCTGCAAAGATTTAGGATACTGACTGTTGTGACCTCTGGGTTGTAAAATCAAGTTGCAGAATGCATTGGTTTAAGGACTGGCTTGCCTCCTTTTTTCTTTTTTTTTGTCCACCAGTTTGGCCTAACTACTTGCAAATTATTTGAATCCAAAGAGAGTTTGTGAAAGCTGGGCAGGCAGAGGTTTAAGTGTTTACTGCAGAAATTTGCAGCTAGCTCATTGCTTGAGATGGAGTGCTTCAGATGCAGTTATGCTTCCAGCGCCTTGTTTTCTCGGCAAAAGCTGTTGAGGATGTCATATGTGGCTGTTTTGCCCCCTGTCACCCAGTGAAGAGCTAACTCTGCCTTTTCAGCTCACAGGCCTGGCATTCCTCCTTAAAAATTCCTGACTGGACTACTTGAAGCTTTCCTTGTTCATGTCTGTGCAAAGGTTTAGGAAAGTTATAAGGAGCTAGTGATAGCCAGAGGGCTGATAATATAGCTGGAAGTAAATGATTAGATGGTGCAAGGTATCCCTCTCTTTATGCTTTTTAGAGTGGGCTGCCAGCTATTTTGCCTACTTGGTGGAGTTTGGACAAAAAATAGCTTATTCCTCTACAAGAGAGCAGTGCTTAGTGGTACGAGCAATATTGTTTCATTACTTATTGACTAGTTTTATTTTCTCTGTTCTCAAATGAGAAACTTCAGCTACATGCGTTCTTGTCGCTCTGCCTTCTGTGACCTTGGAGATAAAGTCAGCGTGTCTAACTACGAGAGAGTGCCTTAAAGTTGCTGTGGGAACAAGTTTGAAATACGGTGTGTTCAGGGTGGCAGTGAGATAACAAAGATTCTGCTCAGCCAAGCAGAAATGCTGATTTCGGATTAGGGCGGGATCAACTATACAGCAGTGAGCTCACTGTAGCTTCTAGTGATGGAATTTCAGGTTGTCTTACGTTTAGCTAGTGCATGAAAGATGAACACTGAGAAAGTAAACCTGCTTTCCTTGCCCCGCTCCTTTCCTTTCTCCGCCAGAGTGCATCATGATATGCTGGTCATGGGCCACGCGTTTCTGTCTCCCTGTACCGGCAGGGAGGGCATCTGTGCTGTACGATACAGCTTCCCAAAGCCCCTTGGGTTGCTGGCTAGAGGGAGCTGTGTGGGTGACGAGGCGCTGCTGGTAGAGGGGTAAGGAATTGAACGAGGATGTGGGTCACATTTTTTTAAAATTCTTGATCACATATGGGTTACGGCACGATGCCACTGGAACAGTAGACAGTGCTTCAGGTTTAGCCATGCCCCGTGCTTATTATAGTTCTGTTGTGGGATTCCAACAGCTTGCTAACTGCGAGTGCCTATCATTAGATAGTCATCCCAGCAGCCATCTGCCTCGTGGGTGGGAAGAACCACTGACAGCTGCCCGGAGACACTGGGTGGGAAGAGCTGGTGCGCAGACAAATGACATGCTAATCCCAAGTAGGGAGAGGGATGTGATGCCAGCCATGCAGGACAGGGGATTGTTGCCAGGCAGGTGTCTGCAGACCTGGCGGCTACCCAGAACAGGCATTCCTCTGCTTCTGCCAGTGCTGGCCTTGCTCTCCCAAATTAGTGAACGCTTGGGCAAAGCGTGAATAGAAATAACATAGCTGGGAATCTAACTCTGCTATGCCTAGGTGTGTATGAGGGACGTTGGGAAGGTTAACGTGGGCGTTTCTGCGGTGTAAGCTGCATGCAGGAAAATTCTTCTGCCCAGCTTCCTGCATTCTTGCTGAGATTTGACTGCAAGAATAGCGAAGAGAAAGCATGAGAAAGCTCTCCAGGGAATGAGCAGCAGGACGGGCTTGGGAAGGACAAAGCACTATGCTGAAGCTTGCTTTTCAGCAGACGGTGTCTTCTAACATGAAATTACAGCCCAAAATGTAGACAATATAAAAATACAGTGGTGAAAGTGACTTTCAATGCTAATGGCTAGTTTTGCCTTTTGTTTTTAACTCAGCCCAGAGTTAAATGTGAATTTACTTACATGATGAAGATATCATAACTGCCTGTTTTTGAGAATCAGACTGGCATTTAATACAAGCTTAAGTCTATTTATGTAAGCGTCATGCCGAGTATTCTCACCAAACTGTTAGAATTTCCTGGTAATTGTGTTGTTTTATTTATGGCCAACTGCATTTAAGAATGACCTCTTTCTGATGTGGTATTCAGTGACTCTATTTTGGTAGATACACTCCGCAGCTTAGCAATATGAAATTTGTCTTCCTTGCATAATATTCTAAAACCCCATTAAACCAGAAAGAAACCTATAACTTACGGTGATAATTTTGATCTATTAACTTGGGGTAGGTGTAAACTCTTCCTGTCTGAATGTTGTTGTTTGTCGTTAAATGGAGATGCTGGCAAATATGTATAGGAGGCCTAGGATCTGTAATAAATACAAAGCCCATAAATATTTAAGGCCTATTACATCCAGTTCAACCTGTAACACATCCTTTAGTACTGTTAAGTTGAAAATAACTTTAAGCAGATCTAGAAAAACGGCTTAAAACAAATCTGGGAAACTCAGTTGCTTACGGAAAATGAAAATGAGGTTTTAAGGTAATGCAAACCATCTTGGCGTTACCTGTAACATTTGATTTCCTTGCACACGCTTCACACAGAAGCTCTTCAACTGATTGAGACCAGACGAACCTCAGCTCTGCCCGCCCCTCGGTTCCTGGCCCAGCCAAGCTCGCCCCCTGCCCCGGTGGCCTCTCCCTTGCTCGGTCCGGGGGCGGCTTGTCAAACCGGGCCGGGGCATCGGCCTCCGGCGCTGACCGTGGTGCTGAAGGGCAGAGGCGGAGACTTGGGGCAGTGCCGAGCAGCCCCCCCGGACAGCCTTCTCCCACCGGGAGTAACTGGGAGGCGAGACACCCATCATCAGAGAGCTTACCCTCAGCATAGCTACCCCTCCGTCTCTCTGGTGACGTCTTTTAAAGTCCTGGAGTCGTGTTGGGAATACCCTTTCCGTCTACCTGAGGCGACTTGGCCAAGTGGATGGTAGATCCTTGAACAGAGGTTTCAAATGGAGCAGAGTTTATCAAGAAGTGATGCACTCCTGGTGTGTCTCATTTAAACAAGCTGAAGGTTTGGAATGTAGTTGGTGTTTATTCTCACAGTGTAGAAAAATGGGTATCTAAAAGACCTTTTGAGCAGATGTGCAATTGCGTGCTTGCTTGCTTGGAAAATGTGTCTCTTGAGAGTTGTTTTGGGAGTTGAGAGTTAAGTCTTCTAATGGGAGAGACGATGCGGCCAACATATCCTTAGCATTGGGACTGCATTTCTATCCTCGTGTTTTTGGATATCCTTGGGACTGCATTTCTATCCTCGTGTTTTTACCTGTTTGTGGTAGAGAAGAAAATTCATCTTGCTTCCGTGTATTTATTGGTTTGAAGGACTGAATGTGTTCAGGATGACTGTTAAGTGGAAAGCGAGGGGTTACTAACAGAATAAAAACAAGTATTTCCAGGGCTTAGGATTCCACATCTGTAGACTGTGGTGGTGCAGGCTTAGCTAGTAGTACTAACAGCAGTGTTTTCGGATTCTTCATCTTTTGTTTTCTTCCAGTGAGTCAGCATCTATTTCTGTGTAAAAAGTCATAACGTGAAACACCTTAAAAGGGCTGATCCCTACAACAGTAAACAATTGAAAGGGAAAACTGAGTCCTTGCTCCAGTAGAAAATCAAAGCCAAGTTGAGCTTCCAAGGAACACCATTTTGTGATGTCCTTGATAACAGTAATAACAATAAAGGTCATGAGAACTCTGTCATCCTGAGATGTGATGTTGCTTGCTTAGAAAAGCGGACCCTGTACTTGTGTTACTGATAGGATGCCAGGGCAGAAAAAGAAAAGCCTGCTTTTTCACGTCCCAGGCCGAGTGAGTTCTCGATCTGATTTCAAGCCCTGCAAGCGGTACTCAAAGTTGGTGTGCACGACAATGGTAGAAGCTTTAAAGCACTCAGAGTTGAGAAGTTAGTCTTTTAGGGTTGAAAAACTGTTTTCCTCTTTGTCTGCTCCATTAAGTCAACACTGATTTATTAATTGGGAAAGGAATGTGGAGCAGGGAGGGATTTGGTGTTCAGTGACAAGAGAACTGCATCAGATGCTGCATATGAGAATTTGTTTCTGTAGTACTAGATGGAGTATACAGAACTGGCCAGATGAAGGCACACTGGAAAAGGTTAAACCCTAAAAAGAATAATCAGGTTTTCCTTCCAGATTGTTCCTGCCCAGGGTAGGCAGAGGAGAAGTCAGTAAAGAGAGGCCAGACGTAAGCGAGCCCTTGGAGAGTAAGGGAGAACACCACTGGATTATGAAGCCCAAGTTCAGGGTCTCTCCTAGAACCTGCAGGAGAGATACTGGGACTGCTTCTGAAAGCAGGGACTCGTGCAAGGATTACGAAGAACATGGTTCAGTTGCCAAGGGAGAGGGAATATGCTCCTTAGCAGTTGATGGGACTTTACCAGCAAAGGTTAGAAAACTGCCATGTCTGGATCCTTTTGTCGTTTTATGCACTTCTCCATATAAAGCCAAAGACAGGCTGTTGTTTTAACACTTCCAGGAATGCTTGGTCACAAAATAACTGCGGATGCTAAACATTACTTAAGCGTTATACCTGCCTGACTGATTTGGTAAGAAATGTGTCTGAATTGTTCTGCTTTGCTGCTAGAATGCAGCCTATTCTGGGAGACAGGCTAAAACTCAGTCAGCAGCTATGAAAACTGTAGCAGTTTGGGACTTAACTGGAGGATTTTGTATAGCTGCAGTGCAGTTCTCCATATAGGATCGTGACTCCAGCGTTATGCCATCGTACATAGGAAAAGACATACAAAATCTCTTTTCCTTAAGTCCATGGGAGCTGTGTGCAGTGCTATTTCCTAACACGGCACCTTCGGCAGCAATAAAAGAGACTGTGTTTCAGCGGTGATCAAAACTGCCTGTGGAGAAATTTAGCTACCTGAGGGGTAGACTGACTCACGGTTTATGACATTGGCTAATGACACTAAGTGTGTTCAGAGCGATTCAAAGGAGAACAGGGCTGCCACATTATAGATCTTGCTTCCTGTTTTTGCTTGAAGTTTTGAGAGAGATCCTCCCTCAGACTTAACTAAAACCTACTTCTCCTCTAAGTTGCTTGATAGCACAAGGTGGGAAATGGATATGCAGAAGGACGATAAGCTTGATCTCCCTAAGAAGCAAGAATCACCCCTCCCACGCTTAAGTTCCCTTAGATTTTTTTTTTAACTGCCACTTTTCATGCTTGTACAGCTCTGCTAGTATTATAGACTAGTTGTGCTGTGTTCATGGTAACAATTTGTGGACGGTTTTGAGAGGGCTCGACACTTGTATCATCCCTATGCCTGTGGCAGGGATGCTGACACACGGACGGCGAGTAACGTGCCTATAGCTACCAGTCTTAGTGCGAGGGCTGAATATAGGTGGTGATGTAGTTTTTATCAAATTATCTAGGGACAGGGAAGATTTATGTTTTCCTGTAGTACTTTGGGGGTCTTTTGAACATGGTTTTCTTTATGACTCAGAGAAGCTCTTCTGAATCCAAATCTAAAGGTGTTAGGTCTCCCTCTTACAAATGTACTTAGACAAAGGAATATGGTGAGCACATTTAGATTTTTACTTTGTGTGGTTGCCATGTAGTGTTTTCTGTTCCGACTGCTCAGGTTTGCAAACGGTATTGCATGAATGTCATAGATGAAATTCTATGGGTTGCAATGTTTGTGACACACTCTTACTGTTTCCTGGTATTCAATAAAACCAGTGGACTCGAAATAAATAATGTTCAACTGCTCTAATTTTAGCATAAAATTAAGATAACTTGTTAACTAGCGTTATTGTTCCGAAGAGCGTAACATTACCCAAGAAACCAGCAGGACTCGTAGACGTGTTCTGTTGGAGAGTGTTCACACAATATCCACCATAAACTGTTGTCTGTTGCTATGATACAATCAGAGAAGATTAAATGGTAGATAAACATTGCATAACTCATCAAAGAGATCAAGTAACGCATATGGGTAAGGGATGGAAGTAACTGTGGCATTGGTAGAGATCTGAGGCTGGAGAACAGCCTCGGAAATACCATGTGCTAGGGAGCAAAAAGGAGGTAGACGAAAGAACCTTGATGATGGAGGAAAAAAGAGGATGACATAGCATTAAAGTCGCAGAGGCAGGAAGGAATAGACATCCTAGTTAAAACACTGGCTAAAGTTCTCGTAGGAATCTCCGCACATGGCACTTTTTTGTTTGATCCCCTGGTATCTTAGAAGGATTTCTTCTTCCCACACAAAGGAGTCTGGAAAGCTTCCTCAGGAAATATTCCCACAAAAAGATCTATGGGAGATTTTTTTTTTAAGTTTTGAATAATTTTTCTTACTTCATTCCATCTTGTTGTTTAGTTAGGTGTTTCTTCATCTTAAAAAGATGACCGCTCTCTTTGTGATGACTGCTTTTTATAATGTGAATTTTTCACTGTGTCAGAGCAGCCATGTAGCAATAGAGTTGTCTTCACTTCCCAAATCACCCCAGACTCCTGACAGTTGTTTGTTTCTTCCATGTATTTATGCAGATTTATTATATCCATTCTTGTCTTCCCTTAGCAGAAGATCAAACGGAAGATAAACCACTTGTGCCTGCAGCAGAGCTCCCTTGTTGCCTAAGTGCCTACTCTTATTCTTCTTCCAGACGCACCTTACTCCATCCCACACTGGGGAAAGTGCTTTGGTAAATAGATTAGCTTTGTACTGTGTTCTCGAGGTCAACAAACGGAGAGTCTGGCAGGTTGGCAGAAGAGGGAGGATTTTTCCAGCAAGCTGCTAAATCACCACTAACAATGTCTGGCCACTCAAACTCAAGTAAGAGGGAGTAATCTAAACTCTTTGGTTGATTAGTAAGAAAAGGCTTCGGCAGGTTTTTCAACCTGGTGCTTGTCTCAGTTAGCAAAGAATTTCAAGTGATTTCAGGAGAAATTAATTCCCCTGCTTATTTCACTGCGTGCCAGCTCAGACTTGGAGATAATGCTTACTAAATTGAGTTAAACTTCACTGCTTTTCAATACAAGGAGGAGAAAGATCCCGTTAAAAAGAACTGCAGAGACCATTTTAGAGCTCTTGCTTCTGGTGACCTTTTAATAATGCACAGCAGGACTGAAAGTAGCAGTGGTCAAGTTCCTTGGCTTCAGAAAAATGAAACCTATTTTCTGAAGCTGGGCTATTTCAGCCAGTGACATTTGTGGCACGTAACATTTTACAGTGTTCCGGTGACAATTCTGCAAATGTGACAACTGGGTGTCAACTCGGAGAGGAAGCAGCCTTTTTTATGTCTTTGCATCACAGATAAATTCCCTTGTGTTTTGAGTTTTGGCGTCTTTTAGTTGATTACTCATGCTCAAGTGTGAGAAGAAATACTACAGAGCTAATGATAATTGCTTTTAATTAGATCCTGCAGCAACTCCTGCAATAAATTTTAAGGAGATGAAAAAATATGATACCAGCCAGGATAGAGCGAGACTTTGTATGTGTAGCTGGAAGGGAAGAGAAAACAAAGATGGAAAAAAAAATAGTACTTGGGTGTAGAGCACCACAGGAATTTGATACAGATGGGATACACAGAAGACGGGAGACTGGCTAATAATTTACAGCCCAGGAGGTACTGTTTCTGTCCAGCTCTTCCTGCATAATCACGTACATGCCATGCTTAATAAAGGGGAGAATATCAGTGCAAGAGATCTCTGCAGTCTGACCAGCTTGAAAGTTTCCATCCGTTTCCTGGCGAGGGGGACTGAATGGGCAGAATCACTGACGTAAGAAAAAGCAGGGATGCCTGCAGCTTTGATGATGCAATTCTTTTACATCAGCTTGAAAAGGAAAGTCATCCCTTGCAGATTATTTTCATGGCTGCGTTCTCCTTCCCCCCCGCCCCTCCATCTGCGATGCTCAGGCCCTCTTAACAAATGCTTTTTGCCAGATCCTCTGGGTAGTCCGATAGGCTCCTTCTGCTCTTAGCTTTGCAGTAAGGCTGTAAGAACTGGAAAGAGGGAATTTCTTGCAGGAAACTAGTAGGATCTGGGCTTCCTTTTTATCCCACTTCTGTGGCAGCAGCTGGGGAAAAAAGAACAAAGCGCAGTTAAAGCTGTGATCAGGTTGTTTCTTGGTGGTGGAGGGAAGGTGGAAGAAGATGGATGACAGTGGTGGAAAGGTACTACTAGCTTAGTAACACAGATCTTGGGTTTTGGGTTTTTTTCCCATATTTGGTGGCAAAGGTCTGCTGAACTAGGGATATCAATTGACAGGCATTTAAATAGGGTTTGGGTGTGTTGTGGTGATTTAGTCTGAATGCAGATGATTTCTCGTTGGTTCAGTTGAGTGATGCACGCGGTCTGTGAGTTTGGTGCTGCTTTACAACTGAATCACAAAATGCCACCTGTCTCTGCGGCAGAGAGCGTGTGGATATGGTACCCAAACCATAATGCCCTCCTACAAAGAAGTGTTGCAATGCATAGACATGCAAGTATTCTGCTGATATTTGGGAACTTGCTGCAGTAGCTAACAGTGGAATTTCTGACGAAACTTCTGGTCGCACAGGAGTGTGAACCATTTCAAACTGCCATGCTATGTCCTGAATGGGAAATAGGTCTTAGAAAACTGTTACGTAAAAAGATCTCACAAAATTACCTGCTTAAACAATGTGTCATTATGTGCCTCCTGTAACATGAGCAACAGGGGTGAGTGGTGTTATCCTGTGAGAGGCAGGTTTTGGACATTATGTTTTGTGATATGGTTAGCTCTAAGTTTACTGTGTCTTTTCTGTCTGTGATTCTCTCTATCACAAAGAAAATGTTTAAAAAAATCATCTGGTAAGTACATAACTGGATGATTTGTTGTTGTTAAACTGCATCTTAGTCCATGATTTGCAATGTGTCAGAAGAGTGAACAGCAAAAGATAAATAAAAATCCCAGAAGAGTAATAGAAATTAATAAGCGCTTTCAGGTGGTGAAAGAATTTTCTTGGATACTCGGTGGTGTGGACAGAGTACCGACTGAAGAAAAATGAGGGGATCTGATCTTTTTGGAACAGCTGAGCTCCTTATACATGATGCCTTATCCCTCCTTGTCTTTGTTTCCTTTCCTGTCATTTCCCTGTTGAGCCTTTGTCTATAAGCTGTCCAAGGCAGGGGTTCTCCCACCAAAGGCACAACGGGACTATGAGTTCAACTGGGACAGACCTTCAGACCAGCAAATGACGGAACGCATTTGCTGTCTCCCTGGCCGGAGCCCTGTGTCAGCATAGCTGGTTGCTTTGAAACAGTGCTTTCCTCTTCGTCTTGAAAAAGCAAGCTCAAAGGTTTTCAAAACCTAAGTTTTGATATTATTAACTTGATGCATTAGGTTTGTCAAGTTGTTTTTGTCTGCTGTCTACTGTAGCTTGTTTAAAATCTGCAGTGACAATAACATGCTGACAAATAGAATGCTTTTTGCTTTCAGCTTTTCAAAGTTACTTTAAAAAAAAGAAAAATCCCAACTCTTTAATTTTGTTTACTACTTGATGCCTTAGACTCGTCAAGCATTCTAAAAACAAAGCAAGGAGAAAAAAAAATGTTAACAGGAAAGTTCTTGAAGGGTTCATTTTGAAAGCCTTGAGCTTGTAAACTGATGAATTACGTCAAGTTTTCCAGGAAATAAACCTGCACCTTTAAGGCTGTGCACAGCTTTCCTTCCAGAATGGCTGAAATGCATGGCTGAGAATACTCCCGCTCCTCTTCAAGGTCTCTGCGCTTTTGTGTTCATTAATTTTCAGACTCTCTGAGAAGGAAGTTCTCCTTGCTTCTTGTATGTGGAAATGAGAGCATAGAGAAGTTAAAGGAACTTGACTGGGGTTTCTGGGCAAGTCAGTGGTGTTTTCTGAAATTCAAGTCAGGGTCTCTGAGTGAAATCCTGGTCCCACTGGCAAAACAACGGAGAGGGGCAGGTTTCTGCACTTCCTTAGTATGAATAACACAAATTAACTCTTCTTCTGTGGTTCTCAAAATGCCTTATAAAAGGAGTTTAGGATCTTTTTCCTCGTTCTATAGACAGGGAAGCTCAGGCCGTATGCAACAAAATGCCATTGCTCAGGCCATTTAGCAGGATAGCGGCATCCTCAGGACTAAATTGCACATCCTTTCTGTTCCAGATGAGTGCCCTAGCCACTAGGCGCCTCTGTCATCCCCTGCTACACGACGCTTGTGTAAGCAGCTTGTCATCGCTAGGCAGGATTTGAGGGGGCTAATTGGCAGCGCTGGTAGCATGCTAGCTGGGCAGAGTGTCATTTTCCTCAGTGCCTCACGTTGCACTGCCTGGATGTAATCTGAGATAATGGAAGCAGAGGGAAGCAATGCATGCAATATTATACAAGAGCCAGGGCGGTGAGGACAACGCATTTCTATAAATACAGGCTGCAGATGCCTGACCCTAATGGGAACTAGAGCAAGCCCCATAGCCGATAGGGGATTTTGTTGTTTCTGAAGGGCTGGGACAAGTATCCTCCTTTGGCAAGCAGAAGCTATGACTTACAGTGTCAGTGTTCTTCTGTCCATTTCTGGGAATACCATTTTCCCCTCCTTTCCTCACCAGTATTACTTCTGGGGCCTTACATCCCTGCTTTCTCTCCTCCCGATTGCTTCCTTCGTATCTTCTTTACCGCTGTGGTGGGACTCCGTGGGGGCCTCTGAGTCATCTCTAATAGTCGAACTCAGCATCCTTCAAAGTCATTTTTAATTACCTGTCTCTGATCCAGCAGGAATGGTGACAGGTCCTCTTTAGAGCTCTTGACAATTCTTCCCTTAATACTGACCAAAAATCAGATGAATAAAATATGTTCAGCAAGTGCATGGTACAAGTCTTCAGACTTGTAATTTTATAACAGACTTCAGTAATTTTATAACATGTGGATGTAATAGTGCATTTTAAAGAGATTCTCACTGCTACCTCAACAGTTACAACAGATGAAACAGATTTTTTTTTTCTTTTTTTTTCTTTTTGAAACAACTCTGAACAACTATGTTTGGGACTGAACTGGGTCTTTTCCAAGAGAATGTTCTGCTTCCTCATGTTTTTAGTACGGATTTAGAGGGTGATACTGACATGCGGTGAAAGCTAGTAGATTGGGATGGAGCTGGCCTGAGCAGT
The DNA here is from genome assembly GCF_000699145.1 of Aptenodytes forsteri. Lineage (NCBI taxonomy): Eukaryota > Metazoa > Chordata > Aves > Sphenisciformes > Spheniscidae > Aptenodytes > Aptenodytes forsteri. The sequence goes on from NW_008794411.1 coordinate 994,997, forward strand.
GATCTGACTCCAGCCTGTCATGCCTGTGAGAGAGGTCCGAAGCCGTCTGGTAGGGTGCCCAGAGGCTTGGCAAGACGGGGTGGTGCAAACGTCTTGGGAGGGCTTCCTTCCCTCTTCCCAAAGAGGGCCTTGAAGAAAGGAGCGCAGAACTGGGCACCGAGTGTGGACTGGAGGCTAGCATTGCTCTGTCTTAGGGACTGGGCAGGCCTCTGGGTGGGAACTACCCGCTCTTGTCTCCAGTTTTTTGGCCTCTCTGCAGGATGGGAGTGATGGACTGCTGATGTTGAAAGCAATTCTGAAAGGGAGTAACCAAGAGAGAGGCTGAGGGCTGCTTTTCCTGGCATCTGGTGTTGCTGAACACAGGCAGCTGAGTTGGGGGAGCCTACTTGGGTGCCTCTGAAAAGGAGTCCTGGTACCTCTTCTCTTCTTGTCACTTGTAGAAAAGAAAGAGAAACTGGTAGCAGTGTCTTGAATTTACCAAAGGCAGGGCAGGTGAACTGCTACGTAAGCAGTTCTACCTGGGCTTTCAAACGCATCTTTTTGTGATCAACCGCCTCCTGGAGTGTATTCCTGCCGCAGCCTTACACCTATTTCCTGGCGTTTGGTGTATGCCCTGCCTCAGCAGGGGCAGGTCTTGTATGTCCTGTGCTGCGAAGCAGGCTCTCAAGAGAAGGAATTGGCTTTCACTTAACCTTTGTATCTCCTTCTGCAATTTAACTTTAAAGGCACATCTCAGGCGTTCAGTGCCACAGTGTGCTTTAGTATGCCCTGTTAGTTGTCTGAAAACTGTGCTAGCTGTGGAAGCCAGAAATGTACACTTGAATATGCGGTTAAAAATAGCTTTGTTTGTTTTAAAGCACCCTCCCCTACCTGGTATTAATTTCCATGGAGTTGAAGAATTTTAAATTCTCTTGGTTTCTGTGATGGCTGCACACTGAATTTGGAATATTACCCCTTCCAAACAGAGTTTTAATGACATCAACAGTAAGTTCCTTCCAATGTACCGAAATCCTTACAAACTGTTATGTCTTAAAGGAGAGATAACTGCTGAATATTCTGCTGTGTTGTTCTTCTATGTTTTTTCATTCTTATTCTTTTTTCTTGTATGTTTGAATTGAACACAATTCAATTCTTCATCAGGTGTTCTTGGACTGGTAGCAGTATTGCTTTGGCTTTGTTCCTAAGTGCAAGTTAATGTAACTTTACTGTTAATGTTAATTCCAGCTTTCCAAAGAAAAAACCAAAACAGAATAACCTGACAGGCTAGTTATCGGGCTGTGGTTATGTGTTCAGGTGTATCAGACTTGTATGTTATCAGATAACTTGGCAGGACCGACTTCATTTGGACCAGGTATGAAAACACAGCCATGTTTCTGTTTTGTAAACCAGAATACATCAGAGCACACGGTAACTGAGCTGGCTGTGGCGGAATAGATGATATCTAGTCAGTCATAAACATTGTTCCATAAAATGCTGAAAATCTTGCATTGGTAGGGTGAGCTTGTGCAGTCTGGTGCTTTGTACTGTGTGGCCGTGGAGTTCTTGTTCTGCTGCAACGCTCCCCAAAACCAGGCTTGCTGTTTTTTGGCACTGCAACTTCTAGTCCTCATTTACTCTTACGTTGATAAGTTTGGCAATTTACCTGGAGAGCTTCGAGTGGGAAGGTGTAGCAGTAGGGTTGGGAGAAACCTTCTTGAGGGAAGGGGATGCATGTTAAGAGCTGCATTAGACCTGAGACACATGTAAGGACCCTGTTAAACTTAGTTATCGAAGTAGGCTGTGGGAGATGAGACATCTTTCTGGGGGGCTACCGCTGCGCATCCGGGCTTGAAGGGGAGCTGGAATGGCTCAGAACACGTATGGCAACTGGCCTAACAAAGTGCAGAAATGAGGCAATAGAAGGATTGGGACTGTCTGCAAAAGAGAGAACCAGCAAAAGTACCAGCATAACAGAGAAGGAAAGCGGTCAGAAGACGATAGGCTTGGAGATAGATACGGTCGCCCTGTGAGGTTGAGAAGGAGAGCTCTGTGTCAGGTACTGCCGGAAAGATACTTGAAGCTGCAAGCACAAAAGCTATCTCCTTGTTTGATTCCGGCACTGCTTAGGGGATCTACGTATTAGGTAGCTTTGTAAATAAAAGGCTTGCATCATAGCGTTCAGACCCGTTGAATTTTTCTCTTCCTGTAGAAACTATCCATTGGTTAACTTCTGCGGGCAAAAAAACCAGGCAGTTTTCTCCACTGCACAGTTAACGGGCTGGTCTGAATGTTATTTCTATCACTTATTACCATTCTTTAAATCAAACAAGTTTTAAAAAGTTTTAAAACTTGTTTCCCCTGTTTCCCAAAAGTCCTAGCAAAAAAGTAGCAAGAAAAAGTAAGTGTTGTGTAGAGTTCATTATGGAAGGAAAACCTCTTCTGAGGCTTAACTGAAGGCTAATAATGAGTTTCCATTGTCTGGAGGTACGATGGAGTGAGAATAAAATGGGCAAGGTGCTGGAGTTGGGGGTAAAGCTGGTTTTGTTCCCTCCATGCTGCAGATGGCAGATGAATAAGTCCATTCTTCTTTGTACCTTCATCTATAAATCACAGATGATAGCACCTCCTCTGTGTGCCTGGTCCACTTAGGTACTAAACATTTTGGAGCAGAGGCTGCCTCTGAGTCTGTCTTTGTACAGCACAGCAGGCTCTCAGTCAAAGCAGGGTGCTGGCAAGTTCTGCACAATAATATTCAAATGCTATAATCAAAGGTGGTGTTACCACAGCTACGTGTGCTTCAACAACTTTAAAAAAAAAAAAAAGTATAAAAAAAAAAAAAGTACTTCAGCCATACACGATCTGAGCTGATTCACACTGGAAATGAAATACTGTCCAGAAGACTTGCAGTGTCCAAGATGGAGGGGAGAAGGGATTTCCTTGGGAACAGCTTTTGAGTTTTGTATTTTGTTTCATACGCTTGCCTTGAAAGGGAAGGCAAATGTGCTCTCTTTTGCTTGTCTACCAGGAGAAGTAACTGCTAAGTAAGGTATGTGATGGATTTAAGTAGAACTGGAAGTACGGTGTACTCTGTGTTCTGAGAGAGTTGGCTGTGAGGAGTTAATATACCTAGAAAATCTTCTCCATCTTGGTGTCTGTGATACAATTTTTGTGGAGGCACATCTCGCATTTTGAGCGAGTAGTCAAGTCCTTGCTTTTGGGTACAGAACCGGGATGAAGGCAAGTATAGATGCCGTGAAGAGTAAGCGAAGGGATGTAAGGGAGGAGCACTGTGGAGTTCATCGCTGAACCCACAGGTTGCCAATGTCTTCAATGCTTATGTACATCAAGACAATAAGGAGGCTCTGTTCTTTTGCTTGTCCCTTGGTTGTGAAGGCTCTTCCCGCTTTTCTCCTAGCGTGGAAACAAGCATGCAAAGGTTTTAGACGTGAAGTTATCTAGCGCCGCAGACAGATGGGGGTGGCAAATCCGGCACGGCCCTGCTGTTCAATTTGCCTGCGCTAAGACCCTGAGGAGGCAGCCTGGCTGCTGCACGCTACCGCAGAGGAATGGGTCAGGTGGGTGGGATGGCCATTGCTGACCACCAAGGCACTTCTTCCTCCTTCAGCAAGGGGACTAGCAAGCTCAACTCTCCTGGCTCCCCATCCCAGCTCTGCTTTGTTCCCGTCTTTCTTTTTTGGTGGCAGGTGTGATCTGGTCTTCATCTGGAGCTGGACGCAGCTCTCCCTTCTCGGCACAGCAAAATTTGTTATTGGTTATGCTTCTTGCAGCCTGAAGCTGACTATGATTGTCCTCTCGTACGTACGTGTGCGTGCTGCTGTAAGGTGGTGGGGTCCCCCGGACGGAGTATGGGTACGGGCTTAGATAGAAGTAAGTGTAGTTGGCTTGTTGAGGGTCTGTGTTTCCAGGAGAAGTAGGTGAGGGAAGGGATTAAATGAGGTGAGTGGGGTGAGGTCAGGTGCTCGGAGAAAGCCTCCCAGAGGCCGGAGCGAAGGCCAGGCTCGCTCCAGTCAGCGCCAAGATGGGCAGTTTGGACCACAGACAGATAGCTGACACGTATTAGTTACAATGTCACTAGGTGAAGGGCTCCGCTTACACCTAAGGCATATGTAAAGCAAACTGTAGTAGTGGGATATTCCTATTTGTTCTGGACCCCGTGGCCTCTTCGCTGGCAGCAGAAAGGTGAGGTTTTTATGGTGTTGCCCCTACTTTTGCGCTCACCCTGATGGCAGCTGGCATGGCTGCTCTTGCTTGGCTTTCAGCAGCTTTAACGGAGACGCTGCCACAGTCGACTGGTCAAACGAAGCAAAATGTCACAGGGGGGAACTATTTTGATCCCTTTCACTGGGGGGGCAGAGGGGAGGGCAGAAGGGGGCCATAGTAAATGTCATAACAGACCTGAAGTTAAAAAGCGTTCCTCCAAGCTTGGACAATGTTTGCTGGGCTCTGCCTCTCTCTTTGAGCTAGAGCGAATGTGGAAGGTGAGCTGCTGCGAACCACCGTTTCTCCTCCTGCTAAAGGAACCCGATGGAACAGCTGGATCTGTGGACGGACTGGAGGTAGGTCTGGGCAGCCTTGTTTGGGACTGGGCGCCGAGAAGCAGAATCATTCAGGAGGGATGCAGTGACTTCCAGTCTGAAATCCTAACGCTTCCTTTTCCCTCTGTGGCGGACTTGGTATTTCACAGACTTTTTCCTGTTGATATGGAACTGGACGTGACCGGTATAAGACTCTTTTCAGGTGCAAGGTCTTTTGCACCAGGTTCTGTTATTGTAAGGCAGGAGAGCTTTCTAGATAGTCTTAGGAGCTGGAGAGTCCTCTGAAAGCAAGCTCTCGGGTTTTCTCAAGTGGGCGTGAAATCCTGTGCCCTGCAACACATTTGAAAGAATACAAACGTCCAGTGGAAACCTGTCCATTTTGCCTTGTGTTATTGCTTGCTTAATTGATGCTATGTGGATGATTACAGAGTGATTTAATGAAAATTCATTTGTTTTATCCTGTGTATGATCTGTCTAGCCTGTACTAGCATATTACAGTTACTTCTTGGATAACATCAGGCTTGTGGTTTGTTGTCAGTGGCAAATGCTCTTGCTGAGCCAACTTTTTGATCTGTTTAAATCATTAAGATAAGTGGCATAACATCTCCCTGGAATGTTGTGATAGCAACATAAACGGTGTTCGGTGTTAGGAGAAGAAAGGTTGTATGTCTGTCTGTATCTCTCGGAAACTGTTGAATGTTTTTAGGTCTTAATCTGCAGCCGTAACTACCCAACTCTAACCTGGAATTACTGATTGGGAGCAGAGCCAGCAAATGCTGCGGAGTTGGAACTGGTATTCTGAGAATTGTGGAAAACAAAGTCGGGAGCGGAGCAGCAAAGGGAATTGCTTTGTGATAACTGTGTGTACAAGAAACAATGAGAGACGGAGGAAGACAGGGGACACGTATAATGGGCTCTGTGTTTCTCAGAGAGACCTAGTTAGGAAGATGTGGAATAAATAAGTCTTTGAGTCATTCCCTTTTCCATATTTGAAAGGCTCCTAAACATGTTGTCACAAACCATCTGCATGCTGAAGATGTGCAATTTGATAAGGTATGAAAGATTGTGTTATAAGTGTGACAATAATAAGGGCATGTCTAAACACACAGCAAATATTTTCCTTCTCCTGTGGAAAATGTTTACACATGAAAGCACAGTTTAGGTTTTGTCAGCCGAAGTGGTAGATGATGACACCAAAAGCAGATGCCTCTAGTAAAGCTGATTTCTTGTAATTAGTAAATGAATAGTGGGTTTGCGCAAACTTATGGGTGAGAGGAAAAATGCAGGGAGTCTGCTGATATCTCTGCAAAAGTAATATAATTTGCTAGTACAAGGTGGTGAGTGACTTTGCAAAATGCAAGTCAGTGAGGAGTGAGGTCACATAGGAAGCAGCTGGTGGTTAGTTCTCCATTCAAGAAGGCCCACTAGCTGTTTGGGACCAGCGAACGCTTCTCAGTGGAGTGCGGGAACCGAAGTACTGGGATATATTGCTTATGCCACAGGAAAGGAGATGATGTGGATGGCGAGCTGGGGGAGAGCTCTGGGGATCTGAGCTGCCTGCTACAGCTTCCCCTGCGAGACCGAGAGTCACGGGGCAGCGACTGCTGCTTGTTGAGATAACCTAGCCTGTCCTCTGCAGGAACTGCTGCCCCACTCTCTCAGTCTTTCCCGTCACCAGCTGCATCTTGTGCCTGCTCCCATCCTCCAGCACAGGTGTGAGGGCAGGGCTGGCTGGGGTCTGGCCGGGAAACCCTGCGTTAGGACAAAGCATGCTCTTCCCTGATGCCCTTGCTGGGAAACAGTTTGCTGGGAAACAACAGCTCTCTGTGGGAGTGCTCAGGGCTGCTCCAGGCTGCAGCACAGGTGAGAATGCGAGAAGCGTAACGCTGGCTTACAGCCAATGGTATTTCTTCTTACCATTCTTCCTCCTTTTATTTTCTTTCCCCACCCCAAAGCATGGGAATGGAGTAATTGCATTTTGACCCAGTTTCTAAAATCACTGTAGCATAGACTGTGAAGGAGGGGGAGGAGAACCACTTAAAAATGAAAACCAGCCATTAGCTAGTACCAGTGGGGCAGGAACATCACCAGACTGTTAGAAGTATGCACTAACAGGCTTGTAGAACAACTGTTATCCTGCATGTTTTTATTTAAAAAAAAAAAAAAAAAAAAAAAAAAAAAAAAAAAAAAAAAAAAGTAATTGTGTTTACTAATTGTGTTTACATTTTTTGGTATTTGATCCGTGATACTCAAACCTTATAAGACTGAGTTCAGGTTGACTTCAGATGAAGTACTTTAAGCATAGATGCTTGTGTAAAGTGCCTGGATTTTCAAAACTTGGCTGGAGATTTCACGGCAGCCTTTCTTGTGGTTATTTCTGGCACCTCTGGCTGCCAGTTGGAACGCGGGGCTACAGATATGTGTGGAAGTGGAAAGGAATGGGTGTGAGCGCTTGTGTGGAGTAGGAGCCTTTTAATAGAAACAGGCTTGGTTTAAGATGGGTTTTTTGAAATGCGCAAAGACTTGGGGAGCAGATGTATGAAATCCAAACCAATTTCCTCATTCCAGCTATTAATACAAAAGGGGAAAAAAGGTCCTTTGAAGTGATTTCAAACAACAGTTAATATCCCTTGGAATCTCCCCGTCAACTCGGTAAGAAGTCTTGATGTGAGAAGGAAGTTGGAATTTAACCTCACAAAATAAGATAGGCAGCAAAGTAGAAAGAAAAGACCAGAAGACTTTGTCCTGAGTGATGGGAATACAGTTTCCCCCGACTCCTGCTGCATCAGTGTCCTCGCTGCCTCTGTTGCCATCCTGGATCAGGAGGCTGCCCTGGCCCGGCCCAAGTGACAGTCCCTGTTCCTTTTGGGCAGGGAATGGTAAAATACTCACTGAGGGGCAAGGGGAAGCAGCTGTGCACTGACAGGAGAGGTTAGTCAGAAATTTCTCGACGGTTTGTGTTTGGGGCCGTCTGGGCACACAAGCGCCGTTCCCCTGCCTTACCGGTTGAACCCAGCGATCGGCTCACAACCTGGTGTGGTCCTTGCTCTCATTTCTGTCTGTCTGTTTTACCCTGGCTTTGGCTGCCACCGGGCTGTCTGTGAGCCGGTTTGTCCATTGGATTGCATCAGGGAGGGCGTCCCAGAAGCGGATGCTCCAGGTGGAGACTTTGTTTCTGCATTCGTACACTTCGAACCACATTTGGACCCTCACCCTTCTGGGTTCTCACTGTAATATAGGTTAAGTGTTAACACATTTCAGGGGGAGAAAGGGTTGAGCTAATGCTACTTCTAGGGCATAGGTGGCACCTGGACTAGTTGCACAATAGGCCTAGGAATACCACGGGTGCTTGGACATGTATTATGCTGTCTCTGCTGCAGTAGAGAAACAAAGGATGTTAGTGCCCTGGCCTGCATTTTCCCACCAGAAGCAAGGCTGAAAATGAAGACAAAATCATGCGCTGGAAGGCAACTCTTTGCCGCTCCAGTGCACATAATAGCTTTGTAAGAAAATACTCTAGTCTCAGAGGAAGACCTGGTAGGTGCCTTGAAGATGTCCTCTCCCTTGGTGGGGAAGGACGGGAGCTTTGACATGGGGCCATGAGTGTGGGGGGAAAACGCAGGCGAAAACGTCAAGGTCCTGAGAGATGGAGATGTTTCTTGTATGTTTGTATTAATAAAATGATATGTGAGATTCTCCAAAGGAAATATTTTATTCTGGTGGTGTGTAAGCATAAAATGAAAGCTTGCCCTACTATTTTCTTCAAATGCTCCACCAGAACATGCTGTCCCTTCATACCTGTCAATACTCTGTCGTGCCCCGAGTCCCATAACGCACATAGAACAGAATGTTGTCTCAAGACAGTAGTCTCCTGTTGTTACATAAATGTTGAGGTGAAGCCTGAGTTTACTAGTTTTTAAGGCAGAAGATACCGTTTCTGCACGTTTTTACTTCATACAATGCCTTAATTTTTCTTAGTCTTAAGCTGATATGCCTTGAATTTATTTTGCTTACTGGAAGCCTGTAGAAGCTGAGGCCAATCGCATACTTCATCTCTCTTGTACGTGGCAGCCTGGTCCCCTAAGCCATTCTTGCAGATTAGAGCTTCTGAGGTGCTTCACAACAAGGCTCCGCTACCTGCCCTTACTGTGGCTTGCAGAGCACCAGGCAGTCCTTGCCCTTGAAGTTCTGCTCAACAAATTGCCTCCTTCCCATGGAGAGGAGATAGGGGTTTGCTCTGATGTGGGCTGTTTGCTGCAGCCTTCTTGAGGGACTGCTGCTGGAGGTAACCGCAGGAGGTATTTAAATAGGTGGTTTCAGCAACAGGTCTTGTGGGTAGCTTTCTCCTCGGTGCAGTTCCTCTGAACTCGCTGGTGTTGCCTTACGTAAAGTGCATTGGGAACAACGGTCAGAATATCTGACAGGGTTGGCCCGGGAAGGTTTTCATACCTCAAGGTATCTATCCAAAGGTCTTCAGATGGAGCGTGTTGCCTTTGGGTGATTTCAGCTCAGGTTGCTTCTCCCTTCCTTTGTGATGAACCCCTGCTCCTCGTCTGCCCAAGCTTGCAGAAGCTGCTGTAGCAGAAGGCTGCTGGGTTGGGAAGAGCGTTGAAAGAGCAGCCGGCTCTCAGTGATGCTTTTTCCCTTCTAGCCTCATGGCTTTTGAGCAGTCATCTCGCAGGCAGCGTTGTCTTCTGCTTCCCCTTTCCTGGTTCCTGCGTTTCTTAAAACTGCATTATGGTGGGAGAAGGGCTCCAACAGCAGTGCCGCTCCCTCACGAAATGCTGTGATGAGAGAGGGCGGCTGTTGGTAGTGGTATTTGTCAGGACCTTCCCATTGCAAAAATAGTCCCCTAGCACCTGAAACTTCTTGTAGGAATGCCGTCTGTGACAGTAGCAAAGGTGTCATGGCTGCTGGGGTGCAGCCTTTGCTTGCCCAAGAGGAACAGGGCTAAACCCTTTGCTAGTAACAGTTGTGATTGATTCCGTTGTGGTTGTGCGTAATCTCCGAGTGAAAAAGAGCAAAAGCATTTTATGCGGGGTTTCTCCCTCCCCCCCCCTTGTTTTGGCTTGGACACCACTTTTATCCAGTTTCACTTTCACTCTGCTTTTTTTTTCCTAGAATGCTTTGCTCTTCAGGCTGTCCTGAAGTGGCAAAGACCTTTTGGAGTTACATGCGCTCCTGGGGAATTGTTGTTTGCTGTAAAATAGTCTGTTTCTGTTGGAATTACAAAACAAATAATTTAAAAATCGTTACGTCCTCAAAGCTTTATTTATAGAGCACAAATTTCTGGGTAAGTATGACCTGCCAATGTTTGCTTTTAAATGTTTTGTTTAGGATATGTTTATATAAAAGAGTAGAGAAAGAGCAAGAGACGTGAAAATCCAAAGTAGTGAATGATAATGCCGCTGTTTAATTACTTGAAAAGAAAAGCAAACTTTTCTGATGACCCAGAATAGACAACGGGATAATAAACTGAAGCCCTTCCCAAAGGGGGGTGGTGTGGTGGTGGAATCAAAACAACAAACCAAACCAACCTTTGGTATATAGCATTATAAATTGTGTCCTACATAAAAATGGCCTGGAGTTTAGAAATGAAATGACAGAAGGGAAAATATGATCTAGTTACTTTAACTTTATTGCAAGTACCGGTTGCTCCTGTGTAGCCTTTTCCTCTGCATCAAAAGAGTGCCTGCCCCCCCCCGGGGGGGTGGTGGGGCGAAATAGGCAACACTTTAAAAGCTAATCAATGGAAACAGTGTTGTTCACTGTTACTACAATTGGAAAATGGTTAAAGGCCAAGAGCTGAGATGGACTGAGAAGAAGAAGAAACATTTAGATGAATATCTGTTGTTTAAATTGGCTAAGTAGGGGAAAAACAATGTTCCAAGTACAATAACCTAAGCGGTACTGGAAATCAATTAATGATTAATTGTCTGGAGCTAAGCAATATAGATCTCCATGGACTTTACTATGTAGCTTCCTGTTGTGATAGTTTTATAGCTTTTTTTTTCAAATATCTATCACAAGACATCACCTGAGAAGGACGCTCAGGCGTATATGTCTGGAGCTGCAATATAGATCTCCATGGACTTTACTATGTAGCTTCCTGTTGTGATAGTTTTATAGCTTTTTTTTTCCAAATATCTATCACAAGACATCACCTGAGAAGGACGCTCAGGCGTATATATGATTAGATTAGGTAGAGAAGTTGGTAATTTATCAATACAGTACCTGTGTTACTGGTGCTGCCTTTAGAATAAGAGGGAGGCACCCATATCGTGACTTCATGGTTGCTGAGATGACAAACGTGTTCATCAAAGGCATTTCCTATAAATATTCAGTTTGTGGCTTATACCATCAAAAAAGTTTTGATTATCAGATTCAGGCATAAGCAAAGCCTTTCTGATCCTGTGGCGTAGTTCTGGATGTGTTCGCCTTGTGAAGAGAGCGTTCCCCAGCGGGAGGGATTTCACAAGGAAGTTGCTTTTTACTGTGCCATGCTGTATTTTGGATTTCCTGCTGCTGCCATTTGGCATCTCCAAAACCCTGTGGAGGCGTCCGCAGAACATTTCATCTTGATGGAGGCTGTCAGATACAGGGCACCTTTTGAAGAAGACCATAATACCTGATCTTGGATGTTACCAGCTGGAAAGCTGTTAGATTTGAATCCCTTAGCTAAGCCTGGAGCTATCTGTCTTTTGTAAACAATTGCATTGGAAGGCAAGTTCTGTTTCAGAATCGCCTTACCGCTTTCCACCTTTCAGGGGCTTGGCACCCGGGGACAGTTATGTATCCAGCTGGGATTTTTTTTGCATCAGGAAAAGATGTAGTCTTGAATTAAGAGGATCACAGTGACCTGAATTCAAGCTACTCTTTCCTGCAGGCTATTCGGTGCTTGAGACCAGATGCTATCAGTGGAGGAGCGGCAAGGATTCAATTTTAGAGAAGCAGGCAGTTTGTTTTCCTGATGTACATTGCCTCTTCACCCTAGTGCCTATCACCGTCTGCTTGTTGGAAGGTATCTTCAACCAGAGGGTAAGAAGGCTCGTTGAGGGGGCTGCTGATTTTTGTCAGTAAGTTGCAAGGTTTGTCTGTGCTAGTCATGTTGGTGGACTTGGCCTTACACTGAGCGTGGGTGAGATTTCTCCATGTCCTTCCAGTCAGTGATAAAATATTAGAAGCTTTCCTGAGCTGGTGCATAGTGAGAAGGATTTTGACGAAGACGATGGTTAATACTTTGTAAGGATTTGGTGCTCAGAAGAATCGGTCTGGAGCACAGTACACGTGCTATACAAAAGTACTGGAGGGCAGGTTGGCCCATGCCTCTGAGCTTTCATTTTTTTGGCCCCGGATGCCAATAGCTGAGGAATGAGGAAGAGTAACAAACTCATCTAAAAGACAGCTGGGGGAGAAACTGGGAAAAGAATAAATCCTCCTGATGTAAATATTGCTCCTCTGATTAGCAGCCCACTCATATCTATCATACAGCAGAGAAGTGCTTCCAGTTCTCTACCCCATTTTCACGTAGATACAGTTAGCCTTGTGCTAAAGGGGGTTGACTTTAGCCCTATGATTTCTCTCCTGCCCCGAGCTGTGGGAAAAAAAAAAAAAAAAATCTGTGTCCCTTCTGACCTGCTTTCTGCATGAACTCACTCTGAAGCAGAGAAGAGGCAATGTGTTTGAAAGCACAGAAGTGCTTCAGTCGGCTGGGCTGCCCCGTTCTTTAGCCGTCTCCTCCTTTACTCGTTCTAGAGGGGGTGAGTATTTGTTGTTTTCAGTTGTAGGTGGCGGAAGCGTGTGTTTCAGCATCCTATGCTCTGGTGGTTTTTGTGGGTGTATAAACAAACACACTTTCTTTATTTTAACAAAGCCCTGTGTTTCTGGCTCTTTGACCAAAGACTGGTTTGGCTTCACGCCCTCTAGCACAGAGCAGGACACAACTTCAGGCGAATGAAGTCAGCTTTCTCCGCTGCTCCCTGAGGTCGGGGCGCTCGAGCCGTCTTGCCGAAAGCCCAGCTTGCTTGCTGCAAAGGGGACACCAGCCGCTCGCCCCTCTCGGGGG
>NW_008794411.1:1007608-1011926 GCF_000699145.1 Aptenodytes forsteri
AGGTTTCCAGCAGAGGGCCCCCGAGCAGCGCCGCAGCCTTGGGCAGGCTCCCTGCCTGCTGCTGCTGTCCTGGCCCCGAGCAGCTCGGGGTCTCCTTGCAGCCCTGCTGTTACTGTATGTGATAGGCGCAGCAGTTTCGTGTGTGGAGGAGTTGCTCTTGCTTGGAAAGATAAGAGACGTTTTTGCAAGGAAATATGAGTGTTTTAGAAAATGCAATCCTGGAAGTAGTAGTCGGTTAGAGACTGGCAGGTCTTGCTTACAGATGTGTGCAAAGCACAAACTTGTGTTGCTTCCCAGTCAAGTAGAACACAACGCTTATTTTAATATATTCCGATCTCCAAGTGTTTAACCTTCCAACCCTGACTAGAGACTTACTGAAAAAGCTTTTGAGGCGAATACGCTGTGCTATCAGAAGTTATCAGGAGTATTGGAAGGTACCAGAAGCGATTGACCCAGACTATGAAATCCCCATACTTCACTTCTCCTTTTGACGTGAGTGAAGAGACTCTTGTGGCCTATATGGCTATCGAAGTGATCCAGGATTGCTCATTGCTCTCAAACAGACGTGATGTATTATTAATGACCAGCACATCAAGTGCACATTGCAAAAAAAACCCCTTAAGCTTCCAGCATTTGATTCTGCTTTACTTCAGCTGAATGTTTTTCAGCACCTCCTGTTTCTGCCTCCTTTGAAAGATGAAAGTGTGAGCCAGCTCAGGGGAAGTCAGCAGGAATTTGGCAATTTGCTTCCTTGGGCCCTGCATGTGGTTTCACAGTGAGTGGGCAGACACTCAGTCAGGGGGCTGAATTAGGACTCTTAGGGAGTCTGAAAAGTCAGCTCCCCATTGAACGTTGTTTTCACAGCTAACTGAGGCAGTACTGTTAGAAAATGCAGAACCTGCTAATCAAGTTTCAAAAGCCAGTAGGTTTACTTACATTAGACCTTTAACAACCAGCTATCGGGTAACGCTTGCTGAGACGTTGAGTTCTGTCTAGCTTTCCTGGGAAGTGGATGGAAAGGGTGGACGAGTCCTGATTCTTGGTGACTTGAACACAAGTAGGGAATACTAATATGAGAGCTACAGAATTGTTTTTTGTGGTTGCCCTTAGAAATCAGTGCTATTGGACTAACTGAGCTGTAATACTAAGGAATGTAATGCAGGAATTTGTTCTGTTGAGTTCAACAGCTAGAATGAGCTGCATACCTGTTATCTTTTAAAAACAAAACAAAAAAACCCTCGAAACCTCAAGGTCCTTAGAAATAGCCATGATCAAGGACTGAGTCCTGAAAATATGCGATTGATTTTGTTGATGTAAAGAGGATTACTTGCATGCACAAGCGTGTTCAGGGTTGAGCCTGCTTTTGTAAATGATGACTTGGCACTGACCATTTGTCAACAAAGGAAAAGATACAAAAAGCCTCTTAGACAAGTATAGCTGTGGTCTCTCTGTACCTAGTTCTTTCTATTGAAATAGTGTTATCCTCTGAAACTTCCTGGCTTAGACGGAATTACTCCTGACTTAATCCAATGCAAATATTTTATCACTCGGTAGTCTGCACAAAACCCTGGAAATGCAGGAGCTGCCAGTTTCCATCTAGTTCAGCATTGTCTCTGACTGACAACGCTGTGGTCAGCATGAGCGGCTTCTGAGGAATCCACCAGAAATGCTGCAAGATATATTTATGGAATAACCTGCCCACGGGGAAAGTTTTACCCTACCAATTCCACTGAGCATGTGCGTTTCTGTATTCTCTAATCTTCACCATCGTAACTTTGGCTGTTCTCACTGTCCGTATACATGCCAAACGCTGTCACTGACAATGATACCTTGGGGGACCTCAGAGGAAAATTGTGTGCTGGACGAGAAGGCAGAAAAATAATTTCTGTATATCAGCGGACCTTTAGTTGAACGTGGCATCCTGTCCCGTGCCATTGTTGAGGCAGGCTTTTATTGCCTTGGTCGTGAGAGGGAGGTTGGCTTTAGTGAAGGCCGTGGGCACGCCTTTTCTTCACTAAGTCTTTGTGCACAGGGCTGAAGCCAGCAGACTTGAAAGGCAGGTTTAAACAGACAGCCAAAGACTTACCAAACAAAGCTGTTTGTTCATTGCCTCTTCTGTGAATGGAAAGTTAGCGGGCTTTAGTCCTGAGTGACGAGCTTATCTCCGTTTATTAAATCAAACAGAAAAAATATTGGAAATGACTGGGTAATTTTGAAGAGGGACTATGTGGGCCAAAGTGTATAAGGAATGCCAAAAGGTACATATATACAGTGCGTCGGACAAGTCGGCTCCAGCTGATGGTTTTTTATTTTGTCAATCATAAAGACAGACAGGATTATTAGGTCGCTTTGCTTGGGTGTTTCTCTGTACGTAGAGTGTACTCATTTTCAAACTTGGCTGAGATAACTGCCTTGGCTCCTGATTTAAGGACTCCTGGAAGCGGTTTTGGTAGGGTTTTAGATCGTTAAATGTAGTGATGGTATATGTAAAGACTGACTTGCAATCGTGCATCCTAATGTGAAAACATTTTTTAAGCTAGAAAATTAAATGCATAGGTTTAAGACGACAGTATTTTAAGTTACAATGAATTGTGAGGAAATGGAATTGGTATGGGAGTTACTTAGGTTTGTTACTAAAATAGCGAGCTAAGAGCCAGCTGCTGAGGACCATCCAAGAGGTGCTTTCGCTGAGGGATCTAAACACTCGGGGGGGATCCTAAAACCCCCATTAGTTGTCTAAGTGGCAAGAAGCAACAGCAATCTTCTGAAGTAGCTAACGTGTCTTTTCTTCAGGAGCTTCCCAGTTCATTTATAAATAGAAGTGAAGTTGATGGTACGAACTAATTGGAATATCATTAGGGAGTTAAAGCGTGAAGAGAGCAGTCCTTGATTCTGAGCCGTTGTCTACACCTTCGGAAGAGGGGAAGATGTATAGTTATTTGGGTTAGGACTTGAGTATACAAAGCTTCTCAACTGATTTAGCGCTTTGCTTAATACAGGGACTGTCATTAGTTCAAATGAAATATAGCGCTAAGTGATGAAAGTCATCGCTATGCTGTCAGCGACCCATTGGAAACCCGTTGTTTAACAGCAGTTACTTAAGGAATTTGATTTATTAAAGGGAGCAGAGGAGCTCAAGTCCTGACCAATTCACGTGCAGACCACAGTTGCGAGATCTTCCAGGAAAACATTAAAAAGGGGGTGAGGGGACAGTAGCTGAAAGACAGTCACCTGCTTTCAGAGGCTGGGGAAAGCGCAGAGGTGGCGGCAGCAGAAGGGAGAGGGGGAATTCAGCAGGGAGATGGCTGCTGCAGTGCTCTCGCTCCAGTCAGCAAGTGCTGTGGGTTCTGTTGCTTTTTTGCCTGTCCAATGGATTGCGTATTATTCCCTAATACAGAATTTGGATGGGTGACAGAAGTGGAGCTTGGTAGTCGCGGAGTAGCTGAAGAGGCGGTTGCCGTGTGGTAATCCTAAACCTTGCTGAAGAAGTGGAGTTTTTCTTCGGCAGAGCTACAATAGTCTCCTTTGTTCCCCCGAGCATCCATGTCCTTTCCACATCTGATGGACTGCTGTTCTGCCATGTTACTTGTGAGCCGTTTGCAGAGCCCCGTTGTTTAAAAATATTTTATGGGTCTCGTCACCTTGGCCTGGACAGTCAAGCTGAGCGCAAGAGCCGCAGCTTGCTGAACAAGATTTGGGATATTGGTATTAGTGCTCTCTTCCAATGCTAGTCTGGAAAGAACTTTTTGAAGGGGAATTAGTGTAAATAGGAGTGTGTCTGTGTGTGTGTGTGTCTGTGTGTGTAAGGGAGGGGGGGACTTAAGACTACACCTGTGAGCAACACTGACTGGTTGCTGATAGTTGAGCCTTGTCCTGCTGCAAGCTAAGGAGGAGCAGCACCTAAGACGTTGTTTCCTTGCAAAACGATGACGAGCTGACCGAATGATCTTTTCTGCATCTTTCCTGTTGTTTTACTCTGTAGCATGTGCTTTTGGCCGAGATGCTACCTCGGTTGTGTGTTTTCAGTGGTAGGGTACCTGCTGTGGGAGTGCGATAGGCTCGCTGGCAGGCTGCAGCCTGCGATCAGCAGCGGCGGGGAACCTGCCGCTCTGTCCCGGCGGTGACATCCCTCCCCCTGTCCCAGGCGCAACCATCCGCCGCTCGCTGGGTTAGATGGCAGCGTGGCCTCGCCGGGGCCGAGGAACAGGGGAGCCGGGGCGGTTGGAGGGCTAGCTGGAAAAGGCCATCCCGCAAGCGAAGAACTGACGGAAGAAGTGACGTGGGGCGGCGGCGCGGTTCCTATGGGGACGGCTCACGA
>NW_008794411.1:1012785-1149953 GCF_000699145.1 Aptenodytes forsteri
GGGCAGCCGGAGCCGCCTCTCCCTTAGCATCCGATCCGGGGATGAGCTTGCGAGAAGCAGCGTCCCCGGACACTTGTAGCCTGCCCGGCTGCGGGAAGCTTGCCGCCCCACGGTGGCGTGGCGTGTGCCCGCGGGGAGTGGAAATACCCACGGCGCTCGCAGCGAGACAGATTCCCCCTCACTGGTTTCTTTCCTACAGAGCTTGACTCTGTAGGTGCCCTTGTCTGGCGCTGGTTTCTTGGTGGTAACTTTAAAAATGCTTTAGGGTGTTTGAAAACTTTTTTTAATGGTTTCAATTTATCTTCACTTTAGTAAGTTGTCAGCAGCAGCCGGTTCAAGGAAATCGTATTTCCTCTCAAGTTTTTAGTGTTCTACCTGGTATGCGGCCGTATGGGGATATTTTCTTAGCTGAGACGAGCTCCTTGCTGCTCGTTTTCCCTTTTGTGAGCTTCCTGCTCTAAGCACCGCAGTCCGGAGCTGCTCAGCTCCAGAGCAAACATGGAAATGAGAATTTAATTATCCCTTTGTTCGCATACCTTTGGGGTTTTTTTTTACGACGATGTTAATTATCAATGGATTTCCCCTTCCTTAGGAGTGCATCCTTGTAGTACTTGCACTCAGGAGGAGCCGGTGTACTTGAATGTGCCAAGCGCTCCCTGGTAGTGCAGGTGTGGGGAAAGGTGCTGGGCTCCGCGGTCCGAGGAGAGCGTGGCTCTGTGCCTGCGGCAGGAGCTCTATTTAGTGGTTCCATAGAGCTGCTCCTGTAAGTCAAGTTAGGCGTGTAAATAGCAAGGTCGGGCCGTAGGGCAATTCCTGACAGTAGCAGCTCCGTCGGAGAACTGCTCCACGTATTATGGACACTCGCTGTCTTTTGATTCAGGGAGGTGCAGTTTACTTTGCGTCTAAACGTGACTTTGTGCTTAGGCTGCTAGCTACTTAGTGGCTTTATTGTTCTGGTTATTCCTGAAATGTACATATTTTCCTTTTTAAAAAAAAAAAAGGAAGAAACGTGGCTAGCTGGATTTAACAAAATGTGCAGAGTTGCATATTCTGTGTGGGAATAGAATTTGCTACTTACTAATTGCTGATGCGATAGTCTGCAGGAATATGCCTGGTTCTTATTTTGGTTCATAATCAAAAGGAAATTGTGCATGAAGAGCAAGGTACAGACACCCTCCCCCCAGCAAAAAAACCCCAACACTTAAGGCTCCCAAACCCCAGCAACTATTTCATGACAGACTTAATTTTGTCATAATAGTTTCCAGTCATATGCAGAGTGATTAAATGGGATTGAATGCATTTGCGTGTGTGCTTGTTCACATGCTTGCATGTATGTCAACTGATTTGTCACAGTCTGTGTCCTTCCTTCTCTTGCCTGCCGTTCAGTGCTGAAGCAAGTGCTGAAAGACCTTTTCAGCTGAATTCTGTCATGTCAGAAGATCGTAGAGTTCAGTTTTGCAAGGCTTTATTTCAGCTGGTGATTTTAGTTCTCGGTAACTTCACCTGCCTGTGAGTGTCAGTATGATCTGAAGGGCGAACGTTAGTACAATCTGTAGCGATGCTTTTTCTGTGACACCCTCTCTCCAGATGCAAATGTGAAGTAAACCCAGACTTTTAAATTTCAAAAAAAATATCATGGGAAGGATTTGCTTGTAACTTTGCTCCTGCCGAGTGCAAATTTCGCATTTGTAAAAGCAGCAGCTGGACTTTAAGGAAGAGGCTACTCTAAGCTGCATTTCCCAGATTTCAAGGGGCTGTCAACCGTAGAGGAATAGCCTAGGAGGAGCTGGCAGCGTGGTGTGTTGCTGCTGTCCAGAGTTGAAAGTGAGGTGAGAAGGAATTATGGATTGCCTTTTTTCTTTTTTCAGCTGGGGGGAGGAGGGATGAAGTTTTCATTTGTGTGCACAGGGCATTCCTAGCAAGTTAACACCCTGTACGCATCCATTCAGCTCCCAGCAAGGTCCGGCAGGTTTTTCTGCAGCTCATAACTGTGAAGATTTTTCCTTAAAACTTCCATGTTATGACTTTAAATCTTGAAACTTCTCTGCAGTCAGAAAACATCCTCATGTACTGGTGTTATATTGTGGTCTTCCTCACAGTAGCTTTTTAAAACGAGTTCTGTAGAGGAGCTTTCAAAATGCGCTTTCACAGTCCTGCTGTGGGCATAGGGTAGTTGCTTCGGTTACTGATGTCTTACCTCGGTAAGAAAAGGTTGAATTTGTGCACAAAGTGCAGTTCAAAGAAAAACATCTCTGTGAGAAGGGAAAATCTGTAACTCCTTTTGTTTTCCGATCTACCTACTTATCAGAGAGGGCGCCTTGCTCACGTACACAAGTGTTCTTCCAGCAACGGTGGAGAAGCTGTTGGTGTTTCTGTCTGAAGGATTTTTAGCTGCGCTGCCGCTTTGAAGACCCGTAATAAATAACAAGCTGGAAGGTGTTTTGGGCAAGGTTGTGAATGAAAATTGCTGTGCGAGAGAGTAAAGAGACCACCTATATTTATTTTTCTGCCGATAAGTCTGCTAGCAGCTATTTTCAGGTGGCGGTTCTTAGACAGGGTCGGAGATGCTGTCCTGCCAGAGAGAAGCATTTGCAAAGGCAAGGTGTTGCCTTGATTGAGCAAAGATACACTGGATGAAATAGCCGCTTCAGGAGGGCGGATGCCTGGAAACGCTTACTGCTGTGGGTGCAGAAAGTGCCGGTCTTTTAGTGTGGATTTGCTAGTCTTCTGATTTTTATTTTTTTAATGTAGTCTTTTTAATTTCACGTTATTACATCGTTGTACATGTCTCTATCAAAAATAGCATAGCTTTTCCTGGTTTGCGCTCGAATTCCTTCTTACGGGTTGGGAGCACCAGAGGAATTTAGGCTGGATTTAAAGATGCCTCGTTGAAAACAGCGTTCTAACTCTGGTGCTATGGCATCAGGTCATTTCCTCTGTGGCGCTGGTAAAATGACTTCATTGCCTTAGCGAGATAGCATCCTTGTCACGCTCCAGCGACCTGCCTTTCACATATTTTCTTTGTGCGTTAGATTTAGAATTTGAACTCTTGCTTTGAGCAAATTAAAAGGGTTCTGATAACTACTATCAGGTTTTCTTGTTCAAAGTCAATTAGCTGCTTCTGGCTTCAAATCCATTTAGAAGGCTCAAAAGGGAGTGCTCTTTGAAAATCCAGTAATAGCAGTTTACAGTTAATATTGATAAAGGAGCGTGTCTCTGTGCCATTGTGCTACTTCTGGTGAAAGGAGAGCTTCTCTTTTGTGCTCCCTCTAAATAACAGAACTTGAATGGGGAGGCAGAGATCTTTCTCTTAACTATGTTTCACTGTGTGGCTTGAAAGGAAAATACAGCGATAAAATCATCAAGGTTGTGGTGAAGTCCTACAACCATTCAAAGCAATGCTTCCGTCCCCCTGCCCTTGAACTCTGAGTTGCCGTAGCATCTCGTTTCTACTGAGTTTGCTCGGGACTGTGTGCAGTTTGTGGCAGGAATGCTTTTTATTGCTCTTGGACAGGTGATAAAACAGTGTGTGGCATAAGTAAAAAGCTACAGAACTTTAAAAATACTTAGTTAAATCCGTACCGCAGCCTGCTGGAGTGCTTGCTCTTGGGTAAATCTCTACCATCCTCTCTCTAGACCTCGGTGACTCAGTATCGAATAGGGGCTTCAAGGAGTGGCCGTAGTCTTTCAGGTAAAAGCTGACACGGAGACTGAGCTCGAAGATACTATGATGTGGAGTTAACGGTTAAGCCTTGAAAATTAGTGCGTGATGTTAGTTATGACGAAAATACCTCCTATGAAATAAAATCATTTCGTACAGGACCGTGCACTAGCCTTTTGGGGATAGGGGCTTCAAGGAGTGGCCGTAGTCTTTCAGGTAAAAGCTTGCACAGAGATTGGGCTCAAAGATACTATGACGTGAAGTTAACGGTTAAGCCTTGAAAATTAGTGCGTGATATTAGTTATGACGAAAATACCTCCTATGAAATAAAATCATTTCGTACAGGACCGTGCACTAGCCTTTTGGGGTCTAGGAGGATGCAAGCTGTCCATTGCGTGCAGCGTTTCTAAGCTGAGCGGCTGTGCGGTGAGCTGCCGAGCCGGGAAGCCCCATGGTATCATTTGTCCTCTTGTGTTTCAATTGCCTCATTACATTAACTGAAGAGATAGAACTGCCCTTGAATTACTCTCCTGCAATTACTAGTTTTTCACACAAGGAACTTTTGAAGTTGCCACAGGGACTATCAGTGGGGGGAATTTGCATGAGTTTTATGGGAGAAATAGCAGAAAATCAGAGAAACCTACGTCTCAGTCCTCGGGGTTCAGTTCTGTTTGTTTTGGAATTGTGGATTTCTGTGCAAATTTACAGCCGTGTAAATAAAAGGAGAGCAGGACTCATGGCATACAATAGTCAGCTGTGATCCATACTGTTTAAGTATGACTGATCCTTCTAAGCACATCAGAGGAAATTGCAAATGGCCCTATTTTTCACAGATTTTCTCACCAGAAAAATCAGAAGAGATGATTTGACATCACCGAAATCGGAATCCTTTTAATTTGCGGCTCAAATGAACTTTCAACATCTGAATTCCAGAAATGCGTGCTGTTAGCAGAGCTAATTCTGCTGCAAAAGTAAAACAAAGACTGAAGGGGTTTTTGTTTGTTTGTTTTTTAAGTGTGTGTATTATTTATATATATAAATATTTGTGGAGAGAGAGAGAATATGGCTAGTCTAGGTATTTACTACTCCTAAGGAAATCCATTGCGGGGGTGGAATCTTCCAAGTCACAGCATTTCAAATCCTAGCTTTACTATATAACTACTTTTATAGGGGAGCAGGGTCATATTTCTGTTTTGCTACCGTCTAATATATGCTTGCTAAATACTCTGTATTATATCTGACTTGAAATAAGCCTTAATTGTCCTTCCATAAATACTGATCAATACATCTTGCGTCTTGAAAAATTGAACTTCTTGGTGGTGGGAATTGTTCGAATTACTTCTTTTAAGACTGAGGATTACTGAAATCGCTTTATTCTGTTATTAATGATAATTATAAAATTAATTCAATTCTAATGTTACCATAATAAATGAAAATATTTAAAAATATTCTGAAATATAAAATGTTGGCTTGATGAATGATATAATTTTCCTCGCCTCATAAACAAATTATTCCTGCAAGGTACGGTCCGTAGTGAATATTCTGTCTGCCTTTCAGAGGAGAAAAGCTTGGATCCAGCCAGAGACTGTGAAACAAATTGCATTTCTTTATAAATTGGAGCAGGTTTGTCTGTGTTGCTCCTTTTTAGACATATTTCAAGGACTGCTTTTTCAGCTTACTTAGTTATTATTTTCACTTCTGTTAGCTACGGATTTCTTTGCCACAGGTTTTTTTGAGGGTGGTTTTGAACTTTTGTTTTTTGATCCATTTGAGTGTTCCTACCGCTAACTCTGGAACTTGGATGTTTCCATGAACTGCCTGGCTATGGACACAAATAACTGTGGGTGGAAAACTGTGCTCAGAACTGTGGGGGCCATGGTGGGAATGGTACCTCTTTTCTTTAACCTGTGAAAGGTGACTGCTGCTAATCTGTGGAATTAATGAAACAGGCTAAAATTGTATGCGATTGTTCCCCGGTGGAGATTTAATTTTACTTTCTTTTACAAGTTATCACAATGAGCTGGTATTGTGCAAGCAATTCTAGTGGGTTTGCATGTGCAACAAATTCTTGGCTTTTTTCACTTAAAATTTACTCCTGTGGTATATTCTGTCTTTTTCTGCTACTGTTTTCTGAGCAAAACATGCAAACTTGATGACTTTGCGGATGTCTAATCTTAAGTCAAAGGAGAAGACCGGAGTCTTGCATGTCTAGTAATGATCTTTATTACAATTTTCATGTTTTGTCTACTTTGTATAGTAGGTGCAGAAACAGAACTTGCCTATCTTTTTCATTGGCGCGTGCAACTTGAAGATTAGAGTATTTTCACCTTCAGTTTTATTTTTTAAGTTTTTACTTAGTTTTAATCACCTCCTGAAGGCTTACTGATCTGAGTCTCTAATTTCAACTCTTAACCTTGAACTGAAGCTTGCAAAAGTTAACTGCTTTTATTGTACCTGTGACTGTATAACACTTCAGACACATTGTCAACCCTTATACGTAAGCATAAAGATCTTTCATCAAGGTTGCTAAATATGAGAAGACCCTGCGTTCAGAATGAGGTTGGGAAACAGTTGCTCAGTAGCTCAAGGAAAAGTAACGTTTGAGCATATTAAACCTGCTTCGTTGCACTGGAATTGAATGGAAGTGTATTTCTCATATATGGGAACTGTACATGCA
The DNA here is from genome assembly GCF_000699145.1 of Aptenodytes forsteri. Lineage (NCBI taxonomy): Eukaryota > Metazoa > Chordata > Aves > Sphenisciformes > Spheniscidae > Aptenodytes > Aptenodytes forsteri. Next base: position 1,019,124 of record NW_008794411.1, read on the forward strand.
AATTTGGCTTAGGTCTCATAGTTGGCAAATTGGGTGATCATGAAGTGGATTTTACCCAAATTCTTATTAAATTTGAATAGTCTGATATCACTTCCACGTCTGACAGTTCCTGCATTCAGCAGACAAACAGCACAGCTAAAGAACAGTAGCCCTCTTCACTAGACCAGCCTGTGTGTCTTTCTAGGCAGAAACAATAATCGCAATGAAAAAATAGATGGGTACTTTGTTCTCTTCTGTCCCCAACGAAGCTTCGTTCCAAAGCCTTAATGGCACAACAGTACAGCGTGTAGTCCCCTGGGAGCAGTACCACATAAATTGTTTAACATCTCATGATCTATTAGGCTTGGGTTTGTGAGTAATAACCAAATTTGAGGAGCACTGTCCCGGGCAAAGTGTGAATGTGGCGTTCTACGGAAGCAGTGCCAGATGCCTTTGTAACGCTGCTGATAGGTAAGCTTAAAAAGGCACTGAGGTGAATGGAGTTTCAGTGCAGTAAGCATCTGTATCGGTGCACAGGGAAAGCTTGGAAATCCGGAGCCGTACCGTCGGAGTGCGACAGCATGGTTTACATTGCTGCTGACGGTACGGTGGGCTCCGATTCTGGTACGTTTCTTACAATTCATGGGAGGTTCATTTCTGTGGGGCGGTTGCCTTAATCCCGCAAAGCACTTTAGCACAGGTGACTTCTGGCCTTGAAGCAATTCAGCCAATTGACCTCTAAGGCCTTGCTGAAGTGCTGTGCTGGATTGAGTCCTCGGTGAGTAGCTCCATTGGTATGAACAGGAGAAACTCATGGTGAGATAGTACAGCGAGTGGAGAGAACGGATCGAACGGGGCCGGAGGGGTGTAGGCACAAAGTCTAGATTGCAACCATAAGCTGCTTGCGGGGTGGGGTTGGAAATCAATTGAAGACCAGTGCAAAGTCTTCAGTGCATCTTTGATAGGGACTTGGAGGGTGGTGTTAGAGAGAGGTTGTAGAGTAGAGTATTTATTTAGAATAGAATAGAATATTTCAGTTGGAAGGGACCTACAACGATCACCTAGTCCAACTGCTTAGGTTGTGTTTTCAGTCACAGTTCACCTGTAGCCCTGTCAGATGACATCACTAACTTTGCTGAAAAAACATCTCGAATAGACAGACGTTGTTAGCTGAGTGTTAACCTTAAACGCTTTCCATTTCAGAGTGGGTTTGTCCGTATTACTGACACATACATCACCAAAGTGTGCTTGGAAAGAAAAGATAATTCTTGCTTAAGAGCAAGAAGTACTTCTACAGGAATGTGATATATGCAAAGATTTTCCCATAACTGTGTAAATGCTTCTCACTCAGGATAAAATAGCATTTGACGTTTTCTACCTCTTTATGAACGCTAAGCGATCAGTTTATATATTGAAAAGCCACAGTTGGGTTTTAGAAGGAAAGGCAGTCTGTCTCCCACAACGTATGCCTTCCACGTCATACAAGCTTTGAGAATGCTTTCAGTGACCTTCAGCAGATGGTATATGTTGTACTTAACCATGCCTAGGGACGTGGGTTTTGACACCTTATTAGGGTAAATCGGAGTCCTGAACATGCTCTCTCATGTCAGACAAAAGAAGTGTTTCGGTTCGCTTAGTAGAGGAAAAGGTGAGTATGTGCCTTTTCTATGTTTTGAACTTGGAAAAGGCTTCCTTTGATTAATGCATTAATCTGCCTTGATGCTTCGCCTTGCTTAATGTAGATAGCTTGTGTAACTGTAAAAAGAACTAAAAGTTTCGCGAAACTTTTAAACTGAAAATAGATCCATTCAAAAAGATGGAGTCCTCTGTCAAATGGTGTGTTATATGGATGAAAATGTACGAACCATTTGAAGAAAATTTAGCTAAGCCTTGAATGCAAAACGAAGGCTGAGTACCCAGCGAAGTTCAGTAGGTGACTTGTGTCACTCGGATGCGTGACTGAGAACGTGTGAGAGTGACAGGCCGAGTGGGCTGCAGGGAAAAGGAGGGATCTGTACTGCGCCAAGCTCTCTTTGACGACGTCGCTATTGCGCTTGAAGCACAGGTCTGCGAGTAGGCTTCAGTGTGCAAAGCCTGACGGCTTAGGGCTTCCCTGGCTCAAAGCCTCGTGGTTTGCACAGTGAGCATCCATGCACTGGGCCTGCCGAGAGTGGCTTGCGGTCCCTGCTGCTGCACTAGAGAGTTCTAGCTTGTACGTGGGACCTTGCTGGTGTCCAGTGGCAAGAAGGAAAAGTTGGATCTGCTGGGCTTTGTGGTAGGCCTTGAATTTTCCATCTTGGAAGTGCTCTGAAGCTAAGCCTGAGCGCCTGCTAGCATGGAAAGAATGTGAGCAAGTCTGGACTTGAGTGTAGGCTTAGGCCCATGCTTCACTGACAATGTAGGCAAGCCCAGGCACCCTTCCTTGACCATTGTGGGCACTGAACTACAACCATGATGCTCTGACTACTCGGTTTAATGTCTTATTCCTATTTGCAGTATAAATTAAAGGAGTGGGCACGTAACTGTGATCATCATACTATAGTGTAACCCGGGACCGACGCTCTGGACGTCTGAATAAAACAGTGAAACAGCAGGAATTGCTGCAAAAGAAAAAACTCCGTATTTCTTAAGTTTTGTTTGGATCACCCATCTCTTCTCTTTGCCAAAAATGCAACGTATAATTTTTGTTGAAAGGGGATATGCTACAAAACAACTCCGTGGAAATCCCAACTATATCTTACAGTGTCAGAATCCTCTCCAGACACTGAATAAAGGGAGTTCGTGTCTCCAGCTTTTAAAATAATTACTCGAATTAAAGATCAAGCTAGAACAGCCCAGAGCCAATGCCGTTCACTGAACATTAGGTATACAACTTAATTTATTAAAAAGCATTGCAAAACCAACTTAACCTCGTCGTGCCCAAAATATATCTCCCGGCAAGTAACTTGAATGTCCTCTGAGCCTTCAGCGGTGGAGAAATATGGGAGTACATCGAGATTTCTGTGAACTCTAAAAGTTTCTGTAATTACTTTTCTACAAATGAAGCCATCTTTCTTGAACTTGTTTCTGCCTTTTTCATTCTAAATGATGAATAAGACACCTTTGCGTTAAGTGTTCCTGGTACAATAATGCCTTGGGTTACGAACAGTTTCGTATTTTCCTGGGGAGGCTTGATTTGTAAATTCAGTAAAGGTACCTAGTGTTTTTCACGAAGAGGTCAGTCCACTTGTGGATTCTTAATCTGAAATTCTCAGTAATGTCTGTGAAGTCTTGAACTGTGGTATCAGCCCAACTTTCCTGGCTCTGTTCCCGGACCAATCATTCCACTTAGCAATAAAAAAATCCAAGATAATGGGTGCAGATAACTGGGATTTAATATTACCATAGACTATTTTCCATTTACCTTGAAACAGCCATGTTGCAATTAGGTGCTGGGCATAAAACTGCTCTCTGTTAATAGGTGTCTCCAAGAAATTTGCGATTACGTGAAGATTTACAAGCTGGGTTCAGTGATAGGTGGTTATACTCCGTATTTAAGAAAGTGCCTGCAGCTGATGGTTAAGACGTGTGTGACTCGGCCAGTCACCGAGGAGTACCTTTTATCTCTTTTCCTTACTGAGGCTCTTATCACCAAAAGGACAAAAGGCAGCTTCATATCCAAACTCTGTTGAAAATTAGCTGGAGTTGGCTACTGTTGTACACTCTTCTGGAATGGAGATTTCCAGTTAAATATGACCGGTGAAATTTGCAGGCACCGACTTGTGTAAGTACAGTACCCAGGAATACTGGTCGGAAGGATTTCTGTTGAGTTGGGGATGAATCGGGACAGCTACGGGGAGGCCAGGTGATGACCAAGTTGGGCAGGTTATGCTGAAAGGGTGCTGACCGTGCATGTTGCCTTGCGTTGCCCTCTCCATCCCCAGACACGTTGGCTTTCTTTTGGCTGCACCTGATACTCCAAACTGCAGAAGTGCTTTTAATCTTTTTTTTTCTTTTTCTTTTTTTTTTTTTTTTTTAAATCAGTAGGTCCGTAAAACATTTCCTTGGCCCTGTCAGCCTAAAAAGGAGTGTTTATCCTGTTGTGCTTTTATGAATGTATATTACTCAAGCAAAACAACTGTTTCGGGCCTGTTATAGAAATTTATTTTTCTGAGGTTTCTTCCCGAAGAATGTCTGCCTCCAGTTTTTTAGGCGGATGCATGTGAAAAAGAGGATGAAAGCAGGCAGTGGGTGATCAACATAAGCAAATACGCCTGGTCCAATATGCTTGTGTGTCAGATCTTAGCACACAATTCCTGGCCCGTTACCTTCGTAACTTGACTCTCATGGGCACCGCACACTCATTCTCATACTCTACTTTAAAATCAACCTGCACGTTGTTCTGTTGTAGGCTATATATCACGCAGAGTGTGTTAACATTAACCGTGGCTCTTGAAGATGCTTTTGAGTTTATATTTCATAAAGCAGAAGTAGGAACTCTTTACAGAGTTCAGGAAGAGGAGAAAAGAGAATGAGGGAGCTATAAAATATTTTATACGTATCTTGCCTGTGTTAAAATGCCATGGCTTGAAAGCCTCATTGATAAAGGGGTGAGTTGCACAGGACCCTGGGAAATCTCTCCTTTCTGAAGAGAACGTTTTAGGGATGTCTGGGAGGTTCGTGTTTCTGCACTAGTGCTCTGTTGTGTTACTGGAGTCAGAAGGAGCCAGCTACTGAGACAGGGAGAGGAGCTCAGTCTAGTGACTAGCTTGAGTAGCTGTAAAAGCGCTGCAGGAGTCGGAGTAATGTGAGTAGCCTGCCTTCGGTAGAGGAAGATGCAAGCGGTCCTAATTTTTTAGGCTGTCTCTATCCAGAAGAATGATTTTTTTCAAAGTCCATTCCTAGAGTGGATGAGGTTTTCCAGACATTGTCTGAAAGAAATACCTATGCTGAAGTCACATTTTCTCTTCTCTTCCAGAAATCTGCTTGGTCTTCTGGACAAGCTCGTTAGTCATTACACTAGTTTTTAGGTTACTTTGGAGGACTCGGGACCTCCTACAACGGTGCTGCTTATCAGCATCACTGTGCTCCTACCAGTTTTCTCCCTGCAACTTGTTCTTCCGTGGCAATGGGTCACTAGAAAGGAGTTTGTAAGAAGTAGTTACGAACGCTTTCTGGCAAGAAACTACTTTTCAGCGCTGGGTTATTGTTTTTTTTCTCAGTCTTGTTTTAGGCTGATATGAGTAAGTCTATTTTAGGCTGCCGTTAAATGGATGTCATCTAGAGGACGGTCTTGTTAAAACTTGGGAGTTGCCTGCTCAGCAGTTCAGTTATGCGCTCTTGGCTGTGGTTGGAGGATACAGTAAATCCAGCTTTAGGGCACTTAGAACCAAATTAAGAACATGACTCTCTCATGAAGCAAAATGCCAATCCAGTAGCAAACTCATTTTGCTGGTAAAGTGAGTTTAACATTTCTAAATGGATTGACTTTATGCAGGATCATGCGTTGTCTGCTTATACCACTCTGCTTTTATGCTGCGTCATGTTCCTCCTGTTGGTGTCGTCGTGGTGAAAGAACCCGTATCGCTTTGTTCGCTGACTAATGCAGCAAAAACGCGATCATGTGCCCCTGCCTGGCGCGGGCCAAACTCTTATTAATGGCTAATTGATACCCTGCAGGTCTGAGTTTAAAGATCATGGGCTTGGTCTGCTCTTCACTGGCACCACGCTCCGAAGTCAAGGTAGTAAGTAGGTCACTGCGATGCATTATTCTCATCACTCTTATCAGCTGAGCATGTGGAAGGGCAAGGGGCATCTGAAGGTAGTGCCTTTGCTCCATACACCGGTGACGTGCTCCCTGTTGCCCACTGCAGGGAATTTTCTTGAGGAGTGTACAAAATCTCCGTTTGCTTTCTTTGCGGGTGCTGTCAAGGGGGTGAATGTGTGGATGAGCTCTTTTGTGAGGCTAGTGGTTGTGGCAGTGAGGTTCCCCCGGACTGTCTTTGATCCCAATGGCCGTAGGTGCTCCGTGACACCTATTTTCTTTGTCTGATAATATTGGCAAAACCACATATGAACCTGCCCCTCCGATATCATGACGTGAAATTATCAGTAGCAGAGAAATTTCCCTGCATGTGGGTGTAAGTCTGATTAGCGACAGCCAGGGATCAAACATACGTGATTTTGTCCCAACAGCCTGATCGTAGCCCCTGGAAGGCACAATAGACTGCTCTCCTTGAACAGGATCGTGAGTCTGCCGTGGCGATGCAGGAAGGAATTGTCACTTGCAGTCACGTTTTTGCTGAATGATCCTCGTGGGTGTCATTCATAAGGGACCTGCATCCTTTGGGTTCTGGGACTTGTGTTGGCATAATCGGTATTTTGCTAAGCACTTGGCACTCTTGAGAGACAGAATGGCTCCCCGGGTTCGTGGCGCTGTGGGCTGTGACTTACTTTCTTCTGTTGTTCTGACTGGAGCTTAAGTTGGTGGAAGTGATGAAATTCTTCTTTATTTCAGTTTATTCTCAGATGGCTTTAAAATAACTTGGTTTTGCATTTCTCTCCCTTCTCTCTTCTTCTCTCTGGAAATGTTGTTTCTTTATCTTCAGTAAACTTGCACTGGTTCGTGGTGGTGTTTTTGGGGTTTGGGTTGGGTTTTTTTTTTCCCCTCCCAGTGCAGCTGGTGGAGGCACAAATGGCCTTTAGTTTGAAAATTGGCTGTTTGCATTTCTAGCTATCAGGTCTGCATTAGTTTTGATTGACTATTATTAAATTAGCATTTTATGCATGCACTGGGACTGATGCCAGTGACCTTCTTCAGAAAAGATTTTGTCTCATCTCCCCTGGGGAACAGTCGCTATAAAGTCTTCCGGACAAGCAGTTGTCACTCAAGTGAGGATGAGGTTAGCTTGGAGCACTTCAGTCTCAGAGCCCACTGGTTTTCTTGCTTGTCTCGTATTTTTGGAGAAGTTGTCTTTCCTCTGCCTGGATTATGTGTGTACGCTGACATTTGGATTGGGTGACTTTGCCTTTTCTGCCTTAGTTTTACAGCTGTGCGCTCTGATCACACTCCTTTTGATGTGATCTCAGATGGTATCACATACCTTCTTACTTTTGAGTAGCTTGTTTAACTTGTAGAAATTACATAATCTTACAGGTTATTACAGGTAATCTTACTGGATTATGTTTTTTGAAACCAGCATATCATGAAACCGCTTATCACTTCAGAATGCCAAGAATTGGATCAGAAATGCTGTGACTGCACTCTGTGGAGTGCTGTAAGTGCATTAGCTCCCTTGGCTGCTTCAGATATGCCCAGAACGTTTTTATACAACCAGGCTTTCTGCCTCTGCCAGTCGAGCTTTGTGCTGGATCAGGTGTTGCCTATCCTCCCAGCAGAAAGCATAAAGCCAGCATATGTTCTGTGCTGCATGCTTGGCTGAGGCCTGGCCTGGCTCAGGCCCGATAGTAATGTCAGTGGTCCAGAGTTTTGTGATGCTTTTAGAATGACTTCGGCATCTCAGAGATGCTTGGGAAGGTGATGGGGAAGAAAACCTGCAGCTCTGGGAGCTGTGCGTTTGAAAGTATGAAGACTGAAGGAAGGGAAAAGTTCCAAACCGTAATTACAGAAGTGAAATTGAGATATAAGCTGGTCCCACACATTTTGTGTTAATGGGGGTATTTTGTGTGCCGGGGGTTATTGCTATGGAGAAGAGACTTTCCCCCGAAACGGTCGCATGGGAGGACGAGCGTGGGAGCTGCTTGCTGGGAAGCCGGGATTGAGAGTGCCGGATTGTTTTCCCTGGAGAAAACCAGAGCTGGGTTAATGGTGCCACTCGGTGTGCTGCCCCACCCCACACTGTACACACTGCCTGTTCTTTTGCTGAGTGGGAGATGGACTTAAACGGAGGAACTCCCATTTCAGATAACCTTTGTCTTTTACAAGGCAGTCTGGCGAGACTGAGATGCCCGCTTTAACGTCCTTGTCTATAGGTAGGAAATGCTGTGTCAGGTCTGAGCTACCCATACCTTGCTTTTTGAGACACTCCGTAGGCGATATTCAGCAGATGCTGGAAAGATTTCTTACACTTGCTGTTTTCTTGTCTAGGTTTATATATGTGTGTCTGTTTATATATAGGTGTATACAGATCCCCTGTCTATTAGGTACTTTTGAAGTCTTGCACTCACTTTGAAATTGTGTGCTGAGCTGATGTAAAATACGTGCTTGTAATATTGCAGGCCGTTCTTAGTCCATGATTCCTAGTCTTATGACACAATACACTTAGGCACAGATTTCTCGAAAAGAGCTCTTACACGAGGCTTGAACAAAGAGCAACTACTTTGTAAAACAGGATTGTTTTTCAATAGACACGGGTTTAGTTGAAGAGCGCATGAAAATGCTCTCATAAATCAGCGCTCTGGAGCAGTTTCGTCGAAGGTTTATTGAGCCTCAAGTCATGTGCTAAATTATAAATCTGTTGTACACTGCCTAATTTTCTTTAAGTGGGGCAAAGATATGCTGTATGTCTTGAAGTCACCTTTTCATGTTAGCCTTCTTGTTTAGTCCACTCCTGAAAGGCGCTCTCTCCTCCTGCCGCTTTCCCATTTTTGAACTACTCCTAAGAATTTGTAACCCTTTTTTTCCAAGCACATGTTTTGAAGCAGGTGGGGGATATTTTAGGAACTTTTTCATGCCAAAATTGAACTCTGTTCTTTTTTCCATTAGTATGCAAAACTGAAAAACATTGTAGGGATAGCCAACTGGATGTGAGAAACATAGTTCAGTAAGAAGTTGCCTATAAGGCATAAAACTGTAACAAAACTACTGCAGGACATGACATTGTCATGGTAATAAATGGCAAAAAAAACCCAAAAAACCCCCACCAGTCCCCGCAGGCTGTCTTGAAATAATTTTTAGGAAAAATCCACTACTGCTCGTGGGTTTAAAACATGACACCATTCTGCCTCTAGAGAAAACGTTTTTGTGATTTATATTTCATGGTTTGCAGAAAATTAAGCTACAAAAATGTCTGGTTTATGTTAGCCTCAAACAGATATATTCATAATATTTGCAGTTAGAAGTCACTTCTTCCCGTTGATTGGCTCATCTCATAAAGCTCCTACGTAAGCGCAATCTCAAATTCCTTTCAGAGCATCTCGATACCCTCTCCTGGCTCTAGCTGCATTAACTATAGCAGATGTATGTGGAAGATGTCAGGAACCAGGCACTCAGCCGTAGAGGTTCGCCTCGTCCTGCTGGAGAGAAGGCTTTAACTGAGATGCTACAATTTTCAAATGAAGCTTGAATGAAATGTGGACTTCTCCTTGGTGGTATGTCTCCAGTTACAGCTCCATGGTTTCCTTTAAGAGAAGGAAAGAAAACAAACAGGCAGCTGACTTTATCAGTTTTTAGAGTTGTGTCATTTTATGGTAAGCAATCTAAACATAATAAAACAATGGCTTCAACTGCTACACCTACCCTAGGGTCCAGTGCCAATATTTCCCCTTGTATTTCCCTGTGTTTTGATAATGTTACTTTCTTCTTTGTGCAGAAGAAAGCTTCAATTTCATTCACTCCTAATTGTTTTTCCTACTAGTTAGTTCATTTTTGGAACATATCTAAGTTGAAGAGTTCTCACGAAGTTGTCAGAGATGTAAATTGAATCCAAATGATAGAACTTATTTTGTCAAAATAAATTCAAGTAATTCTTACCTTGGTTTCAGGAGGGTGCTCTCATAGGCTTCACCTGTGAGTTGAGATAAACCTTCAGAGTTCTTGATGTTCCAGTCAGTAAGAGTGTTTGAAAAGATTTAGTCAAGAACTGAGACTCGTATTTAAATCCTATAATGGGACTTAATTTCAACCCCTGAGAACGCCTCTGGAGGCTGAAGCATTTCACGTAACAATGGGATTACTTAATTGGGAATTTATTAAAAACCAAACCCAATAAAAGTCCCTCCCCTCGTGTGTCATCCGTCGTCCCCCCCCCCAGTTTTCAAAAATGTCTCATTAATACTCAAGCCACTTGTAGTAATCTAAATAGCATGGCACGGTATTACTGAACGAATGGGCTGCATTTTCCGGAGTGAAATCCATGTAACTGAGGCATTTCAAGCAAGTAACCTGTATCGAGGTTTGTATTCTACTTGATGTTGCCTGATTGATCAGAGGCGTGCGGTAGCCTTGGTTTGTGGTTTTCTCTAGGTCTTCCTAACCTGCTGACAAGACCACAGCGTGAGTTGACAGGGAAAATACTTGAATCACATGAATGGGCAGCAGTATAAAGGCAAATGGCTGCCTGCAGAAAACACCATCTCAAATACTGATGGGGAGACAACCTCTCAGAAAGGAGGTTTCTGAGGGACAAAGCAGCACTGAGAGAATGTGTCTATTTAAATGACTTATTCTCAAGAACATACTGAGCGTGAGGGTGGTTTAAAAAAAAAAAGGTGAAATAGCATGAAATCTGAAAAGCAGTCTTGTAGCTGTGTGCAGAGAGTGTGTTAGCAAACTGATGGGTGCGGGATGCGTACTGCTTTACAAAGCTACGCCAGTGACACAGGAGCTATGCCTGTCTGGCCTGGTTTTTGCCAAAGCACGCCGGGTTGGGCCAGTGGCTTGTTTCCTGCACCTACCCTCTTGTTGTAATGCTGACCTAGGTGGACTTCCATGAAAGGACCTCGAGGGAGGGGAAGACGGGAAGCGTAACCTCAGTGATTTATGTGGGCTGTTGAGGGGCATACTTACCCTGTGTTTTGCTCGTCCTTTCTCCAAAGCCCCTTTAACAAGCGTGCTTCAGTGTCAAGTAGTGGAAGGCTTATGTCACTGTCATGCTTGAGAGACATGAGCAAGCAACAGTGAACCTTTGAGTTTTCACGTGCCCTTAGAGAAGACGAGTAATCCAGAATGTGCAGTTGCTTGTACGTCAGTAGTAAGATGATAAACTTGCAAAGCTTTCTTACTTCTTGCCTCTTCCTCTTCGTTTCACTTCATCATGTGCAATTAATCAGCAGCGGCGTCGCATGCATCGTGGTCCAACACGTGCTGGCAGTTCATTGGAACTAGAAAATAGGAGTCGGTGCTGTGAAAAGGAAAAGCACGGCCCAAAACAAATGAACAGTCAGCGCTCCTTCAAGGGTGTGTATGTTCCAGCCTTTTCCTACGTGTCCTGCATTGTCCGAAAAAAGGGTGCTTTAGCACCTTGCTTGCATTTACAGATTTTAGTCTTGTAGCATTTGTAGTTGTCTCACCGTTCTGTACAGGAGACGATTGGCGTTGCTCTGGAGAGAGGAAACGGTGTTCTCCATTCAGACAAGAAGTCTGCAGGAGGGGGAAGAGCTGAGATGAGTCTTTCTGCATCTGCTTTACTCGATTGCATTGTGCAAAGCAGTCATCTTGGGTATTAGTTCCCTGTTGAATATCGAGGCTTATTTTGAAAGAAGCTGGGTTTATGTTTGGATTTAAAAATATTCTAGTGCAGGTTCTTTCTGCAGAAAGCAGAGGCTTCTGTCTTCCTCTGCTCCTGGTGAGTACAACCTTTTGCTGAGAAAGCATGTAAATAAATGCTGTTTTAGAGCTGACAAGAGAAAACGCATCCAAGATAAATTTGGCAATGCGTTCTAAAAGTGCATCAACCAGGCTGGGCTGAGCATAGTTGGAAGCTCATTTTTCTGTGTGATAGAGCCCATATGCAAGTATGTGAGAAAAACAAAACACATCAAGCCCCTAAAAAGGAATCGTTTGTATTAGGTCTGTTTATTCAAGCATTTGCGTATGGGCTGTGAGAGCATCAATTGGGACCAAGTCTCCTTCCTAGTTTCCTGTTCACTTGGCCGCTATCATCGCACTATCTGAATGCTTCACAGGTTACAGAGAAAAGAAATAATATTATCTCTGTCTCTCCGCAGCCTGTTGACAGAAGAGGCCTGTGTAGCTTATTGGCTCATTATCTTTGGGATACATGCACACACACTTGGCATCTAACTTGGGTGGCTTGGTGAAGGCACCGGTTGTCACTGACGGGGAAGCCTCGGTGGCTCTTCTCTCTACTCGCGTCCAGGCCCTGTGCATCCCATCTATGTGCGCCTCCAGGTCTAGCTGATGGTTGTGTCATTCCATCTGTTGCTGAAGGTTGAATGATGTTGCTTGGCACAAGTTGTGCTGGTGGTGGAGGCCACGTCTCAGTCCTGTGAAGGGCTCTGAATGCCAGCTCGGTTGTCGTGAGCAGGCCTCTTACACCTTGTGGGGAGCAGCGCGGAGTGGGGCTGTGGATGTACCTGTGGCTGTTCCTTGCAAGCCACGTCGCGTTTCTTTTTGAGAGCTCTGGTCGTGATTACCAGCAGCAAAAATGCAGCCGATGGGTACGTGCACATGGGTTGCTCTGAGTTTGTTCCTAGCAGCGCAGGGAGGAATTGCAGAGGTACAGGAGTCCTTTGTGTGGCGGGCGTTGGAGTGTCCCGACAGATCAGGCTGTCAGAGGCAGTTGTCTGTTCTGCTGGGAGCTGTGGAGTCTCCTCCTGAAACTGTGTTTCAGCCTCTAAGAGGAAGAATGACGGGTGTGCTGGACAGTTTCCCCCTTTTGTGTTTGGGAGGTAAATGGTGAGGGGGAACGGTGTATGTGTAGATTCAGGTGTAATCTTTGCGGGATTGTGAGACCTGCCAAACAGCTTAGCCAGCAACACCTGGTATGCTGTTTACGTGTTTTTGTCTCTCTTCTCCCCCAGCATCCCCATCCATTGTGCTCCCACTCCACTTTATGGATAGCAGTTTTCTGAGAAAAACATCTTGACAGGTAAATGATGCCAGGCTCTGAGAAGCAGACGAGGGTGGTTGGTTCTGCACGCTCGGGAAGATCTTATTTCGCTTGCCTTTCCCACGAACGTAGACAGCTTCCACACACCTGCCCGTAAGAGTTGTAAAGCAGGAGCTGTCACGCTGCGTGGCTGGGCGGGCACGTTTCGGTAAGCAGGTTTGACCCGACCCCTTTCGGAGCCCTGCTGTCGGGGCTGCTGGTTCGGCCGGCAGGCGTTCCTGCTCCGTGACCCAATGTTTGCAATCCTCTCTCCTCCCTAAAGCCGTTGCCACGCTCTGCGCCCTGGCGTACTGCAAAAGGATTGCTCTTTAAATGTGGCTTTCACACGGGCTCTGCATTATGCTATCCGTTTCAGCGACAGAGCTGGCTCTGGGGTTTTTTTGTTTTTTTTTTTTTTCCTTTGTTCAGTCCAGAGTTTGCTGGAGTTTCTTCCTGATTGCAAAAGGCGTTTGAAATGGGCAGAATCGTAAAAGCTTATCAGCAAGTAGTAACTCTTGTTTCTTGCTCCCCAGCTACGTTACGCGTTTATTCACGGGAGCGGGTTGTATCTCCATGCAGCGGCTCGTGTTGCCCCATCAGCCCTTCTGCTTTATTTATGCCAAACGCCCTTTGTTCACCAGAGTTTGCTGGAGTTTCTTCCTGATTGCAAAAGGCGTTTGAAATGGGCAGAATCGTAAAAGCTTATCAGCAAGTAGTAACTCTTGTTTCTTGCTCCCCAGCTACGTTACGCGTTTATTCACGGGAGCGGGTTGTATCTCCATGCAGCGGCTCGTGTTGCCCCATCAGCCCTTCTGCTTTATTTATGCCAAACGCCAGTTTCCCTCTTTTCCTGTCGTACATCACGGGGTTATGAAAGGCGCCGGTGGCGATGGCTGCCGGTGGGAAGGCCCCGGCGACATCCCCTGAGGCAGCCGGCAGCAGCACGGCCCCGGGCCCTGCCCGCCCCTGCCTGCGGGAAGCCCCTCGCCCCGCGGCCGGGCGGTGGCAGCACCCCGTCTCCCAGCGCTCCGGCTGGGGAGGAGGGAGGGCTCGCAGCGGGTCCCTGCCTCGGTTGGGACGGGGGACGGTGAAGCTGAGGTTACTTGCCGCTTTGGACGGCTTGGAAGACGTGTTGGAGGTGTTCGGTGCTGTAACAAGGAGACCTGCAGGAAGAGTTTATAATGTGATGAGTAAAACAGAGACTGTCAGACACGTGTAGCCGAGGGGAGGGAGACAAGGAGTTTTAAGTAATTGGGTTTTTTTTAGCCTATCACAAATAATTTGCTTTTGAACCACAGCACTTTCCTTCAGAACCCAAATCAGGTTTGCTGTGCTAATGCTGAACGCGCAGAAATGCCGTTACCTCGAAAGCTACCCAGAGCAGAGAAGCAAACGTACTTGCTCAATTCTAAGGGTGGGCCCCGCTCACTGGGGAATAGACCTTTCATCTTCTTTTCTGCTTTGTGCTCTTTGATTTCCTTCGCTTTTGCCCATTTTATACTGACTTTTCCCTCCATTATGAAGCCCGGGATGCCTGTTAGTATTAAATTGGTCTTGTTCTTTCCGAGTAGTCTGGCAGAATATTTCTGTGAGCTGTATCTGCAAATTTAGGTTTGAGTTGCATGCTGTGTTGGGTAGGCTGTGTGTGACTCCTGTTAAAATCCTATTGACACATAATGTCATTTCTAAAAATGTTCGGTACCAATCTAATGATCTACCCAGAGAAGCCAATTACTCAAGCAGCTCGTAGTTTTTCACTTGGGTATATTCTGTCAGAGTATATGACTTGCTCAGGTCTAGACCCTGAAGATAGAAAACCAATATTTTCTTAATTAATTTTTCAGGTTTGTTTCCAAAACCTTGCAGTAGCAGTGATGAGGATGTGGGTCTAGATAAAAAGTGTCTGAACGTCCCATGCTTTTTACCTTACTGCAAGGAGTTAGTAAACCAGGCTTAAACTAAGGCACGTTTCTGTTCAGAGGCCCTAAAAAAATTGCCACCCTTTCTTTCTTCTGTCCAGTGTGTGTGTGTTTCCTCCATGGGATGGTGAAAATACCTTTTCTTGCTGCAGTGCTTCACTGATAGGACTCTTCCAGTTTTCCTCTGAGCACCCAAGTGAAGATTTTCCTGTTGTTTCATGTGATTTTTTTTTTTTTTTTTTTAATTTCTGCAACTCCCATTTCATGTTTTTTGAAAAATTCCAGGGGGCTGAAATATTTCCCCCGTGCAAATTCAGAAAGGGTGTTTTCTTGCTAGATTTTGGCCTGAAGAAATCCTGCAGTAATCTGAGAAGGGCAGAAAAGACCAAGTCAAGGGAGGTGGCGCTTGGGAGTCTAATCACTAAACTCCTGCGGATTAGAGACGGGGCGCTGTGCCAAGGCGACCCGAGCTCTATTCCTGGCCCTTTAAACCCCCCAACTCCTTCGGATCCGCTCTGCACGCATTTCAGGGAAAGCAACAGGCTTGCAATGTGTCATAAGCAGTTTTCCAAGCCTCCGCGGCTAGAAAGCGCAGCTGTTAAATGTGATAAACTGATCCAAGGGAGGAAAGGTGCCACTGCTGGGAGGGCGGGGGGAAGCGGGGCGGGGGGGGTCCGGCCCTGCTGCCCGCGGGTGAGGTGCTGCCCTGGGACGGCTCCGCAGCAAGCGGGGCACCCCTGTGGGCAGGGTGATGCTGGCAGGATGCACTGCCACGGTGGGGAATTTGAGCAGACATTTTACTGGGTGGATGGCACCCGGTGAATTTTCAGCACTGTACTCCTTGTGGGCAGCGGAAATCGCTCCCTTCCTTCCTTTCCCTTCTTTTCTCCCTCTGCTGTGAGACTGTTGCTTCTCAGGTGCTGCGTGCCTGGACTGATGCTGCCTCGGATGGCGTGGAGAAACTGGCGTTGGAAACCGGTGTTTGAGCAGGGGCTGTGGGGTGTGCAGGTGTGGTTGCACACATACACGCGTGCTGAGGGGCCTGAATGTCTCGGTGCTCAGGGAAGGGAGGCAAATGCCGGGGCACGTTGTGTGTGAAAGCCTAAGAACAGACTTTACGGAGTAATAAAGCGCGTGCGGTTTGTGTTTGGTGTGGAAATCCAGTCCCATCTGTTCCAGATGTTTTCAGTTGTGTTTATAGCAAGTAGCTACTGTGCTGCTTTGGGGGAAAAAGAATTAAAATAAAAAAAAATTGGGGTGTGCCTTCACAACCGTTGCAAACAGGCAAGAGCAGCCATGAAATATGTTCCCTTTTGTTGCCTTAGAAAAGATGCATAAATAGCCTTGAATAATTTAACGAAGAACTGGAGCTTTCGGGGAAGGCTTCTGTGTGCGTGCCTGAGTGCTGGCTTTGTGTGTTTTGTTGGTGAGAAGCATGTCCTACCCCTTCGTGCAGGACAACAGCTGCTTGTGAAATGGTACCTTTCTGAAGTCGGAGAAACATGTCCTTCAAATCCTCTGGCTTCTGGACCTCTTGCAGGCAGTGCGGGCAGAAAGAGCCTGTGTGAAGGGGAGGTGGGCCTTGTTCCGAATGTCTGAATTGGACCTAAACTTCGGCGCTGATGCTCATCTTCATTTCTGGGTATGGTGCTGTATTATTTACTGCCACCCAATAATCTGAATGAAAAAGTGTGTATTTCCATATGCTTGGTTAGTGGTTTTGAATCTGACCCGTTTTGCTTTGTTCTTTTTTATCTTTGACGTATTTGAGACTCGTTCGTGGGAGCTGAGCTGCGGACTATGAACCAAGGATGAGGCCGATGGCGTGTTAGTGAAGGTGCTTGAGGTGGAGGAAAACTTGGCAACGATGGGAGAATGGCTGCTGTGCTACTACTTCCAGAAAACGAGGGCTTTGGTACTTGCTTTTGTGGCTGAATTTTTTTGTTTTTTAGTTTTTTTTGTTCAGGTAGGCGTTGATATACAAGGTAGATATCCTAAGACTTCTTGGTACTCATCCGCTCAGTTTTTATACTCTCCTGAATTTGAATGTGCCGTTAAAAAAACTCTATTAAGTGTTTGCTGCTACTGCACTTGGAGGATCTTGCGGGATCACAAGTGGAAGCAATAGAGATGTGAAGAAGTTCTGAAGGCTTTGTCTGTTTCTGTACTGAGTTTGTCCCTATTCCATCTAGGGAATATAAGGAAAAGGTATTGTTTTTTGATCGGTACCCATATATGCCTGTTTCTTGTGGAAAACGGGTTACCAGATCTCCAGTTGTATTAAGATAGAAAGCTTCCACAGTGACTGTCCAGCAGTGAGCAGCAAATGTGCGCTTAGCCTGTAAGCGGTATGAAAGGAGATTATTTAATACAGCTAGATTTTTTTTTTCTTTGTTATTTTAGCGTTTTTGTATTTGCTTGTCAAAAGTGACTTTGCAGATCAACCCTTGGAAAGCATGCAGGGTCTTATTTTGTGGGCGAAATACAGCAGTACCAGTTCTGGGCAGTACCACAGGACTCTTACGGCGGAGGCATAGAATGAGGAGTCTCTTCTATACAGAGAAGCAGATAAGAGGTGGAGAGAAAAGGGGAGGGGAAAGAAGGCAACTACTAAAACCCGTCTCCAAAGGGATGAATGAATGAATGGGTGACACACATAAATGACTGCTGTGATGGTCTGACTTACTGTAGCTCGGTCTCTGGATAATCCTCATATGTCAGATTTCTGTAAGGCCAACGTGTGACGCAAAGCTTGCCTCTCAACAGACAAGTGTGCTTTGCTGGTATTAAGAGGCTGGCTGAAGGCTGGTCTCCCACTGTGCGTTCGAACGCGTGTGTATGTCTGTGTGTGGTATGCGTGCTTGCTTGTGTACGTGGTTCTGCAGCCGAGGTCTGTTAGAGGAACTTTAAAGCGAAACTGGAATTCCACAAACTCTTGGCTATTGCATAGACAGTCCCAAACTTGTGTATACGTCCTTTTTAGAAAAAAGGAAAAAGGAGGAGGGGGAAAAAAAAAGAAGAGGAAAAAAACCCAAAGACTTCTAGCTGGGATTACCTTTCTCACACCTGTCAGCACTGATGTCCTCTCAAGCTTAGAATTCGAGCTACGTGAGGCCAGCTTAAACCCAACGCCATTTGAAAGGAGCTCTATGAAGGAACAGCAGGCACTGGAAGGAGAACAGGAGTTCCCACAGGAACATGAACAACAGCTTGCAAGTTAACCTGCCCAGGACCTGGGCTCGTTCAAATAGCTCGCTCCAGGAGAAGTCTGAGCATTCCTTTTTTCTTTTCTATTACTATAGGATGGAGGACGAGGCAGTACTGGATAGAGGGGCTTCCTTCCTTAAACACGTATGTGATGAAGAAGAAGTGGAAGGTAAGAGACCTTGGGCTGCTGGGGAGAAAGGGTACCTTCACAATTTGTATTTGTGTGTACGATCGGCACAGTCATATAGCAGAGAAAAAGGGCACCTTTGTTTTGCTGAGTAATTAATCCTAAAATTGACTGAAACAAGGGTAAGCTGGGTCGGGGTGAAACTGACTTTTAAAAGAAATCCTCTTTTTCAGTTGAGGAGTGAATGGTGTTACATGCCGCTGGCACACATTTCCACTTCCCACAAAATTGTGTTTGCTGTGCCTTGCATAGTGGCTGTGAAATATCGGGGCCATTTGTTTTTCTTTCCTCTATGAATATAGTTTTGGCAATGCTTGCGTATCACCACTGCACTTGGAAGCGCTGGAATACGGTGGCAGGTGTTGCAGATGGAGAAGCGAACTGGAAAAACCAGCAGAATTTGTACCGAGTGTCAGGGCTAGACATAAGGCAGCAAGAAGACGTTTGCCTGGGTTATCCTTTTAGCTTAGGAGGAATAAAGAGAAGGTTTTTCCCTTGAAGAGGAATTTTTTAACAGAGCAAACAGTTTCTTCACTTTTTAGGAAAAGAGAGACTCCTTTGAAAGTGTTCTTATTTTCTCTCTAACTAAAAATGTTTTGAAATCCTGAAGGTAAAAGGAATTTAAAGGAGTTTAGTTTTGGGTTGTTTGTGGAAAATTATTAAGCTGATAGGAATGAACTATTTGCAGCAAATTCTCTTTTTCTTGTTTTATGAGGATCAGTTGACAGTGTGCTTGATAAACTAGTGGGGGAGGAGGAGAGGACGATAGGGTACGTACTCTACCTAGAAGGGGAAGGAGGCCAGCGTTTCGCCTCACAGTGCTATCCTTCTCCTCTTGACTTAGGTATATAATTTTATTCCAATTCCTTTATTTGCAAACAAATGTCTATGGCTTTTCGGTTTCAAATGTTTGGAAAGGTGTAGGGTTACAGCCGTGTCATTGTCACTGGTAATGGACGGTAAAGGATCAAGCAGTATGAAAGAAAATAATCTCCAAAGAGGTGGATTAGAACACTTTCAGCAAGTCAAACCAGTCATTTCCACGAAAAAGCCTGTGTTGTCTTCCTCTCTTGTATGGTGTAATCTGTGCTCAGTAGCTATAAATCGTCATGTTGGGTTTAATTAGACCATTTGCTGTCTGCAGGGTCGGAATGACAGGGTTTTTGTGTTAGCCTTTTGCTTGTAGAATAATTGATACTTTGGCACAGCAGAAACATTTGAGAGGGGGAGAACATTTCTTATATTTTACTGTCTTAAATGTTGCCACATGCTGTTGTGGTGTGTATTGCCCATATGTGATGCTCCAGGAATATAATACAAACTGCTGTTTGTGAAGAGCAGTGCGGGAGTGTCCTTTTTAACTGTCTGCAGGTGCTGTGAAAAAGGCTGTGGTTAAGGCCTTAAGTAATATTTGTAGATGTGGTGTGTTTATCTCCATGTTTCAGTGTAGATATCCTCATTTGATTTAGTTGGGCTAACAGAGCAGTTGCAGTTCGTCTCACTGGGGTAAGGAGAAGAGGAGGTGAAACAGGTATTTCTAATTGCACGCGACAGGCCTCTGAGAACTGTAGCTGCTTGTCTGAGCCTCCGGAGAGACTCGGAGCTGTGTAACCAGCTAATTCCCTTGTTCGTGCTGAAGGCAAGGCAGCACCCTGATTCTCGCCAGGCTTCTGCGAATGACCTAGCTAAATCACAAAAGGGGCTGCTGTCTGTGGCGGGGCCAGCGCTGACGCCGTAGCATCTGTCAGTGTCACGATGCATGTATGATTTGGTTGGTGAGTTGCTGCTCAGCCACTCCACTCTTCTGGAGCAGGACAGCCTTGAATTCATAGTGTACCTGGCAAATTTGGGGCATTACCACAGTGCAAGTAATCATTAAAGGCTTTGGCGTTTTGAAGAGATCTTATTTGCTGTAGAGGGGAAGATTTCCAGTGTAAATGATTGTATGATTCTATGCATCTTGTCAGCTACACCTAACTCTCTACACAGATATGCGCCCTGTATGTAAGTACACTTAATGTATGTGCGTATCTAATACGCACACATGCACCCAATGTACAGTCATAGTCTGCATGTATGGAATGAACTGTAGACTCACAGAATGGTTTGGGTTTGAAGGGACCTTTTAAAGACCGTCTAGTCCCACCCCCCTGCCGTGGGCAGGGACATCTTCCACTAGATCAAGTTGCCCAAAGCTCCGTCTCAACCTGGCCTTGAATACTTCCAGGGATGGGGCATCCACCACCTCTCTGGGCAACCTGTGCCAGCGTCTGACCGCCCTCACAATAAAGATTTTCTTCCTTATGTCCAATCTCAATCTACCCTCTTTCAGTTTAAGATCCAATGGAAGGGCTAAAACGTCAGGTTGAAGACCTTCGGCTGACACTTGGTGCAGATGCTTTTAAGTCTCCTAGATTTCTGCACTGCAAGTGGAGTCGTTTCAAGGAGGAGAGCATTTGTCTAGAGACCTGAGGGTGTTAGCTCAGAAGTGCTCTCCATTACTTCAGCCACTTCCATGGTGTGGTTATAACTTGCTTTTCTAAAAGGCTTACAGTAGTTGCACCTTCTGTAGAAGAAGGTAACAGCGAGTGGAATTGTTACCTCCAGGTGTATTTTATTTTTCTGATAGTTTTTATTTTTAGCCTCCTTTCGTGAGGAAACAACGTACATATTATAAAGTTGTTTGCCTCTCTTGCCTCTTCTTTCCATTCCTCTCCCAATAATTTTTTGCACCACATTTCTCAGGAAGGTTCTTTAAAGCTACTCTTAATTTCACTAAACTTGCAGGGAAAAAAAACTGAGCAGAGAGGAGAGACCGTTTTCTTTTCCCTCTGCTGGGGAAAGGGGAATTGTAACCTTTATCAGGAGACAGCTGACAGTGTCGTGCTAGGACAGTGGGACTTGGGGATTCCCCAGCTGCAGGAGTTTGTAGGAGAGAACGGGAAGACCCTACAGCAAAACGTTATAACATGCTTAGGAAGCAGGCTGCTTTTGTTGTTTGTGAATCGGTTTGATTTCAAACAGATGAAGACAGAATTTTAAAGTTGTCATTTTGAGCATCCCTGTTTTGCACGTTCTTTGCAAGAAGAGAGAAACAGCGTGGTGTCATTTTATTGGTAGCTGATGACCTCGCATTATGTCTATGAGATGGAGGTAGCAACTCTGGATTACCACGCCACTCACTAATTTGGTTATGTAGCGGTGTGGGGGAGAGGGAAGGACTTTGCTTTTTAAGGAGGGGGACAAATGGGCATTTCTGGTCAGTAGGATGTTCAGACATTTTCAGCTTGGGGCAATTGTCTGTCATGCCCTTGTTGAGTAAATGTAATGTTAATAGAAGCCATACATACCTGACAAAAGTATGTCCCTTTGGCCTGGTTCCGGAGATTGTTTAATGCATCTCTAAGATGGCACCTCAGTCTGGTCCTACACTGGAATGTGTTGCTATTTTATTAGTGATATCAGCTGTTGACATCCGAAAATTATTCCATTCCAGCTCACCCCCTACTGTCTTTATCAGTGGGAGGGCTCAGTTGATTAATTCGGTACGTTAGTTATGAAGAGCTGCTTTGCTGGCCTTCACTGATGTTGCACGTAAGTGCCCAGAAATGTGACTTGGCGAGACAAGGGATCTGCCCGGGTCCGGTTCAGAGTGTGGAAGGAAAGCAAGTGTGAAAATGTAGGCTTTCTTGGGGGAAATCAGGAAGAGGCACTGCCCTAAGCTGAACCTCCTGTGCGAGAAAACCATTCCCATTCATTTAGAGCACTGCACGTTCCTTTCCTTGAAGGTAATGACATATTGCTGTAATGCCACTGTTAGGAGTGCTGGTATGTGTGACATAAACAGATTACTTAATAACCAATTTTGCAAGAGGGGAAAAGTAAAGCTCCACCTTATCCTTTGAGATAAGGTATTCTTGGCTCTTTGAGCGTAACTTCCCTCGGGCTTGCTGCCACCCTGACTTCATGGTGGGGTGGCGGATGCTTGATTTCAAGTCTGACAACCCGCTGCTGGAAGGCCCGAGGAGCACTCTGGCTGCGTGTCCTAGGAGAAGGCGACCAGCACTCGTGTCAGCTGTTTTGTCCTGCGTTTCAAATGATCGGCAAAGCAAAGGTCTCGAGAGTATCTCTTAGATACCACTGTTGTTGAAGGAGTGACTTCAGGAAAAAATGCTGTTACAGGTGGAAACTTTTTCATGGATCCTATTATCATTATGGGATTTACTATATAGAGAGCCTAAAACAGGGATTTTGTAACAACTTTCCGTAACTACTTTTTCCATTTTAGTGGACGGCTTCCCACACTTTCCTCCTCCTTGCTTTCTATTCTCGACCCTGTTGTGTCGTTTCACTTGGCTGGTAGAAAGCTGTGTGATGCCGTAAGCCTGAGATTATTACTTGATGGCTGGATCAATGAGGAGAGAGGTTGAAAGGGTAAAGATAACTCTGAAAATCTTTACCTTTATTAACAGCAGGCAGAAGGTAGGAGAAATGACCTGTATTTACCCATTTACTTTGTTTTCTTTTTCTTCTCTCATCCCCGCCCTCAGTTTTTGATCGCTGACTGTAGGCAGACCTTCTCCGTTTTCAGACATAACCACAAGACCTGTTTCATATCAGTTAGAGTTTTTAATTGCTTCTGAAATAAATATGATTACAAAATTAATCAGATAAAATCTCAGCAGAGAATGAACTTCATTAATATTCTTTGGTACCTTTAATTTATATGCAGAGAGAGAGTAGTCTGTATTTTGCTTTGGTAAAACTGAGTCAGGCTTTGCTTGTGCAAAAGCCAAACGATGAGGACTCGGGCACTGCCTTTTTGCTCTCTTTCTGTACAGCAGCTGGCACAACTTGGGAACGGCAGGCACAGACTGGGACCTAAACGCTGCCCCACACAGCTAGTAAAAACAAGACGGGTGGTTTGGATCTTCTCAACTTTGAAGTATCTGGATGAAAGATTCAGATGAGCTTCTCTCCAGCTTTAATTCTCCATGACACTGTGCAGGATACTGAAATGTGCCATTGACTGGCTTGTCATAAATGAAAAGGTCTAGTGCAATGACTTCACTGCAGACTCTTGGTAATATGGTAAATCCCTATGGAAAAGTTGAGAGCGGTTTTTGTGTGTGGATTAATTAAGTCAATAGTACCAATGCTGTGAGGTCTGAGAAATACGGATCGCTCATGAAATGGTTTGTTCAGAAATTTTTGTCATTAAGATAATACAACTTTTCAGTCATTTGTTAGCTTGATGCTAGTAAATCTACGAGTGTGCTTACTATTGGCAATTTCCAGCAGGTGTCCGTGTTCCCCGTCATTGCATGGGATATGGTTCTGGTCACCACAGATGTCTTTCATCTGTTGTCAGGAATCGGCATTAACTTTAAAGTTGCTGGGGTTGTGTGAGAAGGTGTTGACGCCCACCTACTCCAAGCTCTGTGAGAAAAACTGCAATCCAAGTTCAGATGATGATAAACTGACTTTACATAAGGGAGTGATAAGTTGGCTGTGCACGCTGGAGAAATCGAGAAAATGTTGTAAGAACAGCTGAGTCAATATGTGATGTGGTTTGCCTGTTGCGAAGGAAAGGTTGTGTTTTCTTTTAAGCGATGATAAGTTTTGCACCGACACATGCTGTTGAGTATAAGGCATGTGGCAGCGAAGGGAGGTGTTTCCATACCATTTTGACAGTGACTGGCTTTTTTCCATCTCTGATCGGTTTAGAAACAATCATCAGCTCTCTGACCTGGTGGTGAAACTAATTTTGCTGAGGGCCATGCTACTTAGAAAGGTGGCCCTCGCATGGCACCTTACAGCCTTTGATGGGAGCAACTTCTCTGAGTGCGTGTTTTCAGTTACTGGGGCCATCCTGAAGTCGCTGGTCCCTACCAAGAGCGAGCGGACGCTTGGACGGTGCACGGTAGTCCAGTCCAGGGGCATGGGCCTCTGTCGTCTCAGTGTGCTCATGGTAACGACTCTACAAAGGTCACTTTTTAAGCCTTCTCTTCTTTTGTGCTTCAGTTTCTGTAGAAGCTGCCCAGCATCAGTGTGCATGCAGGCTGGTGGTGTAGTTGTGCACCTGCTGGTTACATGATGGTTTGGTCCTCTCCTGGGCCATTTCAGTTAGGATTCAAGTCTAGGCTCGTTTGACTGTCTTCTCCCACCCATTGTATATACCTTCCTCTGCCCAACAGCTCTTTTTTAAGGTACAGTAATACTGGATATGACAGTTCGGGATGGAGGTTGAAGAACTGATACAGCCTTTGCTCAGTCTTCAGATGTGAGCCCCAGATGTGCTGATTACCCTTTCTGAATTTTTCTGGGACATTTAAAATTAAAAGGTAACATAAAATGTATTGGGGAGGTCCAGTCGCAGTTGTAAAATGTGTAATGCCAGTGTTTGCTCTGTTTGGCTCTATTTAGCAAGTTCTGTCATGGTTTTTGCCTGTTCACTGAATTGACAGATTTTTAAGAGACGAACTCTATGCCATAAATCAAGGCATAGAGAAGTAGTGAAGGTAAACGACAGAACCCGCTTGGCAAACAGGGAAAGATATTGAGGCAGAAAGTGGAAGATACCTGACCCCATGTCAGGGTTGGGTTCCTTCAAGCTTGGCCACATTTCAAGCTTGGCCACGTCAAACGGTCGCAGCCTTTGTGTAGCTAGGGAACACAGGAGTGTCCTTCCCTCTCTCATCTGTGCCCAGAACTAGTGGAGCTGGGCTTAATCCAGAAACTGGTGCTAGGGCTGTTTCTGTAGCTTGCTAGGATAAGTGCAGTCTGTATGCTAGTTTAGTCATCATCTCAGCCTTCGTGAAGGTCCGTCCCTTCGGGTGATACTCCTAATCTGGGTGCACAACGCCGTGAGAACTTCCTTAGCAGTGAAAAGGGACTGAGAAGGGATGTAGGAAGCTCTGGCGCTTCCTTGAAGGAAGCGTTGTGCTGCTGGAGAGGCGTCAGGAGGCCTCTGTGTGAATGGGGCTCCCGCTGGTGAGCATCATGTTGTTTGCATTCCTTCGCGGTGCCCTGCTGGCAGCAGCTCGGCCTTCTAGCAACCCCGGCTTCGGCCGCAGTCTGCCTTTCGTAAAACACACCGCCGCCTCTATATGTTTAATTATAACTGCAGCCTTGGAATCAAGGTTTGCTTGCAGCAGGGCCGTTTTCCTACTGATGCAGTACTGCAGAGTTGGGCGGTTATGGGGACTTCCCATGAGCTGCCTGGCACTTTGCAAACCCAAGGAAACAGGATGGTGGTTTAGGTAGATCTCTGCCTGGCACGTTGCAGTTGTATGTCTTGTTTTTGTTGCTAACCTGTGCCCAGCCTTTGCTGTTTATTCTTCAGGCTTTGGACAACATGCTACTCCATGCAGTCGTTGGCAGTGATTAGGAGTTCAGGCTCTAAAAAGACCACGGCGTTTGCTTCAGAGTTTGGAGTGCAGATTTCAGCGGCGTGCCTTCCTGTTACTTGTGCGCAAGTGGTAAAGCAGCAGCTGACCTTTAGTACCCAGAAAGCAGTTTGAGGTTCTTTCTCTGAAATGGGGCAGCACTTGGATACCTTAGTCAGTATACCACTGCTCTTACTTAGATTGGAGGGTGGTCTAAAACCTACCGGCATCTATGAACTTGATAGTGCCAGCTTGGTATTCATTTGGTCAGCCTTGGTAATTAATGAGATGGAAATACAGAAAACGAGGCCAAGTTTTTCAGCCAAGATGGGCTATTTTGGGTGGTCATTTGGGGCATTTCAGAAGGGGTCATAATTTTAAAGGAACTGTGGTCGATGCTCGAGGCGGATGCCAGAAAATTCAAAGGTACCACGCTTCCGAACAGCTTGGCCTAAAACTTAAATCAAACAGTCCAGCACGGCTCCCCTCCTCTGCCCTGCTCCCCAGAGCCGTGCGTTTTTAAAGTCTTCCTTTTTCTTTCCGTGGAATCCAAGCAGTACTGGCCAAATTAGATCAGATCACAGCAGGACAGGTTTGGTGGCTTCTGTAACATCTCACGGCTCCAAAGAAGGGAGAAAGAAAAGCAGCTTATGGTGTTGTGAGTAAGAGTCTCGCAATGGCTTATATAAAGCTCAGTGAGAATACCCCAAACATGTTTATTGTTCTGTCTAAACAATGTCCACCCATTAATTCATTGCCAACTTCCTTATATTTTCCTGTCTTGGAGCAATACCTTATAGCTGTCATCAATGTGTGTCTTCCGGGCTTCATATTCTGATCCTTTCCTCGCAATTCCTAGCGTAGTTTTTGGTGACTGACTTGGTCTGCTCCTTCTAAACAAACAGGCTTTGTAGGATCTTCAGGAAGTCAAATGAAGACCTCATTTCATTTTTTCATTTTCTTTTCCTGTTTAGATATTCTTGACTTGACTTTATGTGAGGTCCGTCTTTTAGAGCCATCCCGTTCTTCAGGACACAGTGCTAACTCATCTTTTAAACATGCTTCGCGGGAGCGGCCCCTGAATCTTGTTAGGAATCTGGCAGTTCAAGTCTGGGTCATCGATGGGGAGCGAGCGTACGTTTGAAATTCGGAAGTACAGGCTTTAGACAGATGGCTAGGAAGACTTTCCTTCTGGCTTACTATAGTGTTGTTACGTGGGAACCTTTTAAAGACTGCAGAGGTCACTTTACCTAAAGATTAAGCTGACCTTTTGAAGATACTGAAGTTCTAGAAGCCTGATGTTACAAAAGAAGAAAAAAACCCCTCCGATGTGCATGCTGTCTTCCCCTACACAGCTCAGTTCCCTGCCCCTTGTAGTGATTTTAATAAAGGACTGCATATTAAGATGTGAAGTGCAGTAATACAAATACGTAAAACTATTTTTGGACAAGTTCCCTGCTTGATTAAGTAACTGCATCTTCATTGCTGCTGCTGGGTCCTCTCTTGAATACTTTCATCTTAGCCATGAATTCGGGGTTCTTTTGTCAGAACTGGCGGAACTGAAGAGAGCCCTGTTGTTTCTAATCTTGTCCCTTCCTATTTCATCTGTCAGTTGCATAGTAGGTTTGGTTTTGTCTCTCTTGGAGTCTCTGTTTTCTTTTTTGCCCTTTACTGCATCTCTCTCGTTGCAGGCTGTTCTCCTGATGGCATTTATTAGGTTGTGAACCCCCTACTCAACCTTGTGGTTGCCATTTTACAAGTGTTTGTTCCCATCACGTGATGGATCCACACTGACCCTTTTCTTTGGCCAACTGCCACATACCATGGAAGAATTAGTTTATTGCATGCTGCTATTGTTTTAAAGGCCCTTATGCCTGAGGGCCTTCCTGATCTCAGTTTTTTTCAGCTACCTGGTTACAGACTTGCGCTACTTTATTCCAGTCTTTTCCGTACAGATGTGATTTCTTCTGGTTCTCCCAGCCAGTCTCTTATCCAGCATCCTTTGTCCAACTCTAGGCATCCACCTGCTACTGCTGGTCCTGCGGCAGTCTGCGCTCGGTCCCTCAAAAGGCCTCGGGTTCCCTTCGTGGGGACCTCTTGCAGAGAGGTAATTTTGTGCCCAAGCATCACCACTGTAAGACCTCCATGCACGTTTCTGCACTAATAGAATCGTTACTGTGACGCAAAGAGCCGAGTCTGCTCCAGTTGTGCGGGCTGCCCTCTCTTTGGAGGGAAACGCATCTTTTCTGTGGTTCTGCTGCTTGACGGGGCTATTTTGCTGTGGGGAACAGGAGGGATTTGGATCTGATTTGTCTCCAACTGGTACATTAGCTTGTTTAGATTTCACCCAGATTTCAACAAACAGAGTGCTCAATGAATCCTTCTGCTGTTTACCTGATGGGTAAGTTTTTACTCGCCTGGAAAATCAGTCTCTGGAGTATCGGGATGTTCTGAAAACCGTGTGGGGACCGAGTGGTGAGCCTGGGAGTGTGCCTGGTCAGCCCGTCTAGAGGGTTGGTTATGGTTTTGTTTTGTTTTCTTTTGAGTTTCAGTATCTGTGTTCATATGCATTAATGGGAATAGTACTTAACTCTTACACAGTGCTAGGGGAAATCATCGTGTTCCTTGTTTCTAATGCATGAACTAGCCATGTTCACTGACAGGTCTTGTGAATGTCCATGTCTTTTCTCCTACCCAGAACTTACATCTTCCTAACATATCATTGAAAATGTTCCCATTTGCTTCTTGTTTTTGTGGCCTGTGTTTTCATCTGTGGGGAAATTAATGCTCTTTCAGATCACTCCTGGGAAATTTTCAGGTGAAATATGATGACTGTGTAGGAGGGACTGGGAGAGTCATTTCTGTTCCACTGGTGCGAACAGTTCCCTGAAGCAGGGTGTCGCGCAGGCTGTGTCCCCCATCCCGTGTGCGCCTGGGTGTGCAGAGCGACAGCCGTGACCTGGAAGGTGGAGTTGGTTGGGGTGGAGGGCCTGCGCCTGCTCCTCTGCTAGCACCAGTCCCGGGAGGTGTTTGGCTCCTGTAACCCTTTTAAAATCAGGTAGAGTTAAGGGCACTCGGCACGTGACGGCGTGGCCTTTCGTTCTTATTTCTTGAGCTGATTTGAAACTAAGCAGGGCTTAGTTTGGGACTTGCTTAGTGCTACTTTTAGTATCTCCCCTTTAAAATGGATCATCCCTGCGATTTATTTGTCCTTCTGCGCCATCAGCTTTTTATGTCATTTATTTCCTTTGATTCTCACACAAAACGAGAAGTACCCTTCTGCTGCCACCCCCAGGTTTGAAAAGCAGCCGCTAAAAGCTGTGCTAGCCTGGCTGTAATCCCAGCAGCGTGTTGGCTAGTGCCATGTCTCGGCTGTCTGCTTGGCGGTACGCCGACACCTTCTTGGCCACAAAGGTGTGCCGTGCCATCTTCTGCTGATGAAGCATGTGGCGGGCTGCATCCCCTGCCCGTCTCGTGTGACTTTGGAGCTGCGGTAGGTGCAGATTCCTAAACGTTAGACATCACTACAGAGCAAGTTTTCATGAGTTAGCAACTTGTTAGTGGTAGGAGTGAAAGCTGTATGTTCCTGGGATGTGTCAGAAGCCACATCAGTAAGTAAAGCTTCCCCGCCCTGAGGGTATGCTGTGTTTCAATTCCATCCAGGTATGAGACTGATAGCTAGGCTATGGAAATGGGCAGAGAAGGGCCTGGTTCTTATTATAGGTGCCCCAAAGTTAAATGGCCGGGGCATCCTGAGCAAAGCCCTTCGTTCGGGCGGCCTGAAATACCTGTCCCAGTCTTCTCTGAGAGCCTGGGTACACACGGCTGCCCAGTGCAGGAGGCGCGAGTGGCCAGAGCTTGTGGAGAAGAGGTTGGCTGTGTAGACATGTCAATTGTAACCACATGAGCCTGTCCAAGCCTGATCGGGTTTAATGTGACTCTCCCTGTTCTTTGGAAAGGAGCCTTGAAAGTAAAAACACGGGCCGGGTGAAAACTGCTAACACTCAGCTCATTTTCATTGCTTTATAAATTTTAAATGTTAAGTTTTGATCTCGTTTCCTTCTAAGGTGCCAGTCCAAGATTCTTTATGGGCTAGTCTGACCAGGCCCTAAGTCTCAACAACCCCAGTCATGTGGAAGGGATTCCTTCTTAGATACTATGCACCAGGCAAACTTTATCCTTTGATCCTGTAACTTTCGGCTCCTTTCTCTAAATGACCAAGTTTTGGTTTTGCTAAGCAAAAGCCATTGCACTGTCATCATTTTCTTATAGTGCTTAAAAATGGAGAGGATCATAAAGAAAGTGATCTCTGTCTGCTTTTTCGTTTGGCTGTAGATACCTCTTCAGTCTCACGCAGCGTCAGGCTTAAAGTCTGTACTTGGTCATGCACTAAGATTGCAGAAAGCTGTAGACCCAGCTCAGTGTCCAGACGAACGCAGAGACCTCAGGCACAAAAGGTGTCACCACACTTAGATAATCTAATCATATCTGCTGATTTACCTTTTTTTTTCCCTTTTTTCTTCTTTTCTCGTGCTAAGGCTACGATTTCAGTTTCCTTTTTTCTTTTTTTCTCGTGCTAAGGCTACGATTTCAGTTTGCGTTTCCTGTAACGCAGGTTTTCTGGTAGTACCCTACATTTGGGTTACTACCATGGCCACTGATATTCTATTACATGTACGTGTTGAAATACACAATGCAAAAGGCTTTGTCGAAAGACTGTTGTTGCAGGATGAAGCTCCCCAGAATCACCTAAATTCAAACTTCATGAGAAACCTGAGCTCTACAACTCTCCATAGGCGTGTCACGCATCAGGTCTATTCTGTATGATTCTTCTGGGAGGAATTGGTTTCTTACCAAGGACGTGGTAGGACGTGATAATGCTCTTTAAGGCAAACGTGGTTCCAGAACTGGTTTGGGAAACAACACTTGAACTATGGATTTCTCTCTATATAGAATTTTTTTGTCGTTTGCTGCCTGTATCGTAGCATGAATAGATCCACATGTTTCGAACAATATAGATGGCTTGTGCCTCACAGGCCTTGGGACGTCCAATTTGGGGCTGACATGATTGCACAGAGAGTGTGCTCCCAGCACACTTCTCATGCAGGCAGATCCCAAGGTCTCTTCGTCACGTACATTTAACGAGATCCTCAGCTGACGGTGCCAGGCTTGTTCTGGTTCTTTCACAGCTGCACTCCCCTTCGCTTAGCAGTGGACAGGGCAGCCGCTCACTGCGTGCATTGCACGTATGCCGTGCCTCTCAGTCTCTGAAAACTGCCATACTTTCTTCCTTGGACAGAAAAGGATCCTCACTGACAGACAGTTCAGGTTTGATTCCAGCCTTGTGCCACAGTGACTGCAAAAACGCCTAGACAGAATTACGGGTGTTGAGGTGTAGGAACCTGGTGTGTTTGATGCAGGTCCTGGCTTTGCCTGCTGAGAAGCCCTTGTGAAGCTTTCTGCAAACCTCAGCGGGTGATGGGGAGCGAGCACTCGAAAGCAGAGCGGGATTGTGTGGGTAGCAGGTGATCAGGCTATGCTAACACACAAGTTTGGCTACGTAAACACACACAAGGAACTAATGGGTGGCTGAAACTTCACCAGGTCAGACAACTTCAAGCCTGCAGATTTCTTACTGGTTTTATTTTTCAGTACACTTTTTTCCCTCCTGTGTTTACGTTTCTTTAACCCCCACGTTTCCTTAAATGGAATAACTCAGAAAAGAAACAGCGTGGCGTTGCGCGGAGGCGGTATGCCTGGGGGCCTGACTCGTTGAGGCAGGGTGTCTGGAGCTACTTTCTTTTGTGCATGCTGTCAGAGCGCTGCTGGGGTCAGCACATGAGCTTGTGTGGTGTGCACGACTTGAGATGCAGATAGTTTCATTCCCAGGACGTCAACAAGACCATGCTTGGCCAGGATGGAGGCAGGAGATGAACAGATATTCTTGCAGGCAGGGAGGGATTAAGTTCTGCATTTTACAGAAATTAAATTGGGTAATATGTGAGCGGGTTTTCACCAGTAAAACTGACTCAGGGACTCTCCTGTGCCCAAACTCTAAATCTGGACTCTGAATCATGAGCTGCTATTTTTTAATAGCTCTTAATAAAGCAAAAGATGTGGTTTCAACCAAAATTTTTCTGGGGGAAAAATACCTCTCTGATGATGACTACTACTTGCTCTATTAATAATCAGATGAAACGATTTTGCTCTGCATTTGGTGCGCAGTAAAGTTTCTCCTCAGGCACAAGAAGCTAACTTCAAAAGTTTTAGCTACAGCAGGTGTAAGTTCAAGGAAGCCACGACCCGTCACTGTCCTTTAGAATAGAAAAGGTGCCACTTTGACCTGCAGGCCTCGCTCAGCATCTTACCTATGGGATTTTAGTGTTGTGAAATACATGCCTCCGGTCAACCGGAACAGCTCTAAAAATTAATGAGGTGCGCACAGAGGCTAATCATTTTCCTGGGGGAGAGCGGGGAGGGCGAGGGGAGCAGCCCCCAGAAAAGGCTGTGAATGCAGTGGGGGCCGCAGGAGGAAACCGGCAGTTGGCCCGTGTCGGGCGTACAAGAGAGAGCTACGGCTGAGCGGGACCTGGATTACCAGGAGGAGTTCAGCGCTGGGCGCTGTGCTTCCCATCCTCTACCAAGCCGTAGGGTAATAGTGCGGTGCATGTGTGTCACGTTAAATTTATCAGGCATTACCATGTGTAGTCAATGGTTCTCATGGGAAAGGCTCTGTTACCCCGGTGAGTAGGAAATGTCTCAGAAACCCCGTGCATTGAGAGTATGTGTCAATTGTTTCCTTCCAGGCGCTTTGGGAAGGGAGCCTAGAAGTTTATCTCAGCATTTGCAACAATATAAACAGATGCCAAGCACTTCAAGTACGCAGAAAAGGAACATGTCTTGCTTGGCCTCCCTGAACAGATGGGAGGGGGAGGGAGACAAAAAGCAATGTTAAGTAAGTCTCTCCCTTGCAGAATAGGGAAAAGCAGCTAAGTAATGCAGATGTTTGCCTGCGTATATTCAACTTAGTTTCATAGTACCAAAATCTGTACTGTCCACACGTGGTCAAAAGATTAAAGAGTTCTGTTGGCAGCATATTAAAGTATTAAGACTACAGGCTTACTATGATGTGTTTCTGTTATCAAGCTGACCACAGAATTGAAGTGATTCAAAGGAGGACGTTGTTTTAATACAGCTACCGGAATCACCCCATCCTTCTGCATCTGGCTTTTGGATGCAATCTTGGCTGTAAGAATCCCTTGGGAATGGCTACCAGTGCCCTGTCTGTCCTGGGGCCACCCCTACCCTGCCGGAGCTCCTGCTCGTGCTCGGATAAGATTTCCCCTTCTCTGTCCCTGTGCAGCGTTTATGCCATCTGCCATGTTAAAGCTGATGTTTCTGGTTGCTGGAATAGCTTTCCGGGTTTCCTTTGACACGCTAGAGCTAAATCATCTCTTCAGGCATTGCTCGGTAAGGTCTCGCTGCAGATGTCTCCAACTTTGGCATCGTGGCTCTGCCCATTCCCTCTGTGGCGTGAGCCCATTTCTCAAAGATCGCAGTGCTGGCACGCTGGGCTGGAGGCAGCAGATGCAGGTCCCTTTTCTTCTGTCACTGTTGTGCTGCCTGATTTTGGACCTTACTCGACTTCGGATTTCTGTTTCTTTTTTTGTCCTGCTCCCTGAGATGGCAAGTCATTAGCGTCCGGTGCTGCACCGGACAGTTGTTGGCACCCAGCAGCAGCAGGAGATGCGCATGTAGTGGTGAACTTTTAATATCTCAGCCTAGATAATATCGTCTAAAAAGTAACTGTAACTTCACTCGGAGAGATTTTCACTAACCCTTTATAGCTGTTAGTTTTTATCTTGATATCATAGGCACTCTATATCTTTATATCTGATTTATTTATTTATTTAGTATGGTCTTCTGCATAGTTGCCACCAGGACATAAACTTGAGCTTGCTGTAGCACTCTAGCCACCGGAACGATGATGTGATCCATTTCAGGGCCATCACAGGCGCTGTCACACCATCATGTCTGTGAGTGAGAAGGGAGTTTCTTCATAAGCCTCTGCTTTCCATTGCAATTTCCACATAACAAATTACTTTGGAGCCAAAATGTAGCACACTTAGTGCCACTCTGGGGATGAACATATTTTTTCAAATGATCGTATTGGAGGATAATTTTTTTTTTCTTTTCATTTTCTTGGTCTTTGAGAATTAAGAATGCAGTATTTAAGAAACCTTTTTCAGATGCTTTTTTATACTTAAGTAACTCAACAACAGCATGCATTTAAAATTTCTAATTTGCCCTCTGTGTTTGCTTTTCAAAGGAGCTACTGCTGGAGATCTGTATACCTCGGTAGTCTTGCTGGACTATAGAGCACATATGTAGGTGGCTATGAGAGACAGTGTAAAATGCATGGGGCGTGGGCTATTTTCATAAGCCTGCATACAGCTCATCATTCCGTTATTTGCAAAGCCTTTGGGGAACTCAGCTATTGTAAAATTGCTATCAAGGAGGGCCACTGTGGTCAAGCAGCTTTTTAAAAGATCGTGGATGCTTTCAGTATGAAAATTCACATGCAAAAAAGGTGAAGGATTCTCCAGACCTCACAGCGGGCCTCGAGAGCGTGTGGAATTTGAAATGGCAAATGCAGGGTTGTTTTTCATTGAAAAGTCAGTTTGTTATGGAAATTGGGCATTTTGTGCCTAAATTTTCAGTTGTTCGGTCTCAAAGATTTGATTTATCATAATGAGGAATTAGAGACGCATGTTTAGCAGTGAAGTTAACTGGTGGCTGCAGACTCTGGCTTTACTGTTGCGCTGGCATTTCCAGAGCAGCTTCCCGTGTCTTGCAAATAGGTGGTTCATCTGGAACCTCGTGATGCTGCTGAAAAGCAAACAGTAATAGTAGGTGCAGCTTGCAGGTGAAAGGAAAGAGCAATGCACATGCAATATGCATATGCATATTTCCCTCATTGCCTCTGTAACGAGGGAGAATCGGTAGAGGTGGGTCGGTGGCAAGGGCCAGTTTTCTCTCTAACTTTCTCAAGCACGTGTCTGTTTTATCAAGCGAAGCCTGACTTTTGTTCCTCGCTTGACTTAATTCTTATTGCCGAGCAAAAGGGCGTCTGGCTGCTGCAAAAGAGAGGTGGACGCAGCTCTGAGCTGAACGGAGAGTTGTTGCAGAGCTCCGTGTCTTGGTAACACCGAAGCACATCTCGTCTGGCTTCAGACACTGTCGCCGTCGTCTCGTTGAGTGCCCACCCGTTTGACAGAAGTTCTTGTGGTTTCGGGAGTGATGTGATTTCACATTGCGGAGCGCGTTTCAAGAGGGTCTTTTGGCTGGGTATCTTCTGTGGCAGATATTTGTAGGTGCTGGAGTCAGGACCGAGGGGTATCTTACCTGTGCTTCCTGCTCAAAGCCACGGAGGCTGGGATCTGAAGGCTACTGTTGGGGGGGTCTCCCCTCTCTCTGGGGAGGCACCTGCCGAATGAGTTGGGGTGGGAGAGTGCTGTGGGATGGAGTGCAACTCTCCAAAAGCTGTAGCCTCTGCCTTCTCTTGAATATGCCATCCGGTATGCTCGCATGGGGTTTTAACAGCCATGCATTCATGCAAGGTGTAAGCACATGCTAAGAACAGATGGTTGTGAAGTGACCGAGGCAGTGACTCTGCAGAGGGACAGCTCTGCAGAAACTCCGCTGTGAGCAGAAGGAAATGACTGTACCTACAGATAAATACATTTGTTCTTACGTGCATTTGCAGCTCGTTCATTCAGACAAATGTACTTCAGTCAGTAATAGGGCATGTGTGTTTATCTGAAACTCTCTGCTTGGTTACACTGAGATGTGAGTGGGGAAACCAAATTTGGTCAAAAGCATAGAATACAGCTGTCATTTATCAAGAGTTAAATCTGAAGGAGCTGTTTTTAAAGCTTACAGTGAGATGTCTGAAATATCTGGGCACAGAAAAAGACGTGTAAATGCTTTCTATAAGCACAAGGCAAGATATTTATCCCAAGTTGGTAGAAGTGCAGAAAGCTCTGACAGTAAAACATTTTTATCAAACTCATCAAAAAGACGTAACAACTGGCAAATGTAGTTTAAGTGCTTTAGTTTGAAATGGAAGTATATGAAAGGGAAAAGGCATACTTGTGTTTACAGTCAGCATATGAAATTTGGCACTTACTCTTTTATTACTTAATTTTTATTTTGGAAAGTGTCAAGTCCTTAGAAGTTTACCGTAACTTATGTTAGTAGTCCTTCCTCATCTGCTGTGTTACAATAATAGCCTAATGGTCCTTTGACGCTTGTTATACAATGGACTACATAGTCAAGTGATGTAAACTTTGTTGCTCTAAGCTCTTCAGTTAAGCTGGATCAGCTTGCACAAGGTATGTGTTAAGTCCAGCCAATGTATTTGGTAAAACAAATGGAAAAATTAATGTAGAATGTTTTTGAAGAGCACTGTATTCAATATTGCAAAATGAGTATGATGGCCTTGTGGTTTTTATTTTTATTTTTAAATGAGTCACAAGGACAGAATAATTATCAGAGAGTCTGCACTCTCAGAAATGATTGTACAAAAAATACTTTTCCAAATGGTAGCTAAAAAGCTCCCAGCTCACGTTTGGAGGCAAGAAACATAGTACTAATTAACGTTAGGCCAAGAAAGAGACTTCGCTTGCCTATTTGAATGAAGCGCAGCATGAATTGTACTGGCCAGTGATGCACAAACTATACGCAGTCCAAGTTAATATTTGCTGTGCTTGTGTTCCCTAGGTCATCACACTATTTACATTGGGGTCCATGTGCCGAAGAGCTATAGGAGAAGGAGGCGTCATAGAAGAAGACCTGGGCACAAAGAAAAGAAAGAAAAGGAGAAAATCTCTGAGAACTACTCCGACAAATCAGACGTAGAAAACACCGATGAGACAAGCAGCAGCATCCTTAAACCGCTCAGTAAGTACTGGTTTCAGTTGTCGCTCACTACAATGGTCTGTTGTCTAGTGATGTGCTCCTGATCTGATCGTGGAGGAGGAAACTGGAGCCACAAAAACAGTCATCTCATGTTGCAGGGTCAGAGTAGTCTTAATCAGTTGCTGTCGAATGGTTGCTGTGGCTTAGAAAAGTCACAGGCTGGAGCAGACATTTCATCCCTCTGTATCACCTGAGTTTGCTCCTGAGCTAATGCCAGCCAGGAACAGGCCAAATTTTAAAAAGCAATTTGATGCTGTGTGTAAAGAGATAGCAAGGAAACACAAAGACTGAGTAGATGCCTAGACAGATCTATTGCAGCTTCTGCCCCGGCTCTCAGGATGTGCTCCCTCTCTAGAATTCAAGCAACCCGTGGTTTCAGCTAGCAACAGCCTCACAGGAGCAGGTTGATGAGAAGCACCAAGACTGCTGCTGTAGGCTGTGAGAACATACCCACTTGGGATTTGGCTTTATTGTGTTGATAACTTCTGGTACTAATAAGTCTTTTCCCTTCAGTAATGAACCAGTTTTAAGTTTTGCAAACAAAAAGAAGAATAAATTGTAGCATTACTGCATGTTTGAGTATCTTAGGGGTTGAATATCTGAATTTTGATAGGCAAATGAGGTCCATTTTGGATGCCCTGTAGCTCCATTCGTACTGAAATTGTTAACCAGAGGAGAGAGATTTTTATCTTGTGTCATCACTATGCAGCTCTTCGGTAACATCGTAGGAGACTGTCATAAAGTCCCATTCCTCTTGCTGTCTTCTCTGTTGGCCACAAGCTTGTTCTGAAATCTGGGGGATGGCTGCTTAAATAGAAGTGGGAGAGAGATGGTGGCAGCCTGCTAAAACGGGAACACGCTAGCAAGGTTTGAATATAGGAGAACAGCCGAGGATAGGATATAGCTCAGATTATTGAGGCTCATTCCAGATGGCTGGAGTTTCATTAAAGAACTTGTTTCTAAGTGGGGAAAATGCTTCCTGTGCAAGAGAGTGACCTGATCTTTGATTGAAGAAATACGTGAATTTTTCATTTTGAAATTACGTTGCTGGATAGTTGCTGCGTATAAAGACAGTAACAGGGGATCAGATCAGTCATGTCTTCAGCCCAGGGCCTCTTACTCTCGGTGGTGCAGATACTTCAGAGAGCAGCAACTGGAAAGGAAGACAAGTCACAAAGTCCATTTGCTCTTCGTAGCTGTAGTTCCCTAGTTGTCCCAAGGAAGTTTTCTTGTCAACGCTGAGAAACCAGGAGTTGGTTTTGCACCAAAGGACATAATTGCCTGTCTTCAAGAACTCTAGATATTTTAAGTTTAACTTTTATATTTACATCTCTGTTCTTCTTTGGCGTGCAAGTGACCAGATCTGTAGAAATTCCTTTCTGGCTTCTGGATGTATCGATATCCTCGGGGAATCGTTTCCACAGGCTAATTGTGCCCATGGTTGCAAACCTATTTCTTCCATCAGGTTTTGATTTTCTGCCTTTCATTTTGTTCATCGTTGTTTCTGTTTTATGTCATTTGAGAAAGGGTTAATGGTATTTTTTCCTCTATTGTTTCTACATGTTAGTACGTTCTTGTCTACTCTTTATCTGCATGTAAAAATGTGCAGTCTTTTCATCTCTCTTTATGTGAGAATTTTCCCATAGACTTTTCCACCCTGACGTCTTTGCACTACGTATTTTTTGAATGGGAATCACTGAAATACCACACAATATTCCAGGTGTCCCATGCAATAGCGTTAATACTACACCATTTGTAACTTTTCCTGTATTATTCACCGTCTCATGTATCCAGATACTTTACCAGGTTCTTGCAGGGACTTGCTGCATTGTGCTGGTGGCCAGATCTTTTTACAAGCTGGCGCAGTTAATTTATAACACTGTAAAGGATAGGAGTAGTTCAGATCACTGTCTTGAATTTCCAAACATTGAATTACATGTTGCCACACCTCCCAGGTTTTTTTCCCCTTCTGAAACTTGTCTTCGTAGGTAACCTGAATTATTTGTTTCCTACGCTTTTTTTGCTGGCTAACAACCCTTTCTTCTCTAGTTCCGCGTATGTAGTAACACCAGGCTTCCTTCAGAAATTTCTGCTGTTCTGCTTTTGACATTCTCCATCATTTAGAAATGGCTCTTTACTTCCGTTGCGTTTTCTGTCTCTTAGGTGATTGCCGATCTGAGACAGTTGTTGGATGTTCAGACTGTGCCAGCTTTAGATGTCTCTTACTGGAACTTTGAAGAAGGCTTTCTGAGGGTCTGAGTGGCTTACGTGCACCACGTATCCAGCTGCTGTATCCACTCTTAGTTATGGCAGGTGTGTCCAAGAGGAGACCGGGTCTCTTGAGACAAAGAAAAGCATGCCTCACCAGCTTAGTCTGATATTTGTTGCTGGCAATCATGGCAAGAAATCTCAGTTATAACCCTATAACCCTGGTTTTTTAATCTGCATCTGTTAATTGTAAATGAGTTGGGGGTACGTGGCTCAAATTCAGTTTCAAAAGAGCGCTAAGAATATTAGAAACAAAGAATTGGGGAATTTTGAACACCAATTTTAATGGAGTTGGGAGAAAGCTGAAATGAAATATCTTGCATATATTTGAGACAGCTGGCAGCAGAGAGTACGTGGCATAGGGAGCTGAAGTATCTGTTAGGACTTAGCCCTGTGGTTTGGTGGAGTGGGACAGAGTGAAGGCATTTGCTATGGAGTAGGGCTGCCAGCTGGCCAGTGGAGAAGAAGTGGCTGCACTGTGACTGGGAAGGAGGGAGTTTTGGATTTTGCTCCTCTTCTTTGAAGGGAGAAAAAATAATGGAAACTGAGTGAGAAATGAAATGCAGAGCGTGGAGACAACCAGAGAGCAAGCGTTAGTCTAACATGCTTGAGGTCATTTTACAGGGATGGATGATTATAAAGGGACTGCATCTGTCAGAGCTAGGCCAGCTCTGCGGGAGCTTGCTGGTATGCGTGTGGGGTACACAGTGTTTCCATGTCATCAGAAGAGGAGGAAAAAAAGAAGTGCTGGACACCAAGGAAAGAGGAAGTCCTGAGCCCGCTGTGCCCTCTAACGCAGCTCAGCGCCTTTCTCGTGAAGGCACCCAAGAATAGAAGAGTGAGGGTGTTGCAGTTCCCAGGATTAAGGGCTGCTGGGACAGCTGTGTTAATGACCTTTGCATAACACCGCTTTGCGTGATGGCTGGCTGTAACCAGGGACTGTGCTCACCACTAAAAAAAGGGATCGGATTCACGCACGCTTCAGGTACCCGTCAGAGACTGAGGCTCGACGAGTACTGTGTTGTGAATATAATGTGTAGGGCACTGCCTTCAGAAAGGCTGCAGAGGAGGTGATAGGTGTACGCAAGTTTAATGAGATAATAAAATGAAAGTGCTGTTTATGTAGTTAAGGATGAGGTGAAGGGACTGAACTGGATGACATGTCAGTCTTTTGCTTAGAATTGGAAGATTTTGGATTCATATATTTTGTTAACCAGGTTTTAAAACAAGCAAACCCCAAACATCTTGAGGAAGGGTACAGTGCATCTCGGTCTATAAAACTGAGAATTTACTTAGCTCCTTCTCTTTGTGGATTTTTGCAGTTATTAACTTGGCCAAGTATTAGACACTGTCGGTTCAGCTTGTATATAATTCGTAGTTTATTTCATCTTCAAATACAAGGACGAGCATATAAAGTTTGATTTGCAAAGTCATTAATAACATAGTTGTAAAAATAGTTCCTAGAAGTTAAGGAAATGACTTGATTGTCTCCATTATACTGAGAGCTTTGTTTTTACTGAGTAGAAAGCTTAAGCCAGCTTTGATTCCATACATCACTTCTATTTCTTGATCTGTCCTTAAGGACCGTGAAGCCTAAACTCAGATATCTTACCTGAAGATGATTTCTCAGCTTCTTTGGTGAAAACTGCGCAATCAGATTTTGACCAAATCTGGATTTGACTCACCAGGTCAAGCTGCTTGTCCCACAGCAGATGAGCCTGACAAAACATGTCTGTGGATACAGGCAAGAGAGTCAACAGGTCCAGAAATACAAACCTTCCATATAAACGTTTTGTTCCAGTTCAAAACCGGTCTAGCTGCGCTTCTGTAGTTGGGAATTGGTGCAGTCTGGAAATGTCAATCCTTTTTTTTCAGCCTGTGTCCAGTCAAACAGGCCAAACTCTGGTAGTTTATAAACAACCTTCAGCTCTCCCATCTGGAGAGAGTTAGGGAAATTGAACATGTACAGCTATGTTTTATCTTCAGTTAATTATTGCTTGGGAAAGATGCCTCCTTCAAAAATCCAGACAGGGATTTTCTCTGATACACTTAGGAGGAGGCATGAAGGCGATGTGCCCTCTGCAGAGCCCTTTCAGTATATTCCAGGCCTGCAGGGCTGTCTCTGCGCTTGGAGAGAAAATTGGAGTTCACACCCTTGTTCTCAGGCAGGACTGCTGACACTGGTGCTAGCTGAGATGTGGCTTCCTTTAACCGCAGACTATTACAAATCCACGTTCCAGGTGAAGTGTACCAGCACCTTATTTCTAAAAGGTGCTTGCAACTGGTAAGAAGGAAACACTTTTTAGCAGTGGTTATTCTGCACTGTCCAGGAAGCTGGCATACAAGTATTTTTGAGGGTAAAAAAAAAAAAGTATGTATTATTGCATTACTAGTAAGTGGGCTTTGAATACCCTCTTATCTGCCTAAAACACACATGAGTTGGAAAACAGATGAAGATTTATGCTGTCGGAACACTGCAGAAGGGGAAGGATAGCATATTGAGAGACGATGAGTGAAATGGGGTTTTCAGAGGGAAGGTTTAGTGATTTTTTTTGGAAGGCCAAACGCTGGAGTATTGACCTGCTAGTATTTTGGGCATATTCAATTGGTCTATGATTAACTATGGTTAATGCACTTAGTGGGGTGAAGGAAAGGCTCAGCTGGCTAGAGAAGGGAGTTGATGGTGGAAAGCCACAGGAGGCTTGTCAGCTGGCAGGGGTTGGTGGTTCTGCCTTCTCAGGTTGGCCGATTGCTTACCTCAACGCGAAGCGGATGATATAGTTTGCTGTTACTTGCAAGGGAGGAACAAGGAAGGCAGATACAAGTTTCTTCTTCGGGACAGGCTGCGGTCTGAATCCATTTCCCTCTTCCTCATTCTTTACTACAGACGTGGAGATGTTCCCATGAGGAAATGCATCTCTGCTTGATCTGGGAAGGGGTTTCTTCTCATTGTCTGGTTGCCCTCCAAGTTAATTTGGCTCGCCTCCCTCGCTCAAACGCAAGGAAATAATGTCTCTCGGTAAGCACTGTCGTAGCAGGCAGCGTGTGGACACCGTGTTGATGTACACAGCAGTATGAGGGTGCTCTGCAGAGATGCCTATGCTTGCGCAGAACTTGCTTGGGTTGTTCTTGGGCTGGCCCAGTTCTGTGCCCCTTAGACACACAGCATGTGCAGAAGGTACATGTTAACAAAGATAGGAATATCTCTATTTTGAAACTCCGATAGAGCGTTTAGAACAGAAGTGCTTGGAATATGAGGTACAGACTGGGGCTGATGTGAGCGATGACCATGTCAGAAGAAACAGAAGTAGAAAAACGTACGATTCTTTGACAGACTGGCAATTCTCATCTTTGTTCAGTTGACCTGTGCGTGGCCTATGGTTTCTGGAAGGTAAGAAACTGTCTGCGTGTATTCGTGACTCTGAATTCAGTGGCTGGGGTAAAAGTCCTTTTATAGGCAAAGGTGACTGCAAGCAAATGGAGAGCAAGAAGCCCAAAATATAAAATACCTGTCCCTTTCCAAAATATCTTGGGGGAGTTTCATGTGTAGTCAAGGACTAGTAGTATAAGCTATAAAGTAATGACTTGCAATACTACACCTCAGTTCAAGCCCTAAGGCATTTTACACAAAATAATCACAAAAATGATGCTAGTAATATAGATAACAAGAGATTGAAAATTCTCTGTTCTTTGGAGTGGTTTTAAAGCTAGCTGGCAATAAACATCCTCAAACCTTGTTTTCAGGAAGTTGACTAGAGGCATCGCTTGCTTTTTAATTTTTCTTTTTCTCAGTTTAAAAAGTAGGGGTGAGAAGGTGTGGGCATGGCACTTGTGTGCCCCGCATTCATGCGAAGTGATGCTCACTCCTCTGCTTTGCTCTGTAACGTTTTGGAGAGCTGTTAATGCAGCCTGCAGGTTTGAGGAGGATGCGAGCCTTCATTCACAATTTATAGAAAGAAGGCAGTAGGCAAGTGGATTGATTGCAGCATCTTATGTTCTTGAGGTCTTTCTCCTCTGAATCGCAAAGTCTCGTTGGCAGCCTGACTTTAGCCTCTTTCTGCTTTCATTTTTAACAACGTTACGTGGAAATAGGATAAAGAAGGAATTTGCTTTGATGGGACAAAGTAAGCTGCCTGCTGGTGTTACTCTTCAGTTGTAAACGTGGGACGTCTTCATCCTCATCCGAAGTGTAGTACTTTACATGCATACGAACACGTATTTGTACATGTAAATGCCCTGCCTTTAAAGACCAAGAGGGAGTCTTTGTGAGTTCCCTTGGCTGAAGGGCTGTAAGATTAGATTTTTCCTTTAATGATATGTTATTGCTGTCGAC
The DNA here is from genome assembly GCF_000699145.1 of Aptenodytes forsteri. Lineage (NCBI taxonomy): Eukaryota > Metazoa > Chordata > Aves > Sphenisciformes > Spheniscidae > Aptenodytes > Aptenodytes forsteri. Next base: position 1,062,155 of record NW_008794411.1, read on the forward strand.
CAAGTATAAAGGTCTTATCCCACAAGTTGTGGGGTGGAGAGCCTTGCTGCAATGCTGTGTAGTTTACTGACTGTTTTCGTTAAAACCACTTGCGGGTCTGAAAAATTGTTCTTGCCAAAGTGAAAGATCTGTCTAAATTCAGCATAACGCTTAACAAAATGGAGTGGGAGGAAAGGAAATTCGGTGTTCATAGTTAACTGGAAATGGACATTCAGGGTGCTCTGCCCCGTGCAGTGCTGGGCTTCAGAAATGACTGTCATACTTAGCTTTGGCAGTGGATTCAGCGAGGTACTGGGACCCAAAAGCAACAAACAATAATGAGGGGCCCATGAAACTAATAAACTGCATGTTGTAATAGAATTTTTTTAGCGCTTGCATCGGTGAAGAGAGTAAAACCTGATTCTTGGCAGGAGTCAAAACATTGACAGGTGGATAAATGTAAGTGCAGGATCTAAATTTTGGAAAACCTGAAAGGAGGGCTAAGTGGTTGTGAGCTGAGGCCATTTTTCATTTTACACTGTCAGTTGCAGCTGCTCTGCGTATGGTCACATGTGGGCTAAGCGTACCAAAGGTTTTCTTTACCGGTTGAAGGGTGTAACTGTGATCCTGTTACAGGACAGAAAACCAGAATTGGGGAAAAGAGGTTGAAAATCTGGATCTGTCTGTTGGAGTGGTTTCTAGAGGAACCGTATCGCAAGAGAGAGGGAAGGGATGATATGTCATCCCATCAAAGGTTTGTAAAGGTTTGCCATTTGCTCAGAGAAATTCCTCTTCTGCCCACCAGCAGTAGTTCTTGGAGGTTTTAGTTAAAAAAAAAAAAAAACAACCTCTCTTGAGCCCTCAGATATGGGTTAGGAGGAGCATTTTGCTGAAAGAGAAAACATCTGCAGCAGAATCGTTTCATTAATGTACTCTTTGAGGCTTGTGCTGTCATTCTGGATGGAGTGCATCTCTCCCAGTGAAGGTGAGGTTTGGTCTGGATGGATCAGATTTGCTATGTAGGCAACCGCTGTGTCCCTCTGTAATGATCGCCAAGCGTCATCACTCACGACGGGTTAATAAGCACCTTTTACCGATTCTAATTTAAAACGCAGTCTTCTCTCAAAAGTAAGTTCTATGTAATCTGGCGCTAGGAAAGCTGGAACTCTAGAGAATCCTGCTTGCTTGAAGCTTGCTGTCAATTTTGGGTATGCGTGCTAAGACTTTGCTGCTGAATACCTGCATTTAAGTAGTGCTCAGGAGGATGTTTGACACGGAGAGAGAGCTGTAATTACCTCTAATAGATCGGCTGAAGCTGAACAGATCCTGCAACATCAGTTGGCACGTTTTTTTTTTTTTTCCCCCAACGGGTTAATCGATGCTTGGTTTATTGAGATGCTTAACGATATAAAAGGTGTTGTGGTGAGCAATCTGGTAGCGTGAATTCACCACGCTGATTTGTTTAAGTGGAGGCTTTTTCATTTTTAATCCAAGTACAACCGTTTGCCTGTTGCTTCTGGTTGATGTGGGACACCCTGAAGTTGATGGCATTAGTATCCTTAGTTTCCTTTACATTATAGTCTGCTTCTTGTGTAACGAATACGGGTTTTGGTCCTTTCAGGTTCTTCAGGTCTTCTAGTGGGTCTAAGTGCCTACATAAGAGAGTGGTGCTCTGTGTGCATGTAAATAGTCTTCTAACATCTGTCTGTTGAGTGCAGTACCTTTAAACGGTGCTGGCCAGGTCTCCCCAGAGGCCAAGCTACTCTGCTTTTTTGCTGTGTTGTCTCACTCACCAGCACGATCTTTATCAGCAGAGAAAGCCCACCTATGGGGCTGAAATGCCCATTGATTCCTTTGCGCTCTTGATTCTCTAAGTGCTTCATCACGTCCATCATTCCTGCTGAAATCTGTAAGACCTGAGCATGCATGCAGGTGTTTGTGGATCACTGACTGTCCCTCCAGTGGCTCAGTTACAATCTGTTCACCTCGTGCTTCACATTTCTTGAGAACCGTCATATTTTGATGTATGTCTGCCCCTTTGCTCAATATCAGTGCTTATGAACAGTTAGCTTACGCAAGGCCTGAAATAACGTCTTGCATCTACCATCTTAAACGGGACATTGAAGTAGGCAAGTCTGTCTCTCGTAAAGGCAATAGGTAAAATATCAGGAGCAGTGTGCTGAGGGCTGTGCTGTGAAACACACACGGGGACAGTGTCTCCCATGGGGACAAGAGCGAGCCCTCGTGTCCAGGGAGTGCCTGGCGTGAGCTGAGGAATAGACAGCAGGCTCTGTCCCTGGCACTGCCTCTGAAACAAGAGACGAGGCTCTATTTGAAACCACTCGTGGAAAAAGCAATTTGAGCCCACCGGTGTGGAAACCATCTCTTTCTAGTTTTAAATGCAATCCGTTTGACATCCGCGATGCATTCGGCAGGAATTTTCCAGGCTTTCTGTGGCAGGCCTCCCCTTACAAAGCACAAGCTTTGCAGCTCTCCAGCACAAAATTGCCTCTTCTCAGGAGCACTTCTACACAAAGTGGGAAACAAGTTGCACGCAGGGTTACTGGAGCGATACGGCAGTTTGAGGAGAATACGGCATGCCTGATCTGTAGGTGCACCTGCCTGCAGCCCGAGACAGAGACTGCTTGTCAAAATGCCTGTGCCTGGGACACTTACAGAATTGCTCCTGTTTGTCTTAAAGTTGAGTGTGAGGTGGTTATTTAATTGTATGTCTCTTAAAAAATGTGTTTGTGATCTCTTTGGCTGTTCTTAAACGGTCTTCCTACCTCTTGATGTGCAGTCTGGTTTACTAATTGCTTTCCAACTCGGAGTGCCTGCCTTGCAGGAGAAGATCCTGTATTATGGAGAACATCCCAGTTGATTTCCAGTGAGGAGAAGAAGTTGCCAGTCCAACTGTGGAACAGTCCATCCATAATGAGATCTAATTAATTCAACAAGGATATTTAAACATCAGTTTAGGAAGGCTCAGGCTTGGTGTCTGCCCTGGAAGTTCATTAAGCTAGCAGCTATAAATAGCAGGAGACAGCTACGGGATTGAAATAAATGTACCTACTTAGCAGAGCAGATGCAGCACAGTCGGGGTGTGCCAAGAGTCCTCTTTCTATTAGCGTTGTTGGATTTTTCAGCAATCCAATTTCTTTCCTGGCTCTTCAAGACACGGGCTGGGATTTTCCAAAAGCTTTTAGCTTCGGCTCACCACAGTAAGAGCAACGGCAGACCAGTGTTGAGAGCCTTTGAAAAATACCAAGCAGGATGGCCAAATGGCTTAACTTTTTTTATATGAATATTTTACATAGGGAAGGTGGTCAGGGAGACTTTCTCATAAATGTGAGGGAATCTTTGGTATTTTGGTCTTCAAGAACTGCACAGCAGGCTGGTGGGTTGGTCGAAGGTGGTGGTGTCGGTTGAAGCATGCTTTTTTCTGCCCCTCCCATCTCGAATGCTGCAAGTAGCGTATTTAGGTCACACGTAGTGCAACTGCAGAGGTAAACACAGCAATATTTACTGCTTTGACTGCAAACGTGCCCTCTGCATAGCTGGGGGCCTGTCAGAGAGGCTGTTGGGGTGCAGCTGGCTGAGTAAATGGGAACGGGCATGGGAAGGTGCTCAGGGGCAGGCAGGCAGTGGGAAGGGTGCAGGTGGGGAGGTCAGCCGTGCCTGCGGAGTGCAGAGCCGGCAGCTGGGCACGGCACCGCCTGCTCACACAGCCCTCGCGTCTACTCTCACCTGGCAAAGGAGAGATTGCATAATGCAGGGAGAGACCGCTAATTACCTGGGCTGGACATCTGACTACCCAGGGTAAAGCCGACTGCGTCCTGGCCCTGAATATTTGGTTAGGACCTTCTTCTGGTGGGTCAGGCTCCTCTAAGGCAGGACCCCTTTCATCCCTGGCAGGTCGCCTCATTTTGCGGGGTCAGGAAGCTCTCTTGCCGTTCACTGCAGGGGATACAAACCTGGAGCTGCGTTAGGTTTCAAGATGGATATTTTGGGGCTTATGGGTGGGTTCAGGGAAGAGACTGTGACCTCAGAAAATCCAGAGGAAGGATGGGGAGAGGAGGTGTAAGGAGAGGTTACTTGAAGATGCAGTTGACTGGCAGTTAGGAGGACTTCTTGTGGGTGTGGGAGCGACAGAGAAGAGACACAGGTAGGAGGGAGGTGCTTCAAGCAGCAGCTAAACCTGACTTCCTTTCACCCGTTAATCACTCCAACTCTCGTCGGTGGGAGATGGTCTGGATGGTATTTCTCTTGTTCCTGTGGCTCCGTTCTAACTGCAAAGACTCACAGCTCCCGCTGAAGCACCTGGATAGGGTGGAGGCACGTGGTGATATGAGGTTGGGTCTAGACGTGAACTGTCACCCTAGGCAAAGCCTTTCTTTTTCTTCTTGGCAAGAGTACGGGGTTTTTCTCAGATAGCTAACTAAAAAAAAAAATCTCTTTCTTTGCAACACCTCTTGACTGAAGTGTTGGGTTTTTTCTTCTTTAACTTGACTTGTGCATATGCCGATCACATAAGGGCTTCTTATGAACACTTAGGTTTGTTTAAAACACTTTGCACTTCCCTTACACGTAACATCCACCTTACATAGGTAAATGCATGGCTGAAATTGAGCTTACGGCACAGAATGGTGCTAACCTGCCTGATGCTCTTGGTTTGCCTTTGCTGTGCAGCTGAAGGCTGGCAGTCCTGAGAGCTGATCCGTGCGAGTGGCCCAGCAGGTGCCCGTCAGCAGGTGAGTTGCTCTCCGGAGGCTGAGAGGAGCAGGCAGCTGCTTTTTGTTCCCTGTTTTCCCAGCTTTTTATCGCTGCCAAGTATGCCCCCCTGCTCTTGCCTGCACCCGCCCTGTGTTACGTTTTCCCCTTTCCCCCTTTCGGTACGTTTTCTAAAATAATTATTGAAGCGTGTTTTTAATATCTCATTCTGACATAGAGCAAAACTCTCGTATCTTTGCCAAGCTTTCATTCCTTGCTTGTGACAGCTGGGGAAAGGAGCTAAGGTTTTATTTTTTTTATTCCCTTGCAGAATCCAGATTTTGGGTAGGTGTGATAAAGGGTAGGGCTAAACTGTTCCTCCCTCAGTAGGTGTGTACGAGACGCCCATGCACAATGACAGAAAGCGGTCTTTCTTGGCGGTGCTGGTTGTTAAGGCAAGCACTGAGTGCCTCTGGTGCAGAGGATTAGTTCTTTTCCTGTCCAGAAAGGTATGGTAGTTGTGATTTTTCCCTTTAGGGTCATTTCTGAAGTTGTTTTTGAGAGTAAGCGTTGGGGAAAAGAAGCAGTTGTCCCTGAATAATTTATGTGCGTGTTAGGTCTGATTAAATTCAGGCATCAGTTGAGTACCCGTAGGAAGTACGCGTGTGCATACCTGTTTGGACGTGACACACGGCGTCTGACCTTCGCCCTGCCACCAGCTGCCCTGGGTGCCTTTGGCAAGTCCTGAAAGCCTGGTGTTGGGATAGTCTTCAAAGGGATAGTTATGTCAGGGATCATCTCGTGTGACTGAAAATAAATCTCATTCTAATGTAACAGCATTTCCCACGTTATCCTCTCTGGTTGGCACTCTTCATAGAAGAGTTTTGCATCTTGCTCTGGCAAGTCCTTTGCTTTGAGAAAGCCCCCTGCCTACGGGAAGACCCAAACTCTGCTCCCTGAATTTACCTTCTCTCTTCTTCTGCTGTGACATCTGAAGCTCTCCCCACCAGGCTTCCGCTTGATACCAGGATCCGAGGAGAAGGGGCTGAAAACCAAGGGGATAAAAGCTCCATCTATCGGGCTTCCTCTTGTCCTGAACGCTGAAGCAGTTGAGGTGCTGAGGGCCCTGTGCAAGCTGCTGTGAGCACAAGTGTCTGTGCGCCGAGTTCTTTCCCTGGCGGAACATCTCAGCTTGCTTCCAACATCTTTCTTCTTTCCCCAATATCAGTAACTTTTTTCTTCTTTCCAGCAACATTTCTTTAAGTTTTTTTCCATGCATTCCCCAGCCTCTTAAAGTGCCACAAAAGTGTCCTTAGGAAATGAATGACTGTTTAGCCACAGAAGCAAAACCAGCCCCATCTTTGCAATTGTGCGTGGTTCCTCAAAAGAAATTAGCAGCGTAGACTGAAATTCCATACTCAGACTTTACTTATTTCTTGCTTGTGTATTGTGTTTCCGATAGCGGTAATGTCATTCGGGGTTTGCGTTAGCTGCCTTTAACTGCGTCGAGGCTGGTAGGTACTTCAGTAGAGTTGGCTGGCTTACAAAGGTTTATTCAAGTGACTTAGAGATGTGTCGTGTAGGATTTAGAAAGCATCTTGTATTTCTAGGATTTCAGTGTTCCTTTGGTTGTGATGCAGTCAGACTGGTCCTGAGAAGCGATTCCAGTTTGAAAAAGAGTTTAAAAAAATCAGCGTTGTAATGTGCCCATGTGAAGCCATCGCAAATGCCTGAGCCTGGAATAACGTGGATATACAGGAGAGAATTTTCCACCCGTGCAGAGGCCAGGATAAAATTGTTCAGATCTGAATTCTGCTTTCAGAGATTTCTGGATGTGTCTGGAAGGAGCAGCCACTGCAGTGGAAGAAGCGGGGAATGAATGTGATCATTTTCTTCTCAAGAGAAATGATTATGTGCTTTTGATGAGCATTATTTCTAGGGGCGGTGCATTTAAAGGCACAGTGTCATCTCTTCAGGTATTTTTTAAAACCTGCCTCCACTGTTTTCATCGTTAAAAAACAAAACACAAAATTGCCAGGGTAATAACACCAATATAGACGGTAGAGCTGTCGAGCAGTTCCGCTTACGTTATTGTCAACTTTAAGTGATCAAAATCCATGACCCTGAAATAACAAAATTAATTTGAATGTGAAGTACAAATCCAAAAGTAGTGTTGTTTCAGCTGGCCTTCTGGTTTTGACACCCTAATGCTGTCGCGCTCCTGCCATACTTTAAGTTTTCTCTACAGTTTGAAGAACTGATACAAATATTTTTTGGTTAAGTGAAAGTTAAGATTCTTCTATAACTTTAACTTCCCCTTGAGAGGGGAGTTAAAATGATAAACCCCATCTAGTTAATATTGAATTAATTATTGCAAAGTTTGAGATAAAATAACAAGAATTGAGCATTGTGCTTTTGATAAATGTGGTCTGGGCAGAACAGAGAAAATTACCTGCAAAATGAAGTGAAGAATTAGATTCAAAATACCTTCGTTTTGTGGTAGGTATGAGTGATAAAAACATTTTCATTTGCTGGTCACCTCTGCCTTGATTAACTGCGTGTTTGCTTGCAGTTTTACAAGTAAGCCGTTCTTGACTAAGAATGGTCTTTGCTGCTTTTTTCTTTACCAGGCAGTTTTTATTAGAAATTTCCCTTGGCCAAAGGTGACACAATTAGTTATGCTAGATGTAGAGGAAAATAACTCAATACAAACTTTACATTGGGCTTAAAGCCACAGGGTGCATAGCTGTCTACTTTGTGGATTTAAAGTGGTTCTTCAACTTCGTCTTGAATCTTCTTCAGTTTTTAAGTACCAGAAAAAGTGCCTCTGGGAAGTTTTTATGGGGTATATATTGCCACTTTGACATGGTACACTGTTCATGTTTTAGATAGACAAAGCAAAAAAGAGGCCAATTCCTTTCACAGTGCAGGGGAAGACCTCCTTTAACTGGAAGCTCGCTGTGCTAATCTTCTGTCTTGAACTGATAGCATGTGCCGCTGTAATTACCTAAGCCACCTTAATTCTTTGCCTAATTCTGTTCTCTGCATTCACGTGAAACTGCTAAGGGACAGAAAAGTCTAAGGAATTTACCATGTGGGGAAAAAAAAAATCTCATTTAGAAGCATTTTGATTTTAAGCCAAAGATATTTCTATAGCTGAGAAGGGCAGAATTGTGTAGGTGATGGTTGGTACTGTAAAGCTGCCCTTTTTGGATTAAACTCTATGCAAATCCGTTGGACAGTGTGGGAACAAGCCATCCCAAAGCTCTGGGTTTCTCTCTGTGTATATGTAAACAACAGTTTGAAGCACTTCAAAGCGTATACACTGGACCTGTCCACTGAGCCTGGCAGCTATTTCAACATTCCCCTTACTATGTTTCATACACAACGTTTCATACAGTGGGTTTTCTGACTCATGTTTTACCAGAAAGCATGGCTTTGTTCTAATGAGGCTCAGTCTTAGTGATTAACAGGCAAACTGGTCAGCAGCGGTGCCACATCGCTTCTGTATATTTATTTTGTAGGTGTATGTAGCATGGATGCTGTTTGGAGTTGAATGCTGTTGGATGGCGAGTACTAACAAAGAGAGGAAAAGTAGCTATCACCGAGATCCTTACTAACTTGGTGGAAATGTTGTATACTAGATGTTCTCTGCTGTTGCTGTTCGGTCATTATCGCCCCAGACAGAGCAGTGACTGGCTGGAGTATGAGTTGATCAGGCAAGTTACAAATTCTCCACTTAGCTTGGTTTCCAGAGAGACTTGCGGAAAGAAGAGGGTTCCGATGACTGTAGGTACTGAAGTTGAGATGGAGGGAGGCACGAGGCAGGCTCGGGGTCTGTCACTGTCGGGAACATTGGAAATAGAGCTGTGAGCTGGAAAGGTCTCGTTCTGTGTGACAACTGAAAATCATTGCTTCGTTCTTAGGAAGTCTTGATGTAGGCTCTGTGCAAAATCCTCTGATGTAAACATAACCAACATCTGGATTTTCTTCTCTAAGCCCTACTTTGCGTTTTCTGTTGGCTCTTGTGAATCTCATTGAACTGGTTCCTATTGGGCCCAATTAAAATGTCGATCCCTAGTCTAGTTATTCTTGAAGCTGGTGTCCTCTTTTTTTTTTCTTTTTCTTTCCACACTCTGAAATCTGCTTATCCATCAGCAGAGCTATTGTAGATTTGCCTATCACTTCTTGCCTCTGCTCTGGGAAGAAGGCGGGTTAGCCACTTCTGGAGGGACTGAAAGGTAGGTTGCAGCTGAGGTCAGCTGGCAGGGGAAGTGCTAGAGGGTAGGGATGGGTAAAAGAGGGGCTCTCCGAGTGCTTCCCGCAGCATGGAGCAGAGTCTCCTCTCATCCCAGGAGGTGCAGAGGATTATGCCCGTGACCTACTAACCTCCTCCAGTTGGGATTGCGGGTTTGGGAAATGAGTGCACAGATGGCTACTCTCTGGATGGCAGCAGATGGTGCTGATCTAATGAGTGGGATCAATAGACGTTTTAGCAAAATCGTAGTGAGCGGTGTAGGAATATCTGTAGAACTGCAATGCTGCTCCCTTCTCCCTAACACCAGTCATTTCTGGGCCCTTTCCCTTCTTCTCTTGGCACTCCCCCCCCCCATTTATCATCTCTCCAGATCGGGCTGGCACAAAGATAATGCAGATAATTTTGATTGCACAAGGAAGCTGTTAGGGAATTAGATGATTAAGAAATGTGTGGAGGGCGAACCAGAGATCTCGAGGCCAAAAACCATTACTCGGATGCCAGTAGGTTGGTATGACAAAATGGGAGTGTTAATAAAAAGTAAATCCATCGTATACAGAATACCCTGCTGATAGCAGAAGTCTTTCTGCCTCCCTACAGAATATTGCTCCAGCGTGTGCTTTGCTGGAGCTCTAGCTTGCATAAGCGTGAACCCTAAAATAAATACATTTCTGTCATCATTCACGAAAAACAAGCTTCATTACACCCTTACAAATGCTTTTGAGGTAAGACTTCTATTCAGGCTGAGTCTTCTGCAGCTGTGGGTCTTGTCCAAGGACCCCCTCCTGGGTTTCTCTTTCTGCCAGGGTTATTTTAGGGATGGTGAACTTGCTTTGACATTTCTGCTGCGTTGGAGCAGATGCTGTATTGTGAATATGTTCATGCCTTGAAGAAACAACAACTTATCGAGAGGCAAGAACTGCCTTTCTTTTATCTCTTCTGACTCTTTTATCTCTCTGACTGTCTGATAAGCCAAAATGAACTGTTTACCTGTGACCTGAAGGACTGGAAGCCAAAGAACCACCACCAAAGGAAATGGAAATTGAACGGCACTGAAATTTCAGTGTCATAAACCTGAAGAATAAACAAGATAGGCTGGAAAAGGCCTCAGCCCTGGTACATCAATAATTGCAAGTGATTTCCTTTCTTCTTCGTTAGTATCAGCCATTTCCCACAAGAATGGTATATTCATTAAAATAAATCTGTATGATATCTGAAAGGAAAGCTTTGAGAGCTGTGGGCTATTCTGCTCAGCTTTGAATCCCGATCCAACATCTTTTCAAGCAGGGGAGAGTCTTTGTTTGGATTTATTTGCTGATTTCTTACCCACTGAGTGAACTTTACAATAACGATATTAAGTACATCAAAATTATGTGTAGGGAAGAGCTTGGTCATCTGACAGCTGAAGAGGACAGCAGATGTTAACTGAAATGTAAGGGATTCTTTATAGATGTGTTAGTACTTGTATCGCCAGATCTGTGTCCATAAAAAGGCAGGTCCCTTTTGGTGCATTTTGCCTTACGGTTTGTATACTCACTGGAAGAGTAGTGTAGACCTCAGCAGTTAAATGGAAATAAAAGTATGCATAAATCAGCAGAGCCTTTCCTTCTGTTTGTAAAGAAACATATGAATGGACTAGTCTCAACCTGAATGTGGTATTGGGCTTGCGTTCAAGTCTTGCTTCCAACTGGAGACCTTGATATTTAAATATAGTAATGGGAACTGAGTTCATCCAGCTGAGGAGGGGTGTTTGATTTAGCCCTGAGCTATGGGTATATAATACCCTGTGAATTGCACGGCTGTGCATGAAAGGAGAGGTATTTTGAGCATCCTGATCTGTGGAGACCTCCGGCAGTAGTATACTCTCTGTTGTGTTCATGCTTCAAGAGCAGTTTCATAACGATATGACTTATTAGGCTTGGATTTCAGGCTCTGATTAATAACTTGGCTCCTCTATGTTGAAGCTACGTGGGAGTTTTTTTTGCTAGGTGAAGCGTGTGTCTTTATTTTGTACTTGCACTTCTGCTAGGGGAACCTGGGTTTGGCAGCAGAAGGCTGCGGCTGTTAAATCTGCGCTTTTGCTTCCTTGGAACAATCTTCCTGATTTAAAAGCAGCGGCAAGTAGTGGAAGGGTGCTGGAAGGTCGAAATGGAGCAGAAAGCATAGGTGTCAAAACCTGTTTGCACACAAAAGGGAAGAGCCGGGCTCCACCGTGAGTCAGCTGTATGCTCAGCCTCAGGGAGCCACCCGTCATGACAGAAGTATGTCTCGGAGTGCCTGGCCCTGTGGGAACTGGGCAAATACGGTCTGACAGGGGGGTAGATGATACAGATAATGGATTGACTTTATGTACACGATACAGGAAATAATTACAGAAGTTTACGGTGCTAGGGCGACAATTTGGTCCTTGGCTGTAGAGCACTGATAGCGTTGTGGGTTTGGGGGGATTTTTTTATTTTTGTTTTCAAAATGGGTAAGTAGCTCTTATGATGCGAGTCATCAGTCAGGAAAAAAGGACACACAGTAAATAACACCACTCATCGGAATGAGCAATCGGGAAGAGTTCTCTGTAGGCAGTGAAACTTTGCATGCTTGGCTTTTTGTGCAGGGAGGTGAGGAAAGCTATACTGAAAACAGAAGATTTGGATATCAAGACACTTACCGAGTGTCCTGCACCAAATCTGGGCAGAGGTAGGCGTCACACAGACTGGGAGAAGCTCAGTTAAGGTTTTGCTGTGGCCTGCAGTCCAGATGAGTGAGTCTCTCGCCATGAACTGTACGGGAGCGGAGGGTGATGAGCCTCTGTGAATTCCCTGTCTGAAATAAAGATGGGCTTGAAGAGCTCCGGCCGGACGGCACCGCAGCACGTGTCCTTGCAGTGACATTGCACCTCATTTCACACTGAAAGGGCTGAATGCGGTGTGCAAGGTGACTGGTAGTGTCTCAGTAAGAGGGTGGTAACCGTGTCCTGTGGGAGCTGTTGTATTTCAGAGTCAAACAGTTCATGGTTACTGTGGTCTGTGGGTGACGGTGAGACTGGCTCGTCACCGCTGCGTGGAACGAATAAACTTGGGAGATGGCAAATGATAGATCCACAAAGTTTCGGGAGCCGTTTGGGGGGCAGTTACGTGGATGGGGCAGATCTGCTCCCGATGAGGAGACGTGCTTATGGAAGCTGCACAAAACTGCGTGGTTTCAAGTCCGTGAAGGCAATGGAAACTTTGAGGCTAGGAAGGAGTTTCATGGATGTGGGAGGATTTCGATGTGTGACTTTGGCCCTTTGGTCCTTGGGTCTCTAAAAGCTTTCTGGGGCATCCTGCAAATCTGTCGGGCTCCAGACGCTGAAGAGAAGAGGAAGTCTGCTTCCTGCTCCTTGCTTGCAGGCAGAGTGCTGACTTGAATATTCAGCTGGGCACTGCCTCTTCCTTGCGCTTTGGGTATTCCTAGAGAACATGTCTGACCCCGTTTTGTTGGACTTGCTCTTATTTGGGTTTCCCTTTATCTGTCTGGGACTTGTTCTGCCTGCTTTGCATATCATGGTTTTCTTGTTCCAGCCTGTTTCTATGTAAATTGCCTAGGATGGGAAACTTCAGAAGGATGAGTCTATAGAAAAAAGAAATGTAGTCAAGTGACTTCATTCCAGCATGCATTTCATCGTGGGAATAAGAGCTCACTCTGCAGAAAGAAAATGCTCACCACCAAACAGCATAAAGTTATTTAATGGCAACAATTGTTCCTTTGGCAAAGTCTAGCTAAAGCTCTCTACGGGGATTAGTCTAGGCTTTGCATTAAAGTTGGGCTGAAACATACTCCGCATTCCTAGTGACAGAAAAGTAGTGCCATCCAGAACAGTTGTTTCATGTCTGCTTTAAGAAATGGGGATTATTTGGGGATGGCCTGTTTCAGATAAATGACTGTTATGGCTTGTAGAATCACATTTGCTAATTGGAGGCAAAAGAAACAGCTATGTAACCACAGAATGTGCTCATGGAAATTATTCACGTGTTTTTTTTAGAGTTAAATCTTGTCAGCTGTGTAGTTCAGATATCAAGCTCATGCTGTGAACTCTTAATTTAGAGGAATCGCTGAAATGTCCCATTTCAGTGGGACGTTGCAGTAATTTTCCTTTGGCTTGGCCGCAAGGGTTTTACCCCTTCTTGCAGCTCCCACAAGTGATGCATGTCATGCATGGATAGCCTTACAGTGGGGGTATGAGAAGGAGGTAACAAGGTAACTGCTAAAGATCTAGGGGGTGAACGGCATGCCTTGGGATCCATACAAATAAATGGTGCTGTAGTCTTTTTGCTAATCTGAATCTGGTTTTCCTTCCAGCTGTGTCAGTGTGACTTTTATTCAGTGGTGAAAAGGGAAGATTTCCAGTTCTTTTGCCTGGTCTACTTAAAATATATATGCATGTATATGTAAAACAGGCAGTATTTTTTAATTAATTGTTTGCCTTCGAAATGAGGTGGCTCTCTGTCTTGTGGGTTCCTTTAATGCCTTGGCAATAAATAAGAAGCTTCCAACTGCAGACAAAACCATATTTGGGGTTAAATGTGAGCATTTTTTGATTGCTGGACCTGTCATTACGGCAAGAGGGCTGACATCCCAGCATCATCTTCTCCTCCTGGGTTTTGGTCGTGCTTTGCCGTAACAATCGGAGGGACTTCAGCAGTACAGGGGCAGGCTGCCAGTACATCTTCTGTCAGCACCTATAGGAACAGCGCAGGCAGAAAGAGAACTGTGATTCAGGACAGCACCGAGGAACAAATTTAACCTACAGCATATATTTAGCCTGGCTGTTTTCAAGAGGATTTAAATCCATATTTAAAGCTAAGCATCTGTTGAAGTGCTGTGCAGATTGCTGATATAAATAGTTTGCCGAACTGGAGCTGTTCTGTCTACGTGGGGAAACCTAGGAGCGGGCTAGATTTCAGGGAGCGCTTTCAGCTGCTCTGCCGCGCTGGGATGATGCAAGCAGCGCGGCTGTGCCAGATGACTATTTCTGGTATAGATTCTCGCTGTCCTTTCGCCTTTTCTTTAGCTCACTTTCTAATCACCACAGGGTTTTAGAACCAAAGAATTTCCTTTGTCACAGGTGGGAGAAATGGAGCACAAATGGGACTGGAGTTTGACTGTCAATTCCCTGCCTCCTACCCACCACCCCGGATGACCCTGGAGTTGTGCGGGTTTCCAGAAGCGTAGCTCTGCTGGAAGCTTTCCCCCCCTCGCCGGAGTTTACTGTAAACTGATCCTGGGAGGATGAGCAGAGCTATCTCTTCACTGGACAGTTGCCAGCGTGCTCTATATAGCTCGCCCTGGTCTCCCTTTGTAAGTAGAGTAATGTAAAAGGGCTTTCTTCTCCCAGCATTATTTACGAGGAGCGTTCTCATTTTCCCTATTATTTTTACTTGTCTTAATGCCAGGTAAGCTGTCACTAAATTGAATGCTAGGTGTTTTCATAGTTTCTCCCTGTTGTTGTGAAAAAGGGGTTATAAAAAAGGGAAACCTAGTGGCCAGACCCCTGTGGGCTGGGACCTTTCTCGAGTCGGACGAAGTTAGGGCGATGAGCAGCTCCGAGCTCCCTTGGAAGAGGTGATGCAGTTGCCGACCTTCTCCCTGAGTCACACGTGAGCCAGGCTTCCTCCCACCTGTTGCTGGAAGGTCGTGTGCTGACTCTGTCTTACATGGAAAAATGTCCGGCAAGAGCTGGTGGCGGTGGTGGTCACTGCCACCCTGCTAACCCTTTTGGCTAGAGCTGCCTCAGACAGCTGTGTTCATGCTGCTCCAGCAAACATTTCCTTTGCATTTAGTTTTCATTTCCAATCTCAAAATATGCTCTTTTTTCCGTGTGAAAGTGGTAACACATGTGGATCTTTCTCCAAAACCTGTTCCTGCGGAACATAAAGTGTTTTTCGCGCTTATGGAGCGAAAGGTGCTTCTTAATGATTGGAGGGTTAAATATTAAGAAGCTGATAAAGGCAGCAACTGGGTAAGGTTTGCTAATGAAGGAGGTCGTGTTACCCCGCTTTTGCGTAATGTCATTCTTCCGTCAGTAGAGCAAAATAGATTTCAGCAAACTGTATCCTCGTTAATTCCTTACCGAGAAGCCAAGTCCCGCGGAGGACTTGAACCCTGTTAACGGCTTGCAGCTGGTAGCGTCCGTGGAAAGTGTTGACTTTCAGGACATCCCATATTTCACAACAGTTGGAGCTGTAGGCTCATAACTGAAACTTGGCAGTATTTGGGAAGCTCTGGATGTGCTTTCTTTCCCTTAGTTTTCTGAAAGTGGATATAATACCTATTAACAAACTAAGGGGTTTTTCTTTGCCCTTCTGGAGAAGAGGATATAGATTGTTTGCAGTAAAACATAGTCTGGTGGATCCATTTCTTAGACTTTCAAAAACTGCCATTCTGCACCAGAAGCAGACTTTCCTTTACGTGACTTAATTCTCTCTCCGTGGCTACTTCTGAACCCTTTGGAAGACCGTGGATATCCCTCAAGTGCAACTGAATGCTATTTTGGGGTTGGGAGAACAATTAGTTTGACTTCTTTACAGCTATGTAAGGTTTGTGACTTGACTCTTTTCAATACTGTCCTGTGACTAATCTCATAGTTTTGTCATTTGTTAACGTAATTGTGTACTTTTTTAAAAATGGAAAAATACTAGGGTATTTGCTACATCATGCCACAGCGGTTATTGCATACTTTTAATGGCTAAAAACCTATTGATCAAAGTTCCTGTGTTTGTAGCCATTTTTGCCAAGGAATTTGGCACGGAAGTGAGCAGGGCAGAGAAATGCTAAGTGTAACGCTTTGGGGAAGAACGTGTTCATTCCTGTTGTCAGAAGGGAACGTGGCTGCTTTAACCAAACTGAAGGGCTTTGAAGATCGAAAGAACTATCAAAAGATGAAGTAATATTAATACGCACATGTAATGAGTTACAGACAAGATGGCTTTCTGGGAGAGAAGTGGGATTGTGTGTTTACAGATTGCAGGAATGCTGTGTAGTACTTCATCTAACAAATGTGTAAACACTCCATTGATACATGCTTATATTGGCTCTTTATATTTGAACCCTTGGTAATGGTTATTTTAGAACAACTTTTGGACTGTGAGGCTGAGACTGCCCAGAAAAGCCGTTTGTATTTCTTTTCACCCATTTTCTTTAAATGGAGTAGTGCAGTATTTACTCTTGGGTTACTTGGAAATTTGGAGGCTTAGGAAGTTGATTTCCTTTTTGGCTGAAGCCTGCTGGTCTTCGGCACATTTTGGAAATAAGTGTTTTGATTTGTTCTGAGGTTTCGTCTGGAAACAAAGTCTCAAGGGGAGAGCTTTGGAAGCCCTGAGGATTGGGGTTACCTCTCTTCTCAGTGAAGTCGGTGGCGAGAGTCTGAGCGACTGCAGAAGTCAAGTCACCTGCTCAGTGCCTTCACTCAAGACTTACGCTTATCGTCATCGCTTTCTCTTTTGGTTGAACCGCTGGTACAAAAATCAGTACGTTTTTGCTTTTCACTAGCGTTAACAGATGTTGCATTTTAATGACCTAAGCTGTCTTACTTGTGAAATATTTATTAGTAAATGCAGCTTTTTAGAAGCTTTAAAGCTCCTTCTGGTTTTCATGGCAAGCAATTTTTTTTCTAAGTCCTTTTTGGTGATAATAGCACTTATGAACTGTTTTGTGCATTTAAAAATGGCGACTGTTTAAGTCTGAGATCACAGCATGTGTAGCCACAGGCCTCGCCTTTGATTATCTTCTGTAATTTTACGTCTTTTTTGACTGTGGGTCTGTGTGGGTCAGGTTTATGGTATTTATTGCAAGCGGTTTCACTTGCTGCCTGTACTTGTCTGAAGTGTTTGGAAGTGGTGGTGACGCTGTGCTTTTTTGCAAGCATTTTAACCCGGCTCTCGTAAGAAATGGAAAGACAGAAGGTTTTTGCCTGGTCAGCTTTCATTTGGACATGGCATGTGTAGGAGCCGCTGCTGTCAATGACTTTGTTTCTGGCAGGGGTTGATCATTTGGACGCTGCTACCACCGTAGCTTCAGGTTGTAAGAGGAGAGGCCCTAGGTACAAGTTTTAGGAGAGCTTGAGACCTTTGTATGGGTGTAGGACAGCTTTAGGTGGTATCGGCGCACTGTCAAATGCTCTTGACGTAGAAGTGGTGGTGTCTGTGAAAGGACATCCTCCCGAGAGATTTGTGCAAGAAGGGGTGCCGGTAGCTCCTGTCTTTCTTTCCATTGTAAATGTGGATTCTGCAGGTGATCCACCTGCTGTGGACATCGGTGTGTGCCTTCGGGGAAAAAGTGGAGAAGTAGTGCACCTACTGAGGGTCTCAAGAGGGAATTCTGGTCTCTCCTGGGTGGGTCTGTGGGAGGAACAAAGAGGAGACAGCAATTCTGTGGGGATATCCAAAGCCCTGCCTGTTGGCAAGGGAGATACCGTGTTTTAGCAGAGAGCGAGCAACACTTTGTTTGACAAATGGTATCTTGGAAACAAAATCCTAACACCAGTATTTCTGAACTTGGGAAATATCCCAGAAGTAAGCCAGCATGCATACTTGTTTATGTGCTTATCTAAGAGGGTTATCTGCCTGCTTCAGGTTTTGCACCGAGAAGTGTGTTATTTCTTAAAAAACCATTTAAAACCAGGATGTATCTATGCCGTGAAAAGCAAGGAAATTGGAATGGCAGGTCCTCTTCCGTAACTCCTCTGAAGACCAGACCACATTTACGATGACTTGCGTGGGGGGAGCGGTGCTGTTTCCCCTGGCACACAGAGTCAGAGCGGTCCCAGGTTTTCCAAGACCTGCGTGTGGATTTAGCTGTAGGCACACAGAAATTAACCAGCTTTACGTATACACTTCCCAGGCAGTACGCTTGCAATTCATTTTCATGCTGCTCCGATGTATGTGTGCGTGTTTTGATTAATCTGCTTCCTGCTGTTCGGCCGTCATTTGCGGAGTGCAGTTCTGGGCTTTATTTTTTTCTTCCTTTTTTCCTTCGTTGCGGTGGTGGTGGGTTTTTTTTAATACCTCTGCAATCCCTTCCGGTGGGGGAAAGTATTCATTGCAGGAAAAAAAGGGAAAGATATGTCCTAGAGTGTACCGGCTGTGTTCTTAGGCACAGGCTGGAGCTGAGATCAGTTTTCTGGCTCATACCAGAGCAG
Source organism: Aptenodytes forsteri (assembly GCF_000699145.1). Lineage (NCBI taxonomy): Eukaryota > Metazoa > Chordata > Aves > Sphenisciformes > Spheniscidae > Aptenodytes > Aptenodytes forsteri. The sequence continues at coordinate 1,080,268 of NW_008794411.1, forward strand.
CCTCATGTGGGTCTCCTGTGTTGGGCCACTGAAGACTTTAGCTAAGTTCGTTTCGAGCCGAACTTGGTGTTGCTGTAGGTATGTTGCTCTTGCAGTCAATGACAGCTTCATTCTTAAGGTGACTGGGATGAGCTAGGACAGTACCAGGGGTATCTGGTGGCCTTCCCCGAGGTCCTAGGGCCATGGCTGAGATGGTGAGCCAGAGGGTCCCTTGCACATCTGGCTGGTGATTCTGAACTCTCCTCTTCCAACACATGGAGAGCTCGGTGGAGCTCGTCCAAGTCGAACTGCAGTGGTGCCTTTCTCTGCCCTGACACTGGAGAGGGAGCGCCTGTTAAAAGCCCACATAGCCAAGACAGCTCTTGGTGCAGAAGAGAAGATGCTCTGTTCTTGGAAGCCCACGGCTTCAGAAACATCAGGTCAGTGCTGGACTAGTTGTAAAAACATCCTCCTCCGACTAAATCCGGTGTGACATTTTTTCGAGTAATGTGGGTTTGGTGTCCTTCATTTAGGAAGAACAGACAGATTTTACATAGCAAGAGGAAGAGTAAATGTTTTGCAAGAAATATTTTGCTTCCTATCAAGGTCACGTATTTTCTTTCAGTTATGCAAAGCATGTGCTTAAAATGGGAATTGCTAGTTGAGGACAGCTTTCAAATGCAGTAATCTTAGCAAAGAAATCCTTGGGGTTTATTGCTCACAATTTCCTGTCTCTTTGGGGGATAAAAAACAAACGTGTTTTGAAGAGAAGCTTTTTTTTATCTAGACCAGGTCCTCCTTTGTGGACCTGCAGTGAACTGAACCATTCCCATCTTTGACGTGATGTTGTTGGCAGACGTTTGACTTCATCTCAATATCAAGCAGAAGAACCTGGGTTGTGGTTGAGGGAACAGGTATCTGATAGAGCTGTCCGCTTCTCTGTGGCTTCTTGACTGCCACAAAGTTGAGAAACACCTGGAAAACAGCTTCTGACTTCTTTTTTCTACATGTTCTTGTCTTTAATGCCTTTGATGGATACACGTAGCAAACAGTCCCTACTTGTTTTTCTTCCAAAGTTACTTTTCCAGGTGATGGAGTTGTCCTTAGGATGTTCGACAAGGTTGGGATATTGAGCAGTGCACAGTGTCCATATTGCAGCCCGTGGGTGGACGAGGTGCTGCTGTAGTGCAAGTACAGCAGTTAATGCACAGCAGATTGCTGGCAGGTTTATTTCATTATCTTTTTTTTCTTTTTTTTTTTCTTTTTCTGAGTTTGCTGCTGCATGAAATCTATTTACTAAAAACTCAGGGGAAGAAAACAGGTTGATGTTGATATATGAGCACATGTGCTGTCCTCAGTTTGACTTCACATATGCTACTGTGTCCATCAAGGTTTCAAGATTCTTTGAACAACATTCTTTTAAAAACAGAAGGCAACAAAGACTTGGTAACATTTCCCCTGCAGAGATGAGTGCGGCCCTTCACAGGAGATGATCTTCAAGTTACTAGCCTAGGCTTCTCTTTCAGTAACTGCTGTAGCAAGGGTCTGTTGATGTGTCTGTGGCACCAAAGAGCTCTTCTTCCTCTTACGCCCTTTGCTTGCTCTGAAATAAACGAAGCCCCCAAACAATTTCGTGTTCCTTCTTCAAAACTTCTTCAGCGTAAGTGACATAGCAAGGTGCGATGACTCCGGGAAAGGGGATTTCACTGACCCGTACTCATGTTGCTCTTAGCTGTATCCCTGGCAAGGTTTGCTCAGCACTTTTTTGTAGATTGGGAAAGTGAGGGGATTCCTCTGGCTCTGCAGCGACTTGGGTTTACATACAGTTTTAAGCAAATACTTTGAACTGGGGGGCAGGGGGAGGAGGGGAATTTTATTTCCCTGAAAATCAACTGTGTATTTCTTAACATAATTTTTCTGTCTCTTTTTAAAAGTTCAATAGGCTTTAAGCCAAGCTTTAAAAAAAAAAAAAAAAAAAAAAATCCCTTCTCTGTGTGTGCATTTGCATACACAAATAAAACTGTTAAAATTCTGCAATCTGACATGGCTGAGATGAATCCATGTGTGTCTTGGTGCGTGTATTATGCATTCTCAGTGAATTTCTTTCTACTCCGCAGCTTCACTGCTGCCTCTTGCTTGCAGACTGCTCCTCCCCTTGTTGGTTGGGGTAGTGTTTCTTTTTTCCTGGAGCCATGAAAATGTGCATCTCGCTCTGGAGAATTTGAGTCAGTAGCCGAAGTAATGTATGAGCCAGGTCACCAGGCAGCCTGGTTTGCCTTAAAAAAAAAAAAAAAAAAAAAACACCAAAATCTTGGTGTCATCAGTGTCTTGAATCAGCGAGTAGGAAACTTTAATTTACATAATGGATTTTAATCCAGGTATATACTTTCATGAGTTCCTAAAGGGAAGTTGATTCTCAATGATTGATTTGATGTTAATGTTTCTTTCACACTATCATTCCATTTTGGCAGCCAAGTCGCACTTAGAAATATTTGTTTAAATTCTATAATGTAATCTACAGTTATTCAGCATCTTAATTTTTGTGCACTAGAAAGTAGTAACTAATGCATTTTTTATTTACTAGAGGCAGAACACAAGCACCTACATTCAGGCATCTCTGTGTGGGTGTCAGCATACAGTACAGGCATTTATAGATTGCCATTATGGTCACTGGAGATGTAGTTAACTTGCTCAGTCAAGTCTGGGGAGTGATTCAGCAGATCCTGGAGCAGACACCTTCTGGCTGCTCAGCCGAATTGCTCCCTCAACTCTGTTGCTTAACCTGGCTTTGACTCTCATAGGAGCTTGCACGCTCCGCTTGCGTGCACACGCTGCCTGCAGATGTCCAAGTTCAGGTGTTCATGCTGGTATCCGGCTGGAGATTGAGAGGACTACCTTTTTATATAATCTTTGTCAAATTCCACACGGATGGAAATTGAAATTCAGTTAAAAATACACAAGGGGAAGGCTGCCTTTATTTGTATTGGTGCAACTACTTGAGGGTTTTGGTGTTTGGTTTTTTTCCCCCAGTTGAAATCCCTTTAGGAATCAAGGGGAGTATTATCTGAGCTAATGAGCTAGTGGAGTTCCCCGTTCTCCTTCGATCTCATCTTCCTACCCCTTCTTTTTAGCTCAGAATTTAGGAGGAATTAACAACCTCTCCTGTTTCGTCACCTCCCATTTGATTTCTTTAATGAGTTGAATAATTTAAGCAAGTAAACTGACAGTAATATTATTTCTGCACTATAGAAGATACTGCTGTCAAAAACTAGTTTCACACATTTGCATAGTCTCGGCTGAGAAGATTAGTTAGTGATTCTCACTTGGATTAAGCAATTTGACTTGCCCTAGTCTTTGTCGTGGTTTAACCTCAGCTGGCAACTGAGCACCACCCAGCTGCTCGCTCACGCTACCCCCCCCACCGGTGGGATGGGGGAGAGAATCGGAAGAGTAAAAGTGAGAAAACTCTTGGGTTGAGATAAGAACAGTTTAATAATTGAAATAAAATAATAATACTCAAAGCAAGTGATGTACAGTGCAATTGCTCACCACCCGCCAAACGATGCCCAGCCAGTCCCCCAGCAGTGGCCCCCCCGGCCAGATTTCCCCCAGTTTCTGTACTGAGCATGACGTCCCATGGTATGGAATGTCCCTTTGGCCAGTTTGGGGCAGCTGTCCTGGCCGTGCCCCCTCCCAGCTTCTTGTGCCCCTCCAGCCTGCTCAGTCGGTAGAGCACGGGAAGCTGAGAAGCCCTTGACTAGTGTAAGCACTGCTCAGCAACAACTAAAACATCGCTGTGTTATCAACATTGTTCTCACCCTAAATCCAAAACACAGCACTGTACCAGCTACTAGGAAGAAAATTAACTCTATCCCTGCCGAAACCAGGATGGGAATCAAACATGTCCTTTCTGCTCTTTATTCAGTGCTCTCTTATTAGTTTTCATGTTCTTGGTAGATTACGGTACACTTCGGGTCTTAATTTCATTTGTTAGTTTTTTAATCAGTTTATTAAGAAAGTATTTAAAAGCAAATGATTGGACAAAAGTATGAACAAATTTTGTATCGCTGTCTTGAAGATGTAATGATTTGGTGCTCTAGTCCTGTGGCGTCGCAAGTGACTTTCCAAGATAACTAAAGGGTGCGTACCAGTTGGGAAGTCAGCGGAGAAACGCCTGGCCTCTGTAGCGAAAGTGGGAATGCTTTGTGGCTGCAGAGGTCCCCCCTTTCTCTGGGTTTCACAGGAGTCCCCAGAGCTGGGATTCGGTCGTCTGGTCATGCAGCCCTTCTAATGGATCTTCTCCTGTAAGAATGGGGTGCCCCTTGCAGTGCTACGAAGAGAAGCTTCACTTTGTGATGCCTCTTTTGCATCCATGCAAGAAGAAAATAATTCTCTAACTTGCTGGAGTTGAATTCTTGTTGTGTGAGGGTCCACTGCTTTTATCAAGGTGCAATTTCTTCTAGCCTACTCTGTCACCAAATGGAATATGAAAAGGGGTAACCTGATTTGCGTGTCTTCAGAAGAGGAGATCCCGTATGAAGACTGTTGTTTTTCTCTGGGGGTTTCCTGTAGTTCTTTGAAATGAAAGGAAAAGGTCAGAAGTCCAGCAAGCTTTTCAATGCTGTGAAAACCACTTCTGCTTTTCATACCTGTCCCTAAAATTGCATGCTCTGCTTAAAAATATAATTAACTTCCAAGAAAGGGACACAAAAATAATGACTTGCTTTCTTACCCACAAGCTCTAGGACATAGACAAAAAACCAAAAGATTAAAAAAATTGCAACTTCTTCCTCCCCCCATACATTCCAGTTTTGCTCACGCTTAACTCAACAGGAGATGAATTCATTTTGGGCCCTGTGCTAAACAGTGTTCCTTGTGTTGTCGGAAACACAAGGCAAGAGGAGAGCATCAGCGTACCATGGCTCTGTAATAGGCAATATAACCCAACGGAGAGGACACTGCAGCGGAGTCAGGTGAGCCAAGCTGCATTTTTGGCTCCCTGTCACTAAGCCTCTGGGTGATCTTTGCTGATTTACCTCTCCCATTGTCCGCTTCCTTCCAAAGCTGTGTGTTAATCACCAATCTGTGAAAGAACAGACGGGCCTTCTCCAAAGCTTCACCAGCATCTCTCTTTTCTTCAGCCCTCCGGTTGATTTTACTGTATGCGTTAAGTGGCCATGATATAAAGATACTTGAAAAAGTTACTTGGTTTTTTGCATTTTTTTTTTTTTTTAATGCAGGGCTTATAAGCATATGCTGAGACTTGCACTGTAGAATTTGCACTGCTGCAGTTAGCAGATGCTCCGTCAGCTCCAAGGAAATGAGAAAGAAACGGTGAATGTTGTGAGCAGGGGCCTGAAGAAAATAGGAACTGTCTGGTCGTCATGCCGGTAGCTGACGTGTTAGCAGCTATGGGCAAGAGCTAAGGGAAGATAACTACGTTAAAGTATAAGATGAATAGGTAAGACTGAGATAATTTGAAGCTTAAAAATTAGCCTGTATGCAAATTAGATCTGTTTTAAAAGCAAGTTCTGTTTAGGCAAGTTAAAATGAATGTGTGGAGTTGTTATCTGTACAAAACCACAACTGGGTTGATGGCTGTGACTGCGGTTTGAAGGAACTGACAGCTTAATTGTGTTTTGTATGAGGCATAGTCACCTGCATTTGAAAACAGGAGCTGGTTTTGCTTCCTTTCATCTGCGTGTATATATCAACAGCGTAATTACTGCAGACAAGGGCCAAGTCTCTGTACTTTTCCTGCAAGAGACAGCTGATGACTTAGTTATTCTCACTCGAAAAGCAGCAGGTGCTGACATGGTGCGCGAGCTCCTGGGATGCTGCAGTTGCTGGCTTGTGCTGGCCAGGCACAAGCAGGCGTCCGCGCGTCATGCTCCGGAGAGAGGAAACACGCACAGCGTTATGTGACCCGGGGCGCTGCCCTGGCCACGGTCACCGTCTACAGGCAGAGTCTCTATTCATAGAGCGAAGAACCAGATGATTCCTGGTGTTAAGTGAGGGCTGACTCTGGGCATTACGGGGGGGAGGTGTTGGGAGGTATCAGGAAATCGACTCTACGGGATGTGCGTGTTTGCAAGAGAGCTGGGATTTCAAACACTATAGTCTTGAAACTGAAAGATGCATTAACGTGGAAAAATACATGAGTATGATGGAGAGAGTTCGGTTTTGATGTACAAGCAAATTAAACTCATTTCTGGGTAGCGCAGAGCTTATGCGTGCACTTGGTGTGTAGTTGCTGCTTCTCAGTATTTTATTAAACTCCTGGTTTGGGGACTTGGGGACTTGCTGATGTTAGTCAGACACATGAAGCGCAAACCCAGCACATCAGAACTTGTTTCCCATGGAGGTTGGTAGTGCGTGCTGTCAGTACCGATATGTTTGTAACTGTGGTATGAGTCATTGGCTAAGCGTCTCGCCTGGTCTAAACTCTTAGGGGTGCTGTAATGCCAAAAAAAGTCCAAAGGAAAGGTTGTCGAGGTCTGTCTTTAAGCATTTCTTTCTGATAAGGCTTTATCGCTGCTGTAGGGTAGAGAAAGTGGATGCTGGCAGTCTCATCTGTGTTGACTTTTAAAGCCATTACTGACAATTTTTCCAAAAATTCTGTCGTACGTTTACTGGGTGCTTCAATTTTCATAGTGTAAATTCCAGGACAATATGAAAAAAAATTTTGAAGGGCATGGTTTGCTGTTTCCTTCCCCACAAGTTACGTGATGTACGGTTTCAGAATTGTAAAGCAAGCTGAATGAAAGCAGCCAGTTTTAAGCTATTTGGGACTCGGGCAATTGAAGCAGTTACTGCACAGAGGGCAGAACGTAAATGCTGTATGTAGTTACAAGTAGGTACATCTGTACTTGCTACTGCATTTTTTTTCCTTGCCGCCCAAATCCTATTCTGATAGATCCAGGAAATTCTCCAAATTCATAGCGTCCAATGAACTATGAATTGCTAGCGCGATACTCTTCTGTGAACGGGGAAACCTTGGAGTCAGATACGCGTAGGGCCATTGAAGATAAACTCAACAGGCCCATAAAGTCATAGCAAAGGCAATCTGAATATTGAAGCATATGCGTGGTAGATGACTCGTGTCTTAGCCACCTATACATGAAACACAACATTAAAACAGTTTCTTAACTCTTTTCTTACAGTTGTGCGATAGCGCATCGACAGTTAAAATGGAGAATCTAAGGTCCTTGCTTGTGTCTTTGCCAAAATGTAATCGTTGGGACTTGAATTTTCCATTTAGGTATCTACCTTGAGCTCACGTTTCTTCTGGGGAGGAGGAGGAATAAGGAAAGCAGGGCTAAATTTCTGTTTAAAATTCCAGAAAACGTTTCAGAGGACTTAACAAAAAAATAATTCTAGTGATCCTCATCTCTGGAAACTAGATCCCACCTGTGTTTTACATCAGATACTTGGAATGAAAACAGTTGGCTATGTCACTGCCCAGGTGAAAATTTGTCCAAACTACCCAAAGGTCTAAGCTTTGTGAAAGCCTGCTTGCACATGTGCAGTCGAAAGGCCTTTGAATTTCGTAGCTGAAGCCTCTCAAGTCTTTTGATCTTCCCCGGGAGTGATTCAGCCTGCATCCAAAGTCCTGATCCACGTTAGGGACTCGCCTCAACGTTTCCTGCCCCCAGCCTGAGTATGAGGAGCAGGGATTGAATAGAACTTGTGCTGAACGTAGGACAACCACGTCATTGTGATCTCTGTGCATGCCGCCGGGATATGAAGAAAGTAATGAACCAAGCAATAAAGTGGAATTAAGTTTTGGCTGGACGGAAAAGGGCAGTCCTGAAACTTAGCCTGCATTGGCTGTGTCCGTGCGGTTGTCGTGCTCTTAGGAGAGCTGGAAGTGAAGCCCGTTGTCTCTCCAATATACAGAGATATTCAGAAGGTTGCACAGTGATGGGACCAGAGGGAACGAGCGTGAGCTGCTCCAGGGGAAATTCCGTCTGGGTATGAGAAAAATATTCTTCACCGTGAGAGCAGACATTGGAGCGAGAAGTGGTGCAATTGCCTTCGCTGGAAATGTTCAAGATTCGGCTTGATGGGGCCCTGGGCACCTAATCGAAGGCCCTGCTTTCAACACCAGCTTGAAGGAGATGATTTCCAGAGGTTTCTTCCAACCTAGGCTTGTCTGTAATTCTGTGGTCTGCAGGTGAAAATCTGGAAGAGAAGGATTTGACTGGTGATTTATGACAGAGATGCTATTGTTGTGAGCAATGAAAGGTGCTTCCTTGGTACAGTATCTGTGCTGTGTTAGATGTATTTTTTTTTTCTTCACCAAGATCTTAGCCTCTTAATTTTGTGCTGTAGGGTAGTTTCAGTGAAAGGTGTGTTTTCCCTTCAGTCTCGCACTGTATTCCTGTAGCTGGGTTCAGAGGTGCAAATGTCTAGTTTCTGGCTGTCTGCTTTGTCACAAATTGTAAGTATTTCCAATTTAGAAACTCTTTTGTTTTGTGCAAAGAAAGGTGTGGATTTAAGAGGTTGAGTTTTAGTATCTCTGACAGCATTTTTTCAAGGGGAATGATATAATTTCTAGCAAAAAGGGGGATTTTCAAACATTTGGCTTAGACTCTTTGAAATATGCTGTGATTTCAAGGGAGGCAGAAATTGGCCAAAACTGACGGCTCTTCAGAAATCTCACCGAATCTGCTTGTGGGCTGTGTTTATATACAGACACTGTCTGACACAAAAGATCTTTGGCCAGCGTGGTGGCTAAAACAAGGTTTCTGAGCAGCAGGTGATAACTTTAAGTCACGATTGGAAAAAAAGACAAGCGTTTGGGCGTGCAGGCAGTCCTGCAGCTCTCCCGGCTCATCACGCAACATAACAGTTTGCTAACTGAAGAGCTGTTGTTCTGGACAGGGGCAGGGTGTGGTCTGAGGGACTCCCCTCCTCTGACGACGGCGACTGACAATCGGTTTAGCTTTGTCCAGCTTGGGCAGTTTTGTTGCTTGAGCTGAACCAGTGCTTACTGCCAAAGAATTGCCCTTACCTGTGGGAGCAAACTGTTTACACGAATGTAATGTGTCCTATGTGCTAGGGGCATCAACAGAAACTCGTATAAAGCATTTTTTTGAGAGCTTTTAGCTTACCAGCAGCACCATTTTTGTAAAAATCAATCGCATTGCTAGCTGAAATGGTTCATCAGTGGCTCCGTACCTGAGAAACAGGCCTTGGGAACTGTATTGAATGCAGCTGAACTGTATTGTAGGGTACTTTGCTATTGATGGTGTGAATTCCTTCCTGACCAGGCTGCGACCTGAGGGTTTCATCTGGAACTCAGCCTTCTGGGGGACATCCCTCCCCTGCTCTTGCAGAAGTGTCTCCTTCACTTCATGTTCTCCAGCAGTACTTAGTGGACTGACCTTCCAGAGCCAAGACAGCAGCGTAGGAGGTGTCAGCAGCAGTGTTTGGTCCAGCGTTTTCATAAACCTGGGTAGAAGAAAGTTGCCTGGTTGCTTGCATTTCCATGCCCTCAAGAGAGTATGGGTGGCTGCACATGGTCTTCTAATGACATCCCATCCATTCAAATCTTTCTTAGTCATAGGTATTACCTGTCTGAGCGATGTGCTCTTTTTCGTCGTTCCAGAACCTTCAGCTTTTCCCTCTGCCACCATCTGATCTTGAATGTAAAGCTTCTACACCTGCTATTCCTGTAGATTCCCTTTGGAAAGGCAAGCGTAGCCTATTATGGAAAACATCAAATTATTTTAGGGTCACATTTCATTGGGAATAACTTGGCGAGCATAACTTTGACTCCCCTTATTGCCATCTAGCTGAAAAGTTTGTCCAGTGCCTCGTTAGCTTATCTTAAAGCAGTGTCGTGCTTTGTTTGACTCCTGTGGGAAGTTAGCGTGTGGGGAGATCGCAGGTCCGGGCGTAGGTAAATGGCTGGTTGGATAGTTCAGCACGTCTTTGGCCATAATGTTGTTTTCTTCACTGTCATCGCAAATATAATCGGTTGTTAATCCCCCACGTCTAAACCTGTGACTCCCCAGAGGACCCAAAGCCTTTTGTTGATTTCGATTTGCAGCCTTATTATAGACAAATTAATGTACATGAGTGACAGCACGCCAAGGAGAGACGAGAAGAAAATGAGTAATTAACATATATTGGGTATTACTGATTGCTTTTATGATTATCTGGATTTTAAGGTATTAGCTGGAAAAATAACTCCTAATCCCTTATTAAAGATAAAAGGCAAGTCATTAAAAGTAGAAGGTTGTTTTTCAGTCCTGAGAAGCACTGGAAATATGTCTTGGCTCCAGCAGCAAACTAACCTTGAAAGCCTGTAATTCCAAGTTACTCAGCTTAGTTGTTCTCCTCGGCAAGGGAATTTCTGAAGTTTCCCATGTGCTGGGAGGTGGAGGGGGATGCAAGACAAAGCGACCCTTGTCATACGAACTGCGTGCTTGGCACCGGGACAGGGTCCTTTGAATATGGGTATTAACTGAGCCCTGCCCCGCTGCCAGGCTGTGAACTTTCGACAGCGCAGTCCGAGGTCGCTTAACTGCACGGCGTGCTTCTGCGGGGTGGTTGGTAACTTTAACTTCACGTTTCTGTTGGGGACACGTCTCCTGTACGAAGCTCCCATCGCACCTCGACTCCTTTCTACCTTCCTGACAGCAGCGCCTGCCCTCACCGTTCTGGCCATCTAACTGGTTTCGTGGCCATCTAACTGGTTTCGTGGCCACATCTAACTTTTTGTGGCCGTGCGCTAAGCTGAATCTGCAAAACGGACTGGTCCAAGCACAGACCGCTGGTCCCAGCAGGGAAGGGGGAACGAGTGGCTGAAGCGCTGGGAGCAAAAAAGCGTTAAAGCTCAGGAAGGGTGACGTTTCCGTGTCACTGTTCTTAAACCCACCCGGAGCGTGTGCGTGTTCCTGGGGTCAGAAGGAAAGCAGCAGCACCCCTTGCTGAGTTACAATAATTAATGATTTGCAGAAACTTGCCACACACTAAGGCTTTCTTAATATTCGAGTATTTTTGAAAAAAGCTAAGTACATTCCTTATTTCTTGATAATGACATTTGAGCAACAGTAAAACTACAGAGTATTTAATTCCCATTTTGAACAGTTCAGTGTTTCAACACATGATGTTTATATACTTCTACTATACTTTCAAAAAGCAATTTAAAATGCAGTGGGACCAATTAAAAAGAAATAAAGATAGCATTTAACGACTCTTAAGGAGATGAGTACTTGTAAAGCGATTTACATTTGAGGATATGTTGTTTTGATGGAATACGTTTTGGAAAACACTGCTCATTCCTGGTTTGCCCTTTCCATCCCAAGTTGTTTAAAAGATGGTTAGTAGTACCTGGCTGATTTGTTCTCTTCCCGCCCCTCCCCTTTGTTTGTTTTTTTTTATGTCCTGAACACTCCTTAAGGCCAACTGTCCTTCAGGGTGCTCTCTGCTTTTGCAGATGAGGCCACTTTTTTGTGCTTGGGGAAGGATTTAAAAGGTACTGGTAGAGTTTGACTCTGTGTTGAGTTGGTCAAGGTCGATTCCCTGAACGCAGAGGAAGCAGTGGTGTTTTGCAGTTTTCCTCTGGCTGGTCTTGAGGGACAGCACGTGGGAGTCAGGCCGGTTGTGCTGGGGCAGCCCTTGGTCTTTCCAAAGAGTTAGTTAGCATAGAGGGTCCTGAAAAAAAAAATCTTTCGTGGAGTTGAGTATGTAATAACTCCAGTCAAGATGTATCTGATAAAGGTCACTTCAATTCTGAATGAGAATGTCCATGCAAGAAATGTATGCGATTTCTCTAATGTATTTTGAACCCAAGCCTCCAGTCAGTTTGATTTAATTGCTCCTGGTGTCTCCATTTAGCCTACTTGGGTATGTCTGTGCAGCATCCAGAGTAATTTGGGTGTGGACTCTTGAACAAAACGTTTTGGGCTGCCACAGGACACATGGTTAATAATAGCTCCATCTTACTAAAAGCCAGAGAAGTTGGAGTTGCGGCGCTGGGTGAGAAGAAGCCATGGGAACGCTTTGCGCGGAAAAGACAGCACATAAATTTTTCAGGTGGGGTGTGTTTTTTTGCAAATGCTTCTAATGTACAGAGTTGGCTTTTTGTTACTTTAGTTTCTGATCTCAACTTCCAGACCATGGTGCCAAGCAGATCATTAAAACCAGCATGGGGTTTCCAGTCTCTCTTCATTACTAAAAGTTGTTCTGAAAACCTGGCAAAGCGTTCCCGTTTGGGCAGCAGATGTGATAACTGGAGTGGAGGTTAGCTATATGTGGAGTTCACTAATGGAACAGAATAAATTAGCTTGGAAGGCTCCTATGGAGGTCATCTGCTCCAAACCTCTGCTCAAAGCAGGGCCAACTTGGTACTTAAGTTATTAATGTTGGTTTCTAAGTTATGGTATCATGTCCAAACCACTCTTTCATTAGATAGAAGTGCAGGTGGAATAGAGCCCCAAGGAGGCACACTGATTCCCCCCCCCCCAAATCATTCTGAACTCTTTGGAGGCCTCTGGGCTGACAGTGCTCAGAGCAGGGAATACTTAGATGTCCTGGGGTGGGCTCCCTTTTAGCACACGTGGTACAAAATTATTTGTGCCGCAATATGGTATTGACATGTGGCCTGGGTGTGCTCTAATCAAGAAACTGGGACATGTGGGTGCTTGATTTTGGTCGTCTAGGGATGGCTCAGGGACACATCCCTCTGGATCCTCCTTGCATTCCTTGTTCCACCCATTTTGTCTGAAGTGTGTTTAAAAATGTCAGTTTTCCCTGTTACGTTCTTCATGCCAAGCACAAGGAATTGCATCTTCTCTTTCTCTTCTCCTGTGGTTTCATCTTTACCTCACAGGCACATGCTGTAACCAGTGAAGTTGGTAAATGAGTCCTGTTGTATCCTCCTCATAGGCAGAACAAAGGAGACGACGTGATCCTGGGAAATATACCATTCACTCATGGCTTGCCTGCTTTGGGGCTAAACATGGGGTCGACCATTAGGAAGGTTAATGCTTAGGCAAAAATCGCCCCCGTGCATTTTGCTAATTACAAGCAGCCATTCTGTTCAGTCCGAACCATCCTCAAACTGACCTCCTACTTGTTTGTTCCTCCCAACTGTCTAATAATTAACAAGCTACTTAATGCACGACAAAAGACCAATTAACCCTAAAGCATTTAGTGAACTACATGTAAATTAGTTGTAAAATGGTGCTGTAAACATTAAATGTTAGGCAATTACATAAACCAATAATTGCTAAAGTTGCATTTAGGAGCTTGAAAGAAAGAAAGAAAAAAAATCCGCTTAAGTAGGGCTTCGGTTCCGGGAACTCTGCTAATGGTTTTGTTTTTAACTACAGCAACCCCGGTCTGTGTAAGTCCGAACAGGCTATGGCAGCTCAGATTTGCTGTGGTTTTAGCAGTGGAAGAAAAATAAAGGCATGCTAACCTTGTGCACTTTTTGAAACCGCAACATGGTTGAACAGTGGTAGAAAACCTCCAAACTCCAGTACCTGGAGTCTAGAAAGAAATGGAAATCGGATAAAATAGTTCATTTCTTTCTGCTGTGCTAGGTGGTATCCTGTGGTAAAGTGTGTTAAATTAGTTGGGTACCAATTCCTGGTGATTTCATGGACTGATCGTCGTTTTCTTTGGTTTCAGGCTGTACAAAATGTTCCAGACCTCGCTAAAACCTCGGGGCCGGACAGGGTCTTGTGAGGTGTGAGCGCAAGGGGTCTTGGCCACTTATTGCCGAGTTCATCTCTGTCTTTTCTTCCTCTTTCTGCAGACACCTTCGTGTCCGAGCTGCCTCACATGTTAGCCTTCGAAAAAGGTTAAGTGTCTTTCCACCCATGTGGTGAATTTTCACACGAAGAAGCTGGTTTGCTTTTCTGCAAAGTCTTTAATCCTCTTAATTGGCTGTCTCACGCCGAGGTGGTCCAGTTCACCCACCGGTTCTCAAGCTCCTGCTGCTAATGTTCTTAAATAATTAGTTTTCCTTGTATGCCTTGTGTACTCATTCTCCAGTTTTTGGTTGAATCGTCCTTATGTTTCACGTTTGCTAGTTTTGCTTTGACCTAGCTTGTGTTGGACTAAGGTGTTCTTAGCTGCTATGGTGAAGTGGGGCTTTGCCTCCTTATTCTGTATATTTGTGCTTCCTTACTGCTTTTGAGCCTCTGTTGTTTCGGTAAAAGTATATCTCTGTGTGGCTGGCTTTGCATTCCATAAGTAGTCTCCAAATGTGTCTCTAGATACCAAATTTCTCATTTTTCATTGAAAAAAAAGTTACGTTTGTTTGAACTAGCTTTCTCCCTTCCTCAGTTTTGGCAGTATCGTTTTCCTGAGTATATTGATCTTAATTACAGTACAGTCACTTACTGAAAGCTGGCCTATGCTTAGTTTTACTGTATAAATACATTGGATAAAGGTCTCTTTTTTTTTTTGCACACAATTTTACTAGTATAGATCCTAGTTGTATTCATTTCCCAAAAGTGGAAATACTTTATACTTGCATTTTGTTGATTGAATTACAGAAATTTGCTTAAAGCAGTAAAACTGCCTTCCAGTATAGGTGAGTCCTTAGCAAATCCACTGAAGTTATTGCCTTGCGTGAGTCAATTTTCCATCTTGTGCTTTGGAGTCTGATGAGAATAGCTCTTTCCTCTTCTGTGCAGTAGGCGCCAAGGTTAACCGCAAAATCTGGCCAGCTGACGTGCAGCCAAGGAAGGGTATACATTGCTAGCCTGACATCGCTTCTCATGAACATTTCATTGGCCTTCTCTGGACTTTTTTTTTTTTTTTTAGAAACTTCTTTTATCTCAACTTGTTTTCTCTTCTCCAACATTTGTTTTTGCTGTTGACATTTGCTAAAATGCCTGCTGTGTGATACCCTGCCAGATTACCTCCCTTCATCGCGCTAACGAGAGGTCATCTGCCATTTGGGAGCTTACGTAAAACGGCTCAAAATACGGACCTACGTGCCCCTCTTGTCAGCAGTTGATCTAACTATGCAACCTTTCGAGTTCGCTGTGCGAGGGGTACCAAGCAACTGAGTTTTTCTTATATGGAGGGATGGGTTTGTAGGTCTCGGTCTGCCTGAGTTCTGCTTCAGAGTAGTGGGGCACATCTGAAGGTGCAGACCTTTGTGCAGACCTTGTCCGTGAACGAACGAGCCTGTTTTTTTTTCAGCATGAGCACGTTCTGTGGAGGTTTTTAGTGCTCACCCGGGAGGTGGGGGGCGAGTCCGTGAAGCTAAGAGTAAAAAGGAGGCAGAAGCTTGGACTTTACTTGCTGTTGCAAGGGGAAACCGGTGAAGAGCAAGAGCTGCAGAAATGTCACCAGGCTTTTGAGAACAAGTTCAATCAGGAGTTTTTTCCTGGGAAGGCAGTTGGAAGGAGTGTGCTGCTGGCAGCCTGGAGCCACTCCGAGCCTGAAGTTAATGGTGGTTAATTTTTAAAGGCGGGAACGAAACTGGTTACTGTGTCTGTATCTCAATAGGGTCTTTCTGCTACTGAAATACCATTGCAGGAGCCCTTTTCTGAATTGTTTTGACTCGGAGGGAAAAAGAAAATGCCCTCAGAGAAGTGATTTATCCACCAAAAGCTTTGCTTTGCCACACCACTAACAGACGGTGACAAATTCATCAGGATGATCATAACATGTCCAGGGATGCCAAGTGAGGGAAGTGCTGAGGATGGGCTTTTATCAGGATTTAAAATACAGAATAAATGCGGTCGCCCAAAGTGCAGGTCTGAAGAGATGGATCTACTTGATGAAACTTGCTTTGCTGCAGCAGGGAAGTTATGAGGAAAACCAACATCCAAACATGAAGCTAACTGGTTTTGTAAGCACTCTGTCAGGCCAAATCCTGCTGCTCTCCAAGTCAATGAAAGCATTGTCTGAATTGTCACGCTGCCTTTGCAGCTTTTTAGGTAAGTGGCTGTTAACCTTTAAAAGCCAAAAGGGCGGTTTGTCACTGAATGAAGCTTTTCAGAAGGTGATGGAAAAAAAGAAAAGCTGAGCTTGTTTCAAAGCATCTCAAAGGAGGTTGGCGCCTTACTCCTGCCGATACTCGAGATGAGGTGGCCTCCTAAGCTCCGAATGGATTTAGGCTACCGAATTCACACATTAATGCTTATAGTATGGAGATGTGCGTTCGTCAGAAAACCAACGCATATCCCTCATCTCCGTCACATGGAGGAAGGGAGTGCCTTCCACATCCACCACCAACTCTGGTGAAGACCGGTTCTAGTTATATCAGTAACAGACACCTCTTCATGTTTATTTGTATCTTCACTTTCCCGCTGTCGACCGCTGCAGTGCCCCTTCGCTGTGCTTCATTCAAACCAAGCAGGAGAGCTGTATTCATTGCTGTTCAAAACGATGCCTGGTAACGAACGCTGCCTTTGATAATTTTACGCTCGGCAATGGAAAGAAGGTCACGTTATGGATGCTGAAGAAGTATTTGTCAGCCTTGAAAATGAGATTCGCCTTGATAGGGCTTCTCTTGTTAGTTGTTCTGCCAGGTTTGCGGTACCCAGCTTCGGCCTCTGCCCCCTGGCACTTCATCCTGCCGCTTATACCTGTGCCAAACGAAACCACTGGGATGGGACCCAGCCATCGATACCCAGTTCGTAAAGAATGGTCCTGTGTGCAAGGCAATGGAAAAAATCAGACCTACTTTATTTAGCTGTCCCTCCTTCCTCTCTCCCAGCAGTCAGTTGTGCTTTTGAGCCTCGTGGCTGATGGGAGCCTGTGGCATCTCGCTCCTACATGGTGTTTGAAGCGGGGTGGGTGATCGTGAAGAAGGAACAACCTGCAGAGCCCTCTCAGGGCGTGTATTTTGCTCTTGTACACCAGTTGGTCTCCTGCAACGATTGTAAGGAATAATAATGCGCTTTTCTCTCCGTGCCTAAGTGGACGAGGAATTTGGCAACATCTAAAACAGAGGGGGCAGAATGAAAAGAGTTGAAAGCAAAAAGTGTTGGATGCCGGAGACATTCAGTACTCCTTGAAATGCTGCCTGGCCACAGAGATGGGCTCCATTTCAGCCGGAGACACTGGCTGAAAAGCACATGGGACAAAGGGCTCGGCACGCACGGAAGCTGCAGGAATAAAAAATGAAAATTCTCGCACGCTTGTGCTTGGCTTCCTTCCTCTGCGGGTCGGTTCTCTTCTGTTGAGCCCTCGCTGAAGAAGACTTCTAGAAGTGCTGAAATGGTCAGAGCTGATGTGGAGGTTGATTGAACGGGACAAATAGACAATGATGAAACCCTGCTTGTGAGAAGAGCTTAATAGGCATAAAATCGTCTATTGCAGCCGGAGGGCTGGTTTTAAAGTGCAGAGAGGGAAGGGAAGTTTCTTCTTGTCACTGCATGGAAGCTTAAATTCAGAAAAAGAGCCCAGAGTTGTTATAGCTGTGTCCTTAAAAATGTCACTGTACTCTCACCATTACCTAAAAAAGGGGGCGCAGTTAAATGATCAGTGCTAAACCGAATTAATAGTTTGGCAGGAGGGCTTGTACCTGATCCAAGGAAATGACAAGACTTTTTCAGGGTCTGCATCACATCAAAACAACTTTAAAATTGTCTTTGAGGGAGCCGCGTTACAGTGTTGGAAAAGAAAATAGTATCTTTTTTTGCTCACCAGAGGAACAGGAATTTTCTTTTGTGTTAGCTTATGTTGAACGGTTGCTTTGTGCCCACGTTGTGCTGTTGATGCTGATGGAAGTACAGGGGGAGTTGTGCATGATCACTAACGTGATGAGGATGTTTGAGACACTAGAATAGGGCCCCAGCAGGATTCCAGAGAGGTAAACAGCACACGTCTCTGCAAGAGACTGTGAAAGCCATACTGCTTTAAAAAGGAAAACAGAGAAAAGCCAAAGAAAAAGAAAAACACTGAGAATTAGGGAGCAATTTTTGAACTTTGTTATATATGGCAGCCACTGTGCTGCTAAATGGTTTAACTGGAGACTTGACTGTTACTCGAGTCCAAGGGAGGTGTGATGCCAGACAGCGTCCCGTATCTGTGTGACAGTGGGAAATGTTACAAAGTTCAGAAAAAAGCCAGGCTTTCTCTAGATGCTGCTTTTCCTTTATTAAAGTCTTTTTGGCAACTGCTCAGTAATAGCTCCTTAAAAATGTGCTGCTGTAGCAGTTTCACACAACTTGAAGTAAGATGGCTGACCTCCAGGACTAGTCAAAAAATACCGTTGTTAGCCATATTTTGTAATGAATTGCTTGTTATGTAGTTTATATCATGTCAGGGCTTATAAACAGAATGGTTTGTTACAGGGCGCAGGCTACAGTACGGAAGCATGGGCTAGTTAAGCGTCAGAGGCATCACTGCCTTTGTAATTAAAAATGGCACTCGGTGAATCTAGGAAATTAAAAAAAAAGTGATAGAGAAAGAGAAATTTCCTGTTTTTCTAGCAGTTTGGAAGCAAGTCGCTGCTGATCAGCATCTAGCTACAGCATGCCCACGGAGAATTGCATGGTCCATGTACACCCGATTCTGCACCCCTGAAATGAGTGGAACCTTGCGTTGATTTGAGCAGGCAGACTTGCGTTGTTAATATATTAAATATTCAGCCTGGCTCATCTTGCTAATCATGTATCTGTGGGAGGCTATCAATAATGCATTTCATTTGGAATATGCAGCTGCCTCTGCTCCTGATGCGTTATATAGATCTTACTGTTACTGTCTGCAGCTGAAAAAACCAGACAGTTTTTGAAGACAGTTATGGACAGTCTCTCTCGAGTGGAACAATGTTGGGAAAAGTTCATAATTAGACTTGAGGTATAGCATGCCATGGTCTTTCTATCATAACCGTGTGGTTGGAATTAGCAGTCTTTCTTCTTTTATAGGCAGTGCCTTTTATGTTAAGGCTGACTGACTTTTTCATTAGATGATGCTGGCTTTATTTAAAAGGTTGCCAGACCGATTGTCCACATTGCACACCTTGTCCACGTGAACTGCCTGCTATAGATGAGTTGATTGGAGACATTTTTGGAAGAAGGGTCTTTTTTCTGTCCCTGTATCTCCAAGGAATGTTTCAATAAAATATCTGTAGACAAAACTTTTGTACATGATCTCAACAGCGTTGAAGACCAAGGGGGCTGAGAATGCTCAGCAAATCGTTATGTAAAAGCTGCCATTCTTCTGGCACTTGAGAGAATATGTTATTAGTAAGCATTTGTCTAATACTGAAGATTTTTTGCAGATCAAAGACTTAATATATGCCACATGCTGCAGAGGAGCTTACAGTAGAACGTGTACAATCATGCAGTACAATAGTCCAGCAAAAAATGGATTATTCAAGAGGCAGTCAATGCTATTCATTATGTGCTGGAAAGGGTCACAATCAAGGGATGGGGGATATTTGCTCCAAGATGGATCAAGCAGCTTGAATAGCATTCTCTGCTTTTGCACCCCGTAGTCGTGAAAGGAACGGCTGAGGATGGGATCTGTGTAGCGTGGTGAGTGTTCCCTGCAGGCTGCCAAGTTCTGCCTGTGGACAAGTCTAAGCTGCCTTGCTGCCAGCCAGCACCGAGTGCAGGGTCAAAAAGCAATCGTTTTTCTCTATCAGAAAAGAAACAAAATAAGAAAAAAAGAAATTCTCACGCTTGCTTAGAGTGATTAGCGGGAGAGTTGATCATCCCAGAGGTGGGTTCTGCAAGACCCTGGGAAAGGCCTGATGTGCGGTCACTGAGCAACGTTTTCAGGTGCAAGCATTGCCGTGAAGCAGATTTCATGCGTAAATCTTTGTGCAGTTTACTTCTTCGGTGGCACTCAAGGATGTGCTCACTTGATAGAGCACTTGGGGGATCAGGAAATCAGTTCTCACCTGGGTTGTTCTGCAGAAATTGCTATTACCTAATTTGACTGTTGTCTCTTCTGTAATGGGAGTAACAGTCCTTACCCATAAAGGTGCAAGAATAGCAAGGAGAGCCTATGCGCCGTGCTCTAACGGGAGCAGTGCTCCAGAAATGCTGAACAGTATTGCTAGTAAACTGAGAGAGCGTCCTTTCCCTTACCCTGTGGCCTTGGCTGAGTGTGTCAGGTGCCGTACACAAACTGGTGAAGACGTCCAAGACGACGATTTTTGGTGACTCCTGGTTTTAGGTGTGACTCCGTTTGGGTTAGTCTTTCAAGGAAGCTGGTAAAACTGTGAGCTGTGAAAGCCTTCTCTGCTTGCTTTTAGATGGTGCTCTTAAGTCTCATCTCACATTCTTACGGTCAAATCTTTCCCTGGTCTTGGTTGAGAAGCTTTCCTCCAGAATTTTTGCCAAACTGAGTGACTGAGCTAGCTCTTGCCTATATTAATCAAGCCAGGTAGATGCAGAGTAAGAATCTCACTGCAAAATCAAGATAGCATGAATTCTGGTGTGACCAGCGATGTGGAATCAGCACTGGTCCACGTTACTGCTGCTTCTGATGACATCCCTGTTGTGAAAGGGGGATCAAGGGGAGACAGTAAGTGTCCACAGTCTGCCCTGCAGCTGGAAGTTGTACGAAGGGAGAATCAAAATTAAAGTGAGTTGCAATCCCCCCCCCCCAGTCTTCTGTCCTTAGGAGCAGTTTTGCACTGTCTGTAGTCTGCAGAGCTCTGTGCTTGTGTTGCACTGTTTGTGACCTGCAAGGCATGAAGCCTAGGTAGAGAAGGGGTTGTTGCTGTCAGGGGGATTAGAATAGTAAAACTGCCTGGTTTGCTGCTCTCATTGGTAACGCTGACTGGAGCATGGGGTTTAGTCATCAGTTATCCTTAGTAGAAGTTTACCCCCAGATAGTGCCTTGAATTGCATCTAAAAACGCTCAAACTCTGGGGCTTGTCTATGCAAGAACGGTCAGGAAATGAATGGCAGTTGATCAAAGGTATAAATGATAAGGGAAATGATTAAACTGTGTGAGGTCTTGTATCAACATTAACACACAATTAAAATTGTTTTGGGTAATGGGTTCATTTTGGAAGTGAAGTCTGCTAAACTAGAAAGAAAAGGACTTTAAATCTGATAAAAGTGTCTGCACAGGTGTTTCACTTAACTAGCTCGCTCTGACTTCAGGTGGATTTGAACCGAGTTTTGGCTAAGTGAGGGCGACCCCAGAAATTAATGGGAGTATAATCCTGTCCTATTTTAATAAGTGTATTTGGAAAGCAGGTTTGACAAATAGCCTTCATTGATAATGTTGCCACAGGCTTTGAGGAAGGATTTACATCAGGTCTCTTGGGGATTTTTGTAGCTGCCGATGTACTTCAAAGTCGCGGAGAACTTCATGTTAGATGGTCTCTGTGGCCTTGAATGGAGGAAGCAGTTGACTGAGGTGTGCAGGTCCCAAGGGTATTTAGAAGTGTCACTGGTAACAGCAAGCTGAAAAAACAGAAGGAAAGCCGTGTTGGTTGATTGGAGAAGAGGCTGGTTTACTTGTGCATCAACAGAAATGTGGCCCCCCCCCATCCCAAGGCAGCATCGTACACCTGGAGAGCCGGGCTATAACCATCTTCCACCCATGACAAGCGAGGCACTTGTAACTTGGCACTGAAGCAGGAGGTGACTTTAGGATACTTGCCGACACCACGAAGCCTCCCGGCATTCCCATGCGCGGCAGGGAGCACCGCAGGCACTGCGCCTGCTCTTCCATCGTGCCGGGCAGCGAGGGAGAGCTCCCCACCAGAGCCAGCAGCTGCAGGACTGGGACTGATGTCGGGCTGGGAAGTTCAGCTGTGGCTGATTTGAGGTTGTTGTGCTAGAATGTGTCTCTCTCTATTTCTGAGCTCTCTGAGATTTCTCTCTGTTGATGGAGATTGATTTTGCCTTTGGGAACCCGAGGGTATAAATTGTACTTGTAATTGGCCTGAACTGAACTAGGAGAAACTGCTGATGTGTTCATTCTCTTCTGCAAGTGATGTATTTTATAAGCCGCCTCATGGACCGCTTGTGACTGAACGCAAGAACAGGAAAGGGAAAAGGGGGAGGTAAGAGGTGTCGCTTACGGATGGCAATACCTCTGTTTAAATGTTGCATTGCAGCATTTTACCACCTGCAATTAATACCTTAATTCCTCTCCCATTCAGGGGAAAAATATAATCCTAGCCATCTAAATCTGTGGATTAGCATTTTCTCTGCTACGTGTGTCTGTTGATCATCAGGATGTTTCTTGAATGAGATAGCAAGGAAAATAATATTTAAAAAGACTTAGCAGCAGCGGCAGCTGATCCTGTCGTTAATGGTGCTGGTTCCAGCAGCTCCTAAACTGGACGGATTAGGTAGAAGCGAAGGTGATGGTCAAGGCTGGGGCAGGCTGGCGGGGTTGGTGCTCAAAGGTCGGGCAGGGGGAGGTCTGCAGAGTTCACCCCCCAGGTTAATTGCTCTCCGGTTCTTAAGCCTGATACTCAGCTGTCCGCCCCGTGCTGAGCACACAGTGTTCGCTCTGGAGATTAAGATGAAAATATGTTCTCCTTGCTAAAGAGAGCACATAAACAACCCATAAACGGCCCATTAACCTACAAAATCGCAATAAAGAACGTGGTAAAGCAAGCCATAGGAGACCTGTGACCCAGCAAATTCCTTAATTGGATTTTGAACCTTATCATCTGTGCTAAATGCAGCTAATAGGAAATTAGCAAAAACAGAAGAAAGAAGAAAAGAAAGAAGGGGTGTGACGTATGATGCATGTCCATGTTTGGTGGGAGCATTTCTGTAATACCTCTCATGATGCAGTTCAGTGAGCAAAATGTTGTGGGCGGTTGTGGAATTATTGTGTTATGGGATCGCGAGTATCAGGGTAACGCTTCCATGTAATAAAACCACTTCAAAATGACTGAAAAGAGAGAATTTTCCCATCGGCTGCAACCGATGCCTTCAGCAGCTCTAGAAGCTCTGCAGTCACTTCTCTTACAGGCTGTTCCATGCATCAACTGCTTGCTGTGCTCCACGTTGCTTTTTGAAGCGCTAGGCTGTGAATTTATTTTACTGCTTTTCTAGCTGTGATACTGAAATTCTGTTCAGAGCATAAAAGTATATTGAGAGTCATTAGTGCAGATTGAGAGGGAAGATGATGGAACATGCATGTGCCGGGTACTCTGCCAGCAGGTCTTGCTCTTCATCTGGAGGACGACGGCAGAGTTCAGACACCATCAGCCACGAGCTGTAGTCGTTCAGCTTAAATTCCCCAGGCCCTTTCCACCGCTGTGAAACCACTGGACGGCTGGAGAGTGGCAACCGCTTGATCGTGGTGTTCTTCAGCTACGTTCAAACCAGCTAAGGGAAGATGAGAAAGCAGATCATGCAAGTCTTGCGGGCTCATGCAATAAGCTGTTTTGTGTTCTTTTGGCCAGGCACCGTCTTTTAATTCTCTGTATTTAAAGGCCTTAGCTCAATCTTGGGCCTCTATTTGAGTCGGTATTGTTTCCTACGTGCACCTAGCGAGAGATCTCTGCCCTGAAGCATGTGCGAGAAATTGAACCCTGCCTCCTGATGCTCGGGCGCATTAGTTTCAGCAGAAGCTTCTGGCACCGGTGGTTGATTGGGGCTGACTGTATAAAGATGAGCTCAAGTGTTATGCCTAATTGCATTTTTAGAATAGGATAATCTTAATTATTTATACTAATGTTTGTTTTAAATGTGTTTTAGACACAGTTTTTTAGTCCAAATTGCTTTTATAATTGCAAGGACAATTTTCATGCGTAAGGTTACGTGTTTGCAGATATATTTTGGAACTGTTCTGCAAAGTGCATCTGCTACATCCAAGTCAAATAATCAAATAGTCATTATGCACCTCACAGATTCTGAGAAATACATCTGAGAAAAAAGACAAATTCTGTAGGAACTAGTGGTTATATAACAGTGCTAATTACCAAGAGGGTTAATGTGTATTTTTCGGTAACTAAATGTCTGTAAATTTAGTTTAGCAATATTTTTCTCTCCTGTTAGGAGCATATCGAAGGAAAGCTTTTGTTTTTGTGAGAAGTGATGGGTTTTCTGAAAGGAAGGACAGACGGGAAACGCGAAAGCCTTCGTGTGGCTTGGGAGTTTTACTGTACGATGGGCAACGTGTGGCTTACGTGATGTAGTGGCAGAGGCACAGACCAGCTGGTCTGTGTTGGAAGGCTGCTGTAGCACATGTTCCGAGACAGTCGCGGTTAAGGTAACTGTGGTTATGGAACGGTACCCTTGAGATGATGAGCTTGGGAAAGGAGTGGTGATAGGCAGCCACCAGGATGTTAATTATTTCTGCTGGGGATTGGCAAGGGCTCTGCTACACGTCTCAGGGAGGTGAAAATGGTGGGGGATAGCGGATGGGGATTTCTGGAAACGGGTGTAGACCAGCACCAGTTTGTGGTACCTCAGTGGTAGCAGATGCACTTTGCAGAACAGTTCCAAAATATATCTGTGCAGACAGGATGGTAGCGCTGGAAAACAGATTGATGCGCCTAGCTGACAGGTAGAGAGGCTGAACTGTTATGCTCCGTACTGAGGGTTGGTCAGGGCTTTTATAGATTTCCGTAATGGGATTGTGTTTCTGTGATGAAAGGCAATGCTGCTGAGGACTTCACGACAGGAGAAAGGAGGAGCGTGTAAATGTCCCTGCTCCCGTTCAAGCGAGAGGAGGAGATCACTTTCCAGCCCATTTAGCAGGACATGCAGTACTCTGAAGACCTCTTCAGAGGCTGCTTTCTCTGGTGCTGGGTTGGGATGTTAAGGAAGGGACACGTGGCTCCTCTGTAAACATTTAAAGCCAAAAGACTGGTAGGTGCTAGGGTGCCCAACAGCCCTTACTCTCGATACCATCCTGGCCTGAGCGCTGCAGGGGTTTCCGATGCGTGGCTCTGTGTGGTGTTACCCCTCTGAGTTGCAGAGCCAGCGCGGGGCAATGTTGCTTGGATGCCCGGGGAATTGCAAGGGCGTTTATAACTGCAAATATACTTTCAATGGAAAAGAAATCTGTTTTATATTATGAAAGCATCATCGCCCTAACTGACAAAGAAATGAATTTGCATCAACCTTTGCTGAGTAATTTAAGAAGAAAGCTATGAAAGTTTCTTAAAAAAAGAAAAAACAAAAGGGGGGGGGAGGAAAGGGCGTGTTTCTTACGGGTTCCTTTTTTCACATTACAAATTCAGACTTTGTTTACCCTGGAAAAATCAATGGTGATTGGACACCTGGTGTAATTAATTATTTTGCAACAGACAGACAGCTGATCTTTTGAAAAGAAAGGAGTTTTTAGCAGAAGCGTTCAAAGTTCATAGTCTGCTGTTTAACTCTAATGCTAATAAACATTCAGCAGAAAGGATGTCTGTCTTAAAATTTCACATGATCACACCTTCGTTTTAAGGTGATACTGTCAGAAAAAACCTGTAGACCCCAAGAAGTCCTCCAGCAAGGTGACTCTTGCGGCATGAGCTCCAGCTGCCTTTGGGAGATGCCCTTAGGTCTTGGGATGTGGACAGTGATGTTCTCGGTTTTTAATTTTGAATCACGCGTGTTTCTTAGCCAGGAAGACGTTTCTGCTAATTTTTCTTGAGCTAATAACACAAATGAACTTTGCTTGTGCTGTCAAAAGAGCATGTGTTGAACATAGTTTCTTTTGCCTAAATGGGCAGTCTTTTCCCAATGGGAACAGTTGTTTTTTTCCAGTGCATTGGTGCCTGACTAAATGCGTTGGGTCGCATTCTTCATGTATAGATGAGACAACCTTTCTGTTAAATATTCCTGTGTTTTCCAGCAGTAGGTCTGGGGAGGTTACAGCCTGCCGTGCAGGCCAATGGCAGCCCGAGCTTTGTTGGCAGGGAGGGGAAAGCCAGCTATGGGATGCTGTCACAGCAAGCCCCAAAATAGTTTGGCTGAAACTGGTTTTACGTCATATAAAAAAGGGGGCGAAGGATCTCAGCTGATCAGAGTACGAAAGGTCCTTGGGCACGCACCATAGAGCATATTGGTTTTGAGCTTGATAGCGCTTTTTTTACAAGGGCTGCAAATTGCTGTAACATAGTTAAGGACTGTAGGAAGAGGCAAGTTTTCCTGAACTTTACTCCCAGCTTGAACTTTTAAGAAGTTAAGTGAGAGGCAAGGAAGGGGAGAGAGGGAGATAGACGCACCCTCGCTCACGCCCCTCCGTCCGCAGTGACTAGGATGTCAAATGGAAAAGACAGCCTGGAGAGACAGCTGAATGGCTTTGGGGAGAAGGGGAAGGAGAGGAGCCGCACGTCCCTGGTCATCTCTCGGGCCGTTAACCGCAGTATTTTCACCTCTGCAGTCTCCCCCGCTGCCGAACGCATCCGTTTCATCCTCGGAGAGGAAGATGACAGCCCGGCGCCCCCGCAGCTCTTCACGGAGCTGGATGAACTTCTGGCCGTCGACGGACAAGAGATGGAATGGAAGGAGACTGCAAGGTGGGTTGGTTTTCTTTTACCCCAAAAGGGAAGGGCAGCTGCACAGGACCCCCGTGGGAAATCCCTGTTTCACATTCAGTTGCCCTAATATCCGTGCTACAGGGTAGCTTGGAGAATCCGCAGAAAGGAGCCTGTACAGTTCAAATTACCTTTCTTTGATAAATGAGAGGATTTGAGGTTTTGTTTAAATATTCCTTTAAAACAAAAACCAGAAGAAAATAGAGTGCCAGATTTATTTGAATAGTTTTCCTGCAGAGACCCAACAGACGTATGGGCTTATTAGTGCTTTGCAAAGCATGACAGTGTCTTGGCCAGAGTTGTCAGAAATCGGTGCCTGAATAAAGCTTCTGCAGGTGTGTCAAAACTACTTCAATTCTGTTGCCCAAAAGTAGATTTGAGCCTGACCCCACCGCACACCGCAAGTTGGGAAATTCTGACTGTGTCCCTCTCCTAGCGAGTTACTGATGAAATTCATTTTAAACAGGCAAAAAACCCTAAAGGTTGTTTCTTTTGAGGAAATTATTCAAGGTGTGCGTTAAATGCTGGATTGGGTTGCCCACTTTGAGTTTCTTGGTTAGGTTCTCTGCCTGTTTCTTTGACGCTGCTCTTGGTTTGGTCAAAAAACCATGCCAAAACCATGGTCAAAAAACCATGCCAAAAAACTGGCATGTTTTTTTGATCTGGTTGACACAAGTTACATATCGTTTATTTCTGAACACCACCGAAAGAGCCATTGGATTGGATTCATGATCTAAAGGCTGCTGTTTAGCCTCTAGCCTTATAAAGTTTTGATTTTTTTATACAGTAAAAATATTTTTCTTGGGTTTGCCTTAAAAGGTAAAACCCTAATCGCAGTCTGGTTGCTGTGAAGGCCTGAAACGTCCCACTGGAAAGAGGTGCTCATCCAGCCGGAGAGCAGTCTGGGGCTCTACCTTCTCTCTTCCCAATCCCCTTCGCTTAACTTGGGGCTTTTCGTTTTCCTTTATTGTGGCTGGGCTAAGCTCTTTCCCCACTTTCCAGTCTTAAGGGCACCTACTGTGTTCGTAGTTAGCCCGTGTTGTTTGGTTACCTTAATCTTCTTTACCTGTGATTTAATGAACCGCTCCACCACCTACCCCTTTACCCCCTTATCTATCTTTATTTTTACTTCTCCTTCACTCGGAGAACCTATTTAAAGGCTTTTCACCTTTTACTCTTTAACTTCCTACTTGTTGGTCATCCTTTTCTCCCTTTATTGCTTTTCTTTCCTCTTATCATTAGTTCAGTACTTGCATTTTGTCATCTGTACCGCCCACCTCTGCTTTTTACAGCAAATTATGCTTTCCTCTGTCTGTGCATAGGTCTTTGGGAAGGGGTTTTAATGGCAATTTTTAAAAGCTTTTTCACGATTTGGGCCTTAGTGTGTGGTATTTCTTAACGAGCAGTCTCTTCGGTCTCTCCTTTATAGTATGAATATTGGGAAGCTCTGTTTTCCTTAAGTCCACAAATGTCAGCCATCAGAAGAAAGATGCCCTGTCCCCTGCGTGACAGATCACAAAGCACTTCTATTTCTTGAGGGACGTTTCTCAGGAGCCCTTTGCTCTTATTGAGTTCAAAGGACCTTACAGTAGGATATGCCTGCACTCTTCACAGTCAGGTGGCTGTAGAGAAAAAGGGAGGTTTTCTTCTTCTCTAGCAAATGATTTCTGGTTTTACGTGTTTTCAGCGTCTTTGGTAGGAGTGCTAGATGGAGCTGTATTTATGATTCTCTCTCTTTAAAGAGGCATGTATATATTACATGCTTTAAGCACCCTGTTGAGGCACTGTGCAATTCCTAAACTTGGCCCACCCTCCTGACTTGCATGCTGTTTTGTTGATAGTGATCTTGCATAGTGTATGGTTGTTCAGGATTTTTCAGTATCTTCCTGAAATGACTTAATCTTGCACAAAAAAACCTGCTGTAAGCTATGGAGCGGCTCCTACTGCAGGACGTACCAGCTAGAGCTGGCTAGCTCTGTGCTTCAGCGGGCAGAGGAGCTGCCAGCTACGCAGCTCGCTGCAGCTCTTTGGTCTAGGACTTGAAAGAGCATGGAAGCTGTCAGGAAAGGGTGTTTGTATTAAAAGGGTTTAGCAAATGATACTGTCCCTCCCAGAGCTGTTCTGCTCAATAGAAAAATAACTGGTACGTGTCACGGAAAATTTCTAGCAAGAACCTTAAAGCTACTGATGAGAAGATGTTTCCAGAAGGGGACCTTTAGTTGCCCATCCTGGTTCTTGATTCATGTGAGTTCAGCTGTCTGTGTTGCAACCCTGGTATAAACGGGCTATAGTTGTCCCCCTGCACATGGTGACGTTTCTGACAGTAGGTGAGATCAGCCCGTGCCCAGGGCCTGAGGATGCCATATTCCTTTGCGTGGTCCTGTCGCCTGTTAGCACATCATGGTGCTGGGCCATGGTTCACCATAAAGGGTCATTTTGGAAAAGTGTGCTTAGCGTACACAGGGTTTCACAACAAAGCCCTGTAAATGCATTAGAAATAGAGCAGTAAAAGGGAAGGTTTATTGCTGTTAAAAGGTAACCTGAAGATTTGGGTCACTGGGTGCTCCTTGTTCGTTTTGTTGGCGCTCGTAATTGATTTATTTGGTATGGATGGACAAGTTCTTGCACTAACATGTGAATGTTTGCATTTCAGCGGTAGTTACAGGATACAGAGCAAACTGGGAAAAGGAAAAGACCTGAAGCAGCTGGAGGCCACCGGTCTATTTTGAGGCTCAGTACAGTACTTTTGGGGACCAAGGTGTGTCCACCGTAGTGTGGGGATTGTCATTCTACAAGGCAGGGAGATGGCAGAAAGATGATGAGGTTGCAGAGAAGAGGAATGAAAGGACTGTGGGATGATGGACAAGCTTTTTTAATCTTCTAGTATGGTCTTTTTTTATTATATAAGCTCCGTCAGGCAGTACATTTATATCCTTCACCTTTTACACATTATAACAGTAACACACCTTTTACGCAATCCTTTTTGGAGCTCTAAAAATAAACAAAAGATGGCCCTTGCATCTTGGTTAGCAGAGATACTAGCTGTCTTGACAGTATGCGTACACTGACTATATCGCTGGCTCCCAGACACGCGTTCGAAGTGCAGGGTGTTACTCTGGAGGCAACCAGGTGCGCTGGTGGCAGATTCTTCTCACAAGTCTCAGCCCTTTGGAGCTAACGATGCTGATAGGTACCTGAACTCAGAAGTCCCCAGTGCCAGGAGACCCTTGCTGGAGCCGTCAGCGTAGTTTCCAGGGCCCAAGAGGCATAACAGAACGTGGGTGTTTTATGTCATACCTTGCTGCTTCTCTGATGTGGTCACGGGAATGTTTACGAGCTATTGCAAGTGAAGGACAGCTGGCAGACGGGAAGAATATGTAGATGTCAAGAACAGAGCGGGATAGAGACGAGGAAGGTAATTTGTTTGTTTTCTCAAATAACAGTGGAGATAATCTTTTGCCCTGAAACAGTACGTTGCTGCTAGGCTGCGGACAGCATTGCTTTCAACACCCGGGAAGCTCTGCTGAGAGCTGTACAATTGTATATTCACGTGATAGGAAGCATTAACCCTGCAGCTGTCTCTTTTGCCCCCTCCACCGCCCTCCGCCCTGCAAGTCCGGCACTTTTTTCCGGTGCTCGGCAGCTGCCCATGCAACTTTCTGGTTGTGAGCGAGCTGTTCTGCAGAAGCAGGTTTTTAAAACAAAAACAAAAACAAAAACAAAAACCAACCCACAAAGAACAAGGCATTGGTTAAACGTATAGAAAGCCACGTGGACAGCTTTGGTTAACTAAGTGCTCGCGTTGGTTTGTATAGGAGATGGTGTCCACCAGGGCTTCAGAGGGGACTGAAGAACCAAGTGTCTAAAGCTGCTTCAGGGTGTTTGGAAGGCACCTCGCTGTCACTGAATGCCCACTGGAATGGACGGGTGTGAACGCTCCCTGGGAAAAGGGTTATTCTAGGGACTGCGCTGAATACAGCAGGTGGTAGTTCAAACAGGTTTGCGGGTTAAAATTTGTTTTATTGTTGTTTGTATTGTGGATTATGGTGAGAAAAGTAAACAGAAAGCAATTGTTGACAGTGGTGAACAATATGCTTTCACTGAAAAGATAAACGCTTTGTAATTTGCAGCCTTTATGCTGTTTCAGGGTAAACTGTGTCTCAGTCACACATAATATATAGCCTTTGAAATTCAGATTTGCAGCTGCCCAAGTCCCTTAGGTGTCCTAGGAAATACCTAGATTTTGTGAACAAAATAGAACTTTATGAATTTGAGATCAAATTCAGTCTTTTAGCTTGAGTTAAAAAGCAGCTTTAAAAAAAAAGGTCTCAAAAAGATATTATTGCAATTGAAAAGCATAGTTGATTAATCCTCAAATAATACATTTTTTCAGGATTAAATATAATTTCACTCGGTGTTAATAATATTCTTTTGAACCAATTTATGAGCTTCCTTACCTTTACGTGTGTGTTTTTGGTCTTAATAATCCCCTTATATTAGTCACTGGAATTTTCATTGTCCACATCTATTAAAATAGTATCTCAAGACAGGATTAAAAAGCACTTCTGCTTTGCAATTAGGTGATATTAAAACGCCTTCCTTTTCCTGCACTCCGAGCTTATACCAAAGCCATAGCTGGCTGCTGCAATAAAGGAAAAAGACCTGTGGCATTTCTTTCCTTTTCCTGGCGCAGCGAAGGTCCGAGCCAGGTAAAATCTCCTCCTCAAGCCCCGCAGAAGGAGCTGCTTGCTCCGTCCCGGGCCGCCCACCCGTGCAGACCCCTGGCTGGGTGCAGCGGAGCCAGGGGCAGGGTCAAGCCTGGAGGTGGAGGAGGGCTGCAGCCCGGCGCTTGGGGAGGTGAAACCTCCTGCTTGCCTGCTGTTAGGACATGGTTTTAGGGGTGTAAAGAGAATTTTGCACAGCACAGGATTTAACCTTTGCCCCAATCTTCAACTAGAGATGAGCTTTCTGTTTTTTTCAGACCTAGTTTGTTAAATCATTAAACAACGGCTAGAGAGTAGACGGAAAGAATGAGCCCCTTAATTTGTGGCTTTTCCTTTCGTGGCTCACTTGTTCCGCTAAGAACATCTTCAGATTTGCTTGGGATGTGCTCCTCTCCTCCACCCTTTACCTCATGCCAGCCTGTGGGTATGGGGCGGTATTATTTGGTGCTGCTGAGTTTTGGCAGTGGCTGAAGTTTCCAGATTTTATTGTCTGGATTTGAATACTCGAATACAAGTCACCTTATTTCCAGAAACGCTGATTTAATATTTTTTCCCCCCATCCTTTTTGTGGAGCTGTGGTGCTCAGCCCTTCTCACTTGAGATGATTTAAGTGTGAATAATTAAGCTACCTGACTTTCTCTCCGTTGGGTCTGGCAGAGCGGCGGGGGGGGGGGTGTGGTTGGTTTGTCCGTTGGGTTGGCAGAGCGGCGGTCAAGTTGTTGTGGTTGGTTTGATGCGGTGTCGGGTTAGGGACTGGGTGTGCAAACTGGGGAGGGAATTGACCGGATCTCGGCTGAGTGGCTGAAGCTGCCCGTGTACTCTTGGCCTGGAGCAAACATCAGCTAAAGGGTGTTAGTTTAAGTCCTGGTGAAAGCTATTAGAGATAACATGTTTTACCTCACATTTGCAGTAGTTTACCAGCAGGCAGAGCATTATCGCTGCCGGGTTAGGGACTGGGTGTGCAAACTGGGGAGGGAATTGACCGGATCTCGGCTGAGTGGCTGAAGCTGCCCGTGTACTCTTGGCCTGGAGCAAACATCAGCTAAAGGGTGTTAGTTTAAGTCCTGGTGAAAGCTATTAGAGATAACATGTTTTACCTCACATTTGCAGTAGTTTACCAGCAGGCAGAGCATTATCGCTGCTCAGCTGACACATACCGATTCATTAAGCCTTTGCAACTTGATCGTGGATTTGTGGCCTCGGAAACGTGTGGGAAAATGCGTGTGCTTGACCTTGTCTGTATGCCGTGATGGTTCAGCTGTCTCGCTTCTTTGAGATGTGTGTCTGCAAGGACCCAACAGCTTTAACGCAGTCTTGTTGCTCTGTCCTTTCCTAGGTGGATCAAGTTTGAGGAGAAGGTAGAACAAGGTGGGGAGCGATGGAGCAAACCTCACGTGGCCACCTTGTCCCTGCACAGCTTGTTTGAGTTAAGGACGTGTATAGAGAAAGGCTCAATAATGCTGGATATGGAGGCCTCTTCTCTCCCGCAGGTGGTGGGTAAGTAAAGCTGCCTTGGCTCTTTCTCTCAACTCCTCCTTACAAATTTTTACTAACCCTGATGATGGTTTCACTGATGGTTTTAATGAAAAAGCACTGCTTTTTCACTAAAAGAGGAAAATAAATTAATAATTCTCCAAGGAATAACAGGGAAAACTAGAAAGTACATGGAGACGGATAACAGATAAATGACAGTTCTTCTTCTTAATTTGGGAAGAAGAGTAAAAGAATCGACTTCAGTGATCATTAGTGCTTACCTTGAACTGTTTTTTGGTGATCATACGGAACCATTTGGATCCTGAAGTACACATCCTAAGTTACATCCTAAGGTATCGCTATGTGCGTGTGAAAGGAATAGCAACACTGACTTAATTTATGCTCACTACCAGAAACGTGACAGGTAAAAGGCCAGATCTCTCAGGACAGAGATACCCGGCAAGTACTGCTTTGTGCAGAACGTTGGCCCGCGTGGTCAGACCATAGACTGCTTTCGGATGAGGTCCCGGGGTCGGCCACTGAAGGGAGGTGGGGCTCTGTTTAGGATGGGGTGCTCCCCTCCAGCAAAGGAGAGTGCAGAGCAGCCACAGTACCAGCTGATGCTTCATTCTGCCGAATGGGATGGCGATTTTTCTGCAGTCAAAATAGCCGTGGCCTGGGATGACACTTAGTGACATTGCTGAGAGCTATACCATGTTCCCGATGACGTGTGAGAAAACATAGGAAAATAAATTTTACAAGTGAGCCATCCAGCGGAGCTACGTTTAACCAAAACACTGAGTTCAGAAGCCATTGTGTGAAGAGGTGTAGAAGAGCAAAATGAAATAACCCCCCCACAAAACTCAGTGTTTTGAACTATAATCTTGGGAAGCAGGCTCAAAATTGTCCTGGCATGAACTTACCACACATCAGGTGTTGCACTAGTTTGTAAGACTTGGAATGACAAAAGCTGCCTCTGATGTTATCTACAGAGTTTTGAGCTTAGTTTTGTAGGTGCTTATGGTGCCGTTTATCTTCCTTTATTTTTGTGTCTGTGTATCCAAATGCACAGCTTTACAAAGTTTAAAAAAAAAAAAAAATCCGAAAACCTCTGAAGTTTTATGCTGAAGCTGAATGTGCTTCAGAAGATAGCAGCTGATGTCAGCGGTCCAAAACTTTAACCCTCAAACATTAGATTTCTTTGTGAAGTCACTTTGAGATGTCACCTTCAATATCCTTCTTCCACACCCAAATTAAATCTAATTCCTGGGAGATTAAATTACAAATCAGTGGCTGCTGTTGCTGTAACACCATCCCAAGCGGGGTATTTTTGCTGGTCCAGATCCTTAATCAGATAGATAGGGATGTCCAAGAAGCCTGCAGACGTGGTTTCCAGAATTATTTAATCGTGACCACTTGGTTGGTGTCCAGTAGTGACATGCAGGAAAGAAAAACTCAGAGCTCCCTTTGTTGATGTCGGTTATATCAAACATGGAAGGGAAGAAATACTTGCCAAATGGAGAAGGATAAACTTGATGAAGAAGGACGTTGTTCTGAAGGAAGTATTCCAAAAATCACTAACAAAAAATACGAGCAACAAAAGCATACAGAAAAATGGCACTTTACAAAAATAAACCTTTTGCCAAACATTTTGTGTAACCGTACCTACATGCGTATAATCATCCTTTTCTGAGTTTGGGTGGAAGAACTAGGCTTTTTTCCTTAGTGATTTGAAGAGGCATTAATTCTTGGGCAGCATATAGAAGATGACTTTCTGACTCACTGAGTTAGCAAATGTGATGCATGTTCTGCCTCCACTTTCCCATAACTTTTATTATTAGCACAAATAAAAGTTACCGGTAGACAAATAAGAGCTGCCACTTTCCCTTGGGGGACAGCACGTTGACTGAAGTAATGAAGGGAGCAACTTAATGTGAGATTTAATGCACAATAGAGATTCTTAATAAATCTGGGTACCTTTTTTTTTTCTTTCTCCTCTGGGATAGCGGAGCAGAAAGGAGGGAATTGATGGAAAGTGAGCAGTCTTTGCAGTGAGCTGGGAGCCTTTTTTTCCTTCAGTTACAGGCAAAGCCACATAATAGGTCCTGTGACAATTGGAGCAAGTTCTGCCTTTCGTAGTTGCTGTCATTTTACTTCAGTTCTGAGAGTGATTTAATTAGTTACTCATCTCCAGGACTTTTTCCTGTCATTAGAGGAGGTTTTATTGGGGGCCTGCAAGGTGAACTCAGGCCTTGTTGAATCTGATAGAAGTTTTACCATGTTGTTTTTGGGAGCATACTGGAACTTGCAATGTAGTTGCAGCTTCTTCACAAAAATACAGGGTCGGAGCAGATTCCCTTTCCGAACTAAGAACCGTCTTATCCTGGGCACAGTTGATTTGAAACAGGCTCAGTGGCGTGTATGAAAATAACAGAAGGGAGGCTCGGTGCAATAGGTACGTGTCGGTGGCTGATGGGTTTTGCTGGATGGAAATGCTTATGTTCCGTTTCAAAAGAAATGTCTAAAAGAGATCCCTGTTAAAATGGCGAAATCTGGTGGTGGTTTGGAGATGGGAAGGAAAGCCTTCAAAAAGGTGGGGTGAAAAGGATCCGTCTCTCTCCCCCTGCTCTCCCTTGATGCAGCGGAGTTTCGTGCTTTGTGATTAATTGTCCTCTCCTCTCCCTCACCCCTTTCTTTGCGTGCGACAGAAATGATCGTTGACAATCAGATCGAGACGGGGCTTTTGAAGTCAGAACTGAAGGACAAAGTCACCTACACGCTGCTCAGGAAGCACCGGCACCAGACCAAGAAATCCAACCTGCGCTCTCTGGCCGACATTGGAAAGACCGTCTCCAGTGCAAGTAGGATGTTTACCAACCCCGATAATGGTAATGCAGAGGCTAACTGGCTATAGCCTTCCCTTTTAAAGCAACCCACCAAACTTGCCCGCCGAAAACTAACTGCGTTGCCTTGACAATGCTTTTCTAACCCACGATTAGCGTAGCGAGACCCGTACTGATGACTCGTCAGTGGTGGGCTCTGAAGGCTGCTTTGGCCGTGGCACATCGCTCTAACCGTATCTTCACTGGACTGAGTGGGAGAGGAGGGGAGGTGGCAGGCAGGCAGCAGGGTGCGGGAGGCACAGGGAAAGGCAGAGAGATGCTCTTGCAGCTGGCGCGTAGGAGATGATGTAGGAACAACGGTAGGAAAGAGAGATTTACAAAAAACTCCAGCTGTGCCTGAACCTAAAAGGCTGATCATCTGAAATGTTTGGGCAGAGACGAAGCTTTCGTGCGCGTTCGATTTCTGTAACAGGTGGTGTCTATGGCACTCTTAATCAAAAATTACGTGATAGTAGCATCTAGCTTGCATTTTATTGCTGTACAGTCATTGTCCAGTGTGGGTAAAGCTGATTTCCATCTTGCTTTATTCATCTTAAAATGGTTTTGTGGTGTATGTTGTGAATATGTCTCTCTCTCTCTCTCTAAAAATGGCATAATAGATAGTGCCGTATTTATAGTGGTTTCTATAAATGTGTGTGCGCGCGTGGATGCAGACAGCTATAGAGGCCTTGGCAGTGACTCTGTACTTACCCATACATTGAGATTCGCAGTCTTCTTACTAGTGGTAATCAAAAAAGAGGAGTTTCAAGCTTATTGTCATGCCTTGGAGTTCTGTCAGCTGCCTCCTGTTGCAGTCTGCAAATTTGTCTAAAAGTTGCCATTTTAAAATACCCAGAAATGAAAGCAAGCGAAGAAATTATTTTCTTCTTGCTACATTTAAGGCCTCTTAGCTTTCTGTGTTCTGCTTATAAAACTCACCCTAACATTTCTCCCTAACCTATTATCATACTTTATTAATATTTCCTACTTTTTGTCATCCTTTGCTGTTGCAACAGGCGTGTATGTGCATGTGAAGAATATTTATTGCTCTTGATGATGCATCTTGTCACGTACGAGTGCCCTGATAAAGCCGTGATTAAGTGAATAACAGAGAGGCGCAATAACAGGAATGGAGGGAATGTCCTGGGTGTGCGGCTTTTCGGTGAATATCCCTGCAGGAGTCCAGTGGAGCAAAGAGAGGGACTGTGCTTTGGAGGGCGCTGTAAAGAAATCCCGGTGCTGGGGAAGGAGCTCAGCGTGGCCAGATCAGGTGGTTGGTGCATGCTAAAGATAGGGGAGCCTGTCAAGCCCCCCCTGCTCATTTCCCATTGGCCTCAGGCATGAAATTTGTAGGTGCCTCAGTTTTTTGCCCTTAAGGCAGCCAGGCACTTCAGATCCCTGGAGGATGCCTCAGTCATGTCAGGACTGGGCACCCAGCGAGTAACTCGTGTTTGTTTTCAGTTGGGATTAAGAAATTACGTTCTTTCCAGCACATGCTCTGGGGCTTTCCATTGTGTCCTCCCCGCTGTTTGTATGGGAGGCATCTGCTTTCTCTTAAAAGGAGGAAACAGCTGTTGCAGGTAAAACGCATAAGCGTTATTTGCAGGGATGTCTATAGATACCAGTTACCCCCTCCGTGACTGCTGCTCTTTCTAGACCTTTGAAAAGATGAATGGGTTTGCTTTGAGGAGAAGGATCCTGGCCTGTAGCCGCGCTGTATGGGAGGCAAAACATAAGACAGACATGTCTTTAGAACGCGTCGCTTGGGTGCTTCCGTCGCCTTGTGTGTGGTATAGGGGATGCCCTCAATTCTCGGCTCCAGCCCCAAACCCCTCTCCTGCAGGTAGGCACTGCGACACCGAGGGTTATGGTAACATGGGGAGATGTTTCCAGGCTGGCCCACGGTACGCTTGTGATTCCACAGTCAGACCTAACCACTCTCATGTTGCGTGGGAGACGAGCAGGTAAACTCCTGACTGTTGGGAGTGCCTCTGTGTTTGGGCAACGATATGCTTTTTTCCCACGTTACAGTTGAACAAGTAATCAATTTAGTGTTTTATTCTGAGTACCTGTCTCAGTGAGTTCCTAAGGCGTAGAAATGTAAAGAAACCTTTCGGATTGAGTCTATGGCATTGCTATGATTAGCGCCTCCTTCGGACCCAGCAAGAGTCTTAACTGAAGGGGTTGAAATGGGCTCTGTTTACAGCGTATATCCACCTTCCACCTCTGTATTGCATCTATTTTTACTGCACCATATGCTTGTAACAGCCTCCTCTTTTTTCAGCAGCTGGTGAATGTCGAATTCTTCCTTTCTGCAGTTGAAGTCATTCCTCGAGGAGCCATCAAAACCTCAGGGTGTTAAAGACAAATTAAAACTTACTTAAGGGGTTTGAAGGTAAATCATGCTCAGTGCATTATTTAACTATACCTTGGACGGTAAGCCTTGTCTCTTC
The DNA here is from genome assembly GCF_000699145.1 of Aptenodytes forsteri. NCBI lineage: Eukaryota > Metazoa > Chordata > Aves > Sphenisciformes > Spheniscidae > Aptenodytes > Aptenodytes forsteri. The sequence goes on from NW_008794411.1 coordinate 1,118,174, forward strand.
GCTGTACGGAGCTAGATTTTCAGGGCTGGTTAAAGAGAAAATAATAGCGTGCTTATCCTGGGAAGGATGATGCTGACAAAGGGCGGCCGTCTAAGTTCTCACTCCAGCCCCTGCTTATTTTTCATGGCTAAGGGAACCTTTACTCGGATCCTAGGTGATTTTGTTTTTCATTCCATTCTTTTTCTTGTTCGGAGGGGCTGTGCAGGTCCTGTCTCAGTTGGAGTGATTCTCAAGAAATTCTTTCCTGGCTCTGCTTAGCCCGCTGGCTGACCTTCAGCCACTCCTTTCATGTCGTTTTGCCTCGGTTTCCCCACCTGGGATGTTTGTGCGTTATGAGAGTATATAACGCGTTATGTTCCCTGCCAGTTCAAGTGCTTTGAGCCTTAAGGAGGGAGAGACTTAAATACAAAGGGAAATACTTCATGAATAGTTGTTACTGTAATTTATTATTTACACTTTAATGAAAAAGTAACTCCAGAATGTATTTGATCGAGATAGACCACGCTCCCTGGAATTCAATGAGTGCCTCTCATGTGCTTCTAAAGGCAGAATTTGTCCTTTAGACAGATAAAAATTTAATGAGGCCAACAGGAGTGCAGCTGTCTCTCAACATGGCTAATCACAATAATGAAAGTGCCATCAGCCCCAACTTCCCTGGAGTTTCTTTCCAGGGAGGTATTTCCTTTCGGTCTCTACCTTTCGTTTCAGCGCTTTCATCCAATATTCATGCTGCCGCCAGGTTCGTGAGAACGGCAGCCCCTCTGTGCATGGCTCTGCACCATAGGTTTACGGGCTGGTACCTTTGGGAAGCAGCTTGGCTTTCTGCTCGACTGACGTTTACTGCCGTTGTTAAAAGGGGGAACTTCTCATCTCTCGTTTACGCATAAAACACATTGATGGAAATTACAAAGCACCCTGCTCATTTAATGGACACAGTTACTGTGTGTTCATTAAGGGTTGTTAATGAAACGATCTCTACTGAAGCTGAACCAGACCCTGCTGTTGGTTATGTGTAAAAATATTATGCAACTTACCGGCTCTTACTGGGCAATCACAACTGATTTGGAACCTATGATTTTGATAGGTACCTAATTGTATTAAATGACTTCCAAAAACATTTATTTAGGAAACGCTTTAGCGTAATGTCATTAGCATGGATTCTGCCCATGATTTTCCTTCCTTTTTTTTTTTCAGGGCAGTTAGGCTTAAAACCCAAATTAAATAATGACAGATTTCTTCAAGGGTATTTGTTAGATCTGAAATCTGGAAATGTCCCCTGGGCCATGGTTCTCAAAGGTACTGAGGTGCCTGTATCTCAGTTATTTCAGAGCGCTTACATAACTAAGTCTTAGGGGCTCTAAAATTTTCTATGCCTTTCTTGGCTTCATGATAAGCTTGTATAAACTCCTGTTCTGGTATTATGTTTAATCATAATTAAAACTTCTGAATGTGTCCTAAGATATTCTTTACGCATAAAGCAGGAAAAAAGGTAAATAAGCAGAAGTTGCTAAGACTTGGCCTGTGAAAATGAGTGTTTTTCCACTCTGTTGCGTATTGTTGGGAATTTCTCCGTAAAGCACCCCAGTCCGTGGCTATTGCCACGTTCTTATTTCCATCTTCTGAGATGACTGAGCCCTGTGCAGTTATGTGAAATGCCTGTAGAAATTCAGCAACCTAAGAAAGGGTGATTTACCTCCCGCCCCCGCCACTGCCCTGACCGATCGCTGAGCATCTCCAGCCACTCCCTCTGCCTTCGCAAACCCCACCAGGGATGACCGTGGCTCTGTGGTCCCTGGTAGCAGAGTCATCCTCCGCCCCCTTCTTTCATTTCACTGCTCTTTTTGAAGATGAGACTCCGTAGCAGTCAGATTGGCAGAAACGCGGAACTCGGGAGCAGCAAAGGCGTGTGCTGAATGCCTTTTGTTCTTGGCTGCGTCATAAAGATGGATATTTGGATCACGCTTGTGGGAGGATGTTTTCTCAGAAATCCTTTTGCTCTTGGGAAAGAAATTGGGCAAAAGATGGTAATTTCTTGTGTGACATCGGATGGAGGAGGGTGAATCAAAGCACTCCTTTGCTGTCCATTCATCAGGAAAAAGATGATTATCAAAAAGCCGAGCAGACAAAGCGTAATTACTCAAAGTTACCTTACAAAGACACCGCCCTTTTCGTTTCTTTTATCGGTAGAAGGTTGAGCTGTATGAAGTGTTCAACAAGGACGTTTCGATTTTACATTTCAATTGAACTCCTGCAGGGTTTTTCACAGGTTTTTTGTGTGTCTTGTTTTGTTGACTGGCTTTCTAAGAGTTCTTTGTGTCCTTTCCTGGCACAGGGTACAGCACTTGACGCGAAGCCCCGCAATAAATAACGTATACGCTAGCAGCTCTCCAGCAGTCCTTGCCCAGCTGGCACGCCCTTGGGTTGTAACGCAGGTCTGCCGTGGGTTTGCCCCTGTATAAAATGAGAACCCTGGTCACCGTTCCTTATGCAGGTGCCTGAGGACTGTCTCATCAGTGCTTACCGGTGCTTCGGTGGTGACGTTTGCTATGCGGTTTTGACATTTTTGTTTACAAGCTTCCTGCCTGCCAGCGTTTGGTGTAATTTAACACCCGTGAGAGCCTTTGGCAGAAGCGTTGAAGAGAAGTGGTCGAATCGTACTAAAACCAAGCTGGCAGAGGCTGTAGAAAACTGTGTGTGTGTTTAAGTGTGAGTGTTTAACCACCATAACTAACGGCATGCGAGGCATCACCATGCGGATGGTGCCTGTGCTGCCCAAACACCTCATGAACATTATTTTCGCTGCGCTGACAGCGTAGTTTGGGAACAGTGGAGTTAAAATAACACTTAGGCTGTCTGCAACGCCTTGGCTGATGCACCGAGAGAAGGATAGCTAGCAAAAGATGAAAACTTTTCTCCTCTGAAGTTTTTATTCTACGTTAGAGTTCGGCTTTATTCAGTTAAGCGTTTTTCAACAAACCGCATCCTCAGTCCCTTTAGAGAGTTGAGCGATGGCGTCAGCTGAATAATACCAGCAGAGGAGGAGAAAACTTTTAAGTCAGTCAAGGAATGCTTGGAAAAATCCCACCAATGTATTTAGCTGTTAGCATTTTTTGAAGCGTTGCAGACTAAGGTACGCATTTCCAAGCCCGAATTGGCGTGCCTGGGTACGTGCATGGTCAGGATGCTCAGGGTTGGCTCCTACAGGGACGTGACCTGATCTTTTTTCAAACGCGCTGTGTGTTTGCCATTCTTACTGACCGCACCGCAGCTCGGGACTGCTCAGCACAACTACTGCAACTGCCTTACTCAGTTGGTTGAAATCCACTTCTGAGATGCCTGGATTTTAGACACCGGGGATGAAAAACTGGCTCTAGACCTGCCAACTGAACACTGAAAGGTGGAGCCACGGAGGAGATGTGGTGCTCCAAATGAGCGGGCTCACCGCTTTGGTCACCGAACTATGCAGAAACGTGCACTTGTGTGTAACTGTGACTGTTCAAACACTCTGTCTCCTACCTGGCTTGCTTGTGCAATTGCTTGAGCGTTTCTTTTCTTGCCTTTTTTTTTTTTTCTTTGACTTTTCAACTTTGCTCTCTTCCTCCTCTTTGCTGCTGCTACTGTCTCCTGCTTGCACCGCGCAAGCACGCAGCCCACTCGAGAGCTCCGTGCCCTGCCTAGCAACCCGCACGTTGGATGATGAAATCCGAGTGCAGCGCAGCCCCAGCGTGGGATGGCTCAGTAAGTCACGGGCAGGGGTAAGGGCGGGCGGGGGGGGGGAGATGAGAGGAAGAGGAACGGGTAACTCGCACCAGCCGGTCTCCTAACGCTTTGCTGCTGCATTAACAGTGGGAAGACTGCAAATGCGTTCCCTGTGGAACGGCTGCTGCTCTGGCTCGCTCGGTGGCCCCCCAAATGTCAAAACCGCATAGAAAACGTCTGGCTGTCTGTGTTACCCCCACTATCTCCTCCTGCTGCTCTATTTCACTCTGTTTTGCTTTTTTTCTTCGTCTGGGATGAAACAGGTAGGTCAGCCTGCACGTCCCTTCAGGTGGTGGTCTCCCTCCTAAGCCATCTAGTGGCATTTCTTTCATCTATTGAAGTATCCTTTGGCTGTTAAAAGGGCTTCATGAATTTTGCCACCAATGCAGCGTTATAAATGCAACGAGCTTAAATATTTCAATTTCCGTATAAATTAAATACGAAAATAGGCTCCCTTTGTCACACAGCTAGCAGACCCCACCAGCTTTATCTCTCGGTGCTGAGCTGGACTTTTCTCCAGCCCCGCTTCTCTCTGATTATCCTTTGTAAAACATTACTCATCAGGAGCCTTCCTGATCACAGAGGAGCGTGCTGTTCCCCCAGGAAGGCACAGCTTATTGCACTGATGGCACAGAGGCGTTCTTTATAGGCCATAGCAATCTACAGAAATCTGAATTTCAGGATATTCCCCGTGAACGATGACTATCGAGCCTATTAGTAGAATGAGATAACATGGAGGGGTTTGGGCTGCCTGCCTTACTTCTTGCACCAGTACTTTGACTGAGCACAGCCAAGGAGAGGCGCGCATCGCCTTTGCCAGAGAGACAGTAATGTAAATTAGGCCTGAATCAGGAAATTATCCTTAGTTAGCAAACTGCGTAAGGGTGAATATTGTGTGCCGAAGTCTTTGGCTGAGGTCTCAGTAGCAGAATCTTTTTTTTCCGCTGGTTTGTTCAGGGCTCTGAGAGCCTGTAGGCCGAGAGGCTTCTTGCTTCCTTCTGCTCCCATATTTCCTCTCGATTCAGAGAAGCTGCTCACCCAAGGACTCCCAAGTTTTTAAGGTCGATGGCTGAGTCTGCTGCAGAGAGTTGCTCTTAGGAGCAGGCTTGTTATGCAAACATTAAAAAATGAGTATTGGACGTGTCCTTCCTGGCTTTGGGTCTTCAAAGGTACACAACCATTAGGAGCCTGAGTCAGAAGGGATTTAGGCTGTACAGATTTGGGCCACAGTGTCCACAAAGCCAAATGGCTTTTGAGCCAACATTGCACACATTGCACCTTGCATTTCTGGCAGCATTTTTCTGTTAGTGACTTTGCTTGGCAGTCAACATCAATTCAGCGATTTGGGGAAAACTACTAAATGCAGGCTGGGATACTGTCAAGTTCCTTAGGTCAGCAAAGCTGGTAAAAGGTGAAGCTTGTGTTTTCCAGTCTGTGTTCTAGAGATTGTCTAAGTCAGTACTGAGTGGGACTAGTCTGAACTTGAGGACCTTGTAAGGCATCTTCAAAAGATGGTATGCCCAGACACCAAACGTCAGGGGAGAGCAGTCATACTACATGCTGAAGAGGTTTTGGCTGTCAGCATTAAGCGTTAAATTTCTTGCGAGGAGATGGAGATACGAATCATCTTAGCCTGAGAGAGCCCTATTTAAATTGGGATTATGAGACGCTTTCTACGTCCCAAGAACAAAGAGTACGTTGTAAAGTTTTGGTGCTCAGGTCTCTTACTGCAAGGCCAGTCTGATGACGGAAAAAAGGAGTGAATAAGGTCTGTGTGTTGTGCCAGGAAGTTGGAGCTATGGCTAACGTGCTCACAGCTCTTTGTGGGGATAACTCTCAGAAATGAATGCAGGTGCAGGCTTGCTTTCGTCTCGGGCTCAGGTCCTCCTTCCTGGTAGGAGCTCTGTCACTGACTGAAACAGGAGTGCTATCACACAAGCTGTTTCTTTAGAGAAAATATCAGAGCAGTGCTGGATTGCCAGCGAGGGATTTATGGGCGGGAGGGGGACATTCCTTGTCCGAAGCGCTCTAACTGTGACAAAAGGAGTTTCCCGAGAGCCCTCTGCCCGGAGGCTCATGCTTCCTGTCGTACAGGGTTTTGTCTGATGTCCCTCGCTTCTAGGCTCCGTGCCCTTGGCCGTGTTCAGCCTTGTAGTGGTAGTGCTGCTGTAGCTGTGATGGTTTTAGAGTATAGTCAAGGTCGTGTTTGTAGGGAAGTGTGGTATTCATTAAATCAAAGGGTAAAACCGGAAAAGGCAGATGAGTGTTCTGGCACATGGGTCTGTCCAGGTCTGGAATAAACATGGGATGCCTTGAGAAGAGCTGCTGTGAGTTTGATGTGGTTATGTTGATCGTGTTGGGAGAAAGAGGCTGCTAGCAAGAGGCGATAAAGTCATTAGCCGCTTCCTCTAGAAAGAAGGGTCGTTATCTCCTAAGAAACATCCGGCCTTGGACATCTAATAAACAAAGCAAACAAATGTTCTAACCTGGAAAAATGTCAGCTATGAAAGCTGTGGACCCTGATTTTAGTCTGTTTATTCCAGAACTGGACCTGGAAATTTGGAAAACCACCAAAGCAGTCTGCAGAAACTGAAGGGATACCTTCAGCGGATGCCTTTCTCTGCAGCTACATAGTGCAGCTCTTCCGAATAAAATGCATCGAAACAGCATTAAACAACTGCATAAAATAAAATCATGAGTATTTTCTACCCTTGCTCAAAGCTTTTTGGAAGCCATACTTAGTTCCTTCTCAGTTGGAGTCATTAGCCATGCCAAGGCTCGGAGGTCTCATGGTAAGGCTTGAACAAGAGGAAATCGATCTCTGCGATGCTGTCTCAGCATCCACAGCAGAACAGCGGCTCTCCCAAACCCATGAACTGGCCTTGGGCAGGCGGGCAGTGCGGGATACCCAGAAAATGCATCGAAACAGCGTTAAACAACTGCATAAAATAAAATCATGAGTATTTTCTACCCTTGCTCAAAGCTTTTTGGAAGCCATACTTAGTTCCTTCTCAGTTGGAGTCATTAGCCATGCCAAGGCTCGGAGGTCTCATGGTAAGGCTTGAACAAGAGGAAATCGATCTCTGCGATGCTGTCTCAGCATCCACAGCAGAACAGCGGCTCTCCCAAACCCATGAACTGGCCTTGGGCAGGCGGGCAGTGCGGGATACCCAGCTCTGAGAGCAGCCCACCAGTATTCCCATCTCTGCAGGTCTTTGAACTTCTCCAGGTCTGTTTAACTCTGCCGAAGGCTTTCTTATTTAATTTCTCTCACTCGGTAGCACTCAGGTGATAGAAACTGATAGAAACTTTGCTTTGACTCACTGAGCTGCGTGACACCAATTATCAGCGTGAACAAGCTTCGCATTTTGAAGTGCCTCTCTGATTCTTTATTTGATGTTATTGGCTCAGATTTGCAAAGCAGCCATGTGTATCTCTACATCGAGCGTCAATCTTTCATTTTAATTTATGGGTACATTATATACTTGTCAAAGATTTCCCAGAATTGGCAGTGTCTGTGCAACCTTTAAAAGATAATTAATTGCACCATACAAGAAAAAGGAGCCCTGGGTTTTGGTAATGGGCTTCAGGAATACAATAACCTGGGTTTATTTTGGGAGTTTTTGTCCAGCTTTGCTTTCTACCGAATAGAAATATTTATTAAATATTCATATCACAGAAGGTGTTATGAACAAAGTAATATCTACGCCATGTAACAGACACAACATACGTGAGCAAGTTTGATCACTTTTTTCCTGTTTTGTTTATGTGTTTATCTCCTACCGACAGATTCATATCAAATATTCAATCAAAATTTATAGACGTTTCTAAGTCTGGCTTGCTAATAATTAGTTAGGAGAATGGTTACTAACACATGTAGCTTAAACCAGTCTTCCAAGTGGCATTTCTCACTCCATGAGTAAACACAGTTGTAAAAACTTGGTAGAGATAGGTGGGATCTTAAATCTGGCCCGCAATAACAGCAGGAGAAAGCTGGGGATTCCCCTTTTCTAATAGCTAATTTATCTAAATGTGCTTGGCTTTTGCTGTGTGGACGTTCCTGGATGTGGCTCTTAACACACAGCAGGTATAGTGTGATTCCAAGTGGCTCATAAGAAAGAAAGCTTTAAGTCTCTCTCCACATACGTTGAATATGTTGTAAGAAAACCCAGTGCTGGGAGTCCACATCTTTTTCTTCCCACTCCCTTTTTTTTTTTTTTTTTGGTGGTATGCTGTTTTTTGTATGCTGATTTATTAGAGAGCCTGCTTGCACTGGGAGCTGATGAGTACTGAAAACTTGGACTTTCATTTTGGTATGAATATCAAAGCGTAAGTTTAATCAATATTGTCTCAAAACATAGCCTGAGCTGGGAAATGCCTCAGTGCCATTTCTTTTTGAGTATTTTCTGTCTTTCCAGTTACGTTCGTGATCAGGAACTCTGTGATAACAGCTCCTGTTGCTATGCTTCTGGTTCCCGCGAGCGTGGGTGAGAAGGGATGGGAAAACTTCAGAATAATTAAAAAAATGCATACTGACCGCTGTGGTTTATGATACTTTATCCATCCCAGAAGTCTTTTTTTTTTTTTTTTTATTTTATTTAATTAAATTCTTTTTCTTCTTTTACAATTATGGCTATTTCTGGGTTTCTTCACTTTTAACTACAAATGCTTTTAGTGGGATTGTAGAACTGAATTCTGAAATCATGGGACTTTCCTCCAAGTTCTTTAGAACTATTTCCATATGTTCTGCTAGTCTCTGAGAACACAGGAGTAAGTAGGATAAGTAGTCCATGAGGGTGCAAGCAACTCCTTACTAGCTGTTTTGCAGTGCTTGAATGCCAGCGTGTCAGGTTTACAGACAAGCAGTTGGTCTTTGAAGAAGAAACGGAGGTGAACTGCTTCAGCTCTTTGTCTCCGGGGGTTTTCTTCATCTCTCTGGGGTATCTGGTGTCAGGAATTGGTGACTTTTGGCTTATCAATGTGGTGCACACGTTGTTTTAATCAGTAAAATGCTTAAGGTTCATGAACTTCGTTCATGAGCTTACCTGAAGAAAGGTAGATTTTTATTATTGGCTCTTTCGAAGGACCGAGAGCTGCCAACCTCCCTCGCTGCGTGAGCTGCATACCGAAGTCTGGGATGCTGGGGAGCGTAGGGCAGATGTCATCTATGCAGGAGAGCTAAGGCGAGGGGTTTGCAGGTCGGAGTGACCGCGAGGGTCCCAGCCCTGTTGAGGGATGGGTTTGTGACTGGGTCCTGGGTGACCCAGCAGCATCAGTGTCAGCAGCCCGTTGCTGCTTTGCTTTTTCTCTCACAGGCAGGAATAATGCAAAGTCCTTAGACGCTTTTGCTGTCCTGAGAGTCATGGGAACACTGTGGGTCAGAGGTGGCGAAGCGTTAGCATCTTAATATCCCACGTGCCACGTAAAGTCACAGAAAGCAGCCTGTCAGGGTCTTAAATTCCCCACATCAACCTCCCTTGTGCAAAGAAAGGTGTTGCTGTAGCCTGAGCCTCTGTGTTATTCTGACTGGATCGAAACAGGTGCTTTAATTGGTCTTGACATTGTTCTTACAGGCAGCCCAGCCATGACTCACAGAAACCTGACTTCCACCAGTCTGAATGACATCTCTGACAAGCCTGAGAAAGATCAGGTAAGCTTCAGATTCAGACTTCGCTTGGTGACGTGTATGGTTAGGAGCTGGATGCTGGGGAAAGAGGCTCTGCACCATAAAACTGAAGCAGAAGAAAAGGGTGAACAAGGTGAGTAGAGTGTTTCCGAGTCCTGTGACTGGATCCTCCACTTTTTAAGCACCAGCCCTTGAAAACAGCAGGTTAAACTCTTGCAAGGCCTGAAGCGAGTGACACCACGTACATGGCGTCTTGCTGACACCCATGAGAAAGGAGGGAAAATATTCAGATATTGATGTATATCAAATCCTCTTCCTGCTGAGAAGAGGTTCTTCAGGGGTTACAGCAAGGGTCTGCACAGGAGCTCGGGTCCTGCAGCACTCCAGGACGTGTGTTCACAAGGGCCATGGGGTAGATCAGGAGCATTCAGGGGTGTGGGTCCCTACTACGGCAGCTGGTGGAATAGAAGATGCTACCTCACCCTGTGCAACTGTGCATGGCTTCAGAAAGGCAACTGTGCTGAAAGGTAACCGTGGAAGAACAGCTCCAAAATGGAGATGAGTAATAAAGTTAAAATCGGCCTTTAGTGCCAAGTCTCCACCAATGTGACCTGTTTCTTAGACTAGGGTAATGTTTGCGGTATATCATATGGGCTGTCTTTGTGTGTGTTCTCATCCTTTCAGAGAGCTGAATTGGGAGTAAGAGTGAGTTTATTTCAAGTCTTAGAAAACTGGTGCCTGAATAAGGTCTCTGTGCAAATTTCAAAAAACCTTTGTCTTGGTTCAAAAAGTAGGTTATTCTCAAAGCGTGACTGTTTCTTTCGGAGAATCTTTTTTTTCGTGTCTTCCAGCGTTCTCTAGTCCCATGGTTATTCTGAATGCAAATGAGAGTTACTTTGGAAAATGATTTGGGTAACGCAGTAATGCTGGCCAGCTGAGAATGACTCTGGTCCTTCACATGGTGGCTGGTTGCAATCTTCTGTAAGTGCAACTCTGCCTTAATGGGACACAGCAACATAATCAATGTAGAAAAGTGAGTGCAGAGTAATTAAATATTTTAAAAATAAAAATACATATATTTTTATATAAATAGATATACTTTCACGGAAAGAGAAGGGGGGTAATGTGTTCTGCATTGACCTTCATGTCATTCAGAGTTGTAGCATACATTTATATTGGTTGGCTGGTTTTGCAAAATATCCATCTCCTTTAATATATGCAGCCACGCCTGGGGAAAGGGAAGGATTGTAAAATAGCTTTTTTTCATTGGAAAGACTGCTGTGTTTTATATTTTTAATCACATTATAATTGGGGTCTTATAGACTAGCAGAAAACTAGGTCTGAATGTTGCGGCAGGCTTCATAGATCTCAGTAGTGCAGTCTCGATTGCCCCTCCTGCTGAAATGTCTCTGGACGCATACAGATAATAGACTTCTTGTGTAGAATTGGGTGTAAAAATAGATGTTTCGGTAGTGCTAATAGTAGTGAAATCTGTTAATAAATCCAGCTTGGAAATGCACTCCAAAGTTTTTAACTTTTGATGTAGATAATGCCTGACTGTTTATAGTGAAAACTGTTACTTGAAAACTAACTAGTTCCAAAAAGCCGCTTAGTTAATTAGCCCGTGTCCTGCTGATGAACTTTGCACAATGGAACCCTTGTACTGTATGCCTTTCGAAGCTGGCCTGAGAAATCACCTTAGATCTCAACTTTTGTTACTGATTGACTGAAACTCCTGTCTTGATAAAGTTTGTGAAGTTGTGGTGATGCCTGGCAACTTTCTGATTATCAAGACAGGAGTTTCAGTCAAAGTTTGTGAAGTTGTGGTGATGCCTGGCAACTTTCTTGAGCAGAACTTAGCATGCCGTGCAGGAGGCAAGGGAATAATCCATCGTGTTATGACAACAGGAGCTGGAAAGAGAACGGGTTTTCTTGCCTTGACAGCAGAGTGACTGGCTTTCATTATTTTGGTATCCCATCTGGAAGGTTGACAGTTAATGAGGCCATATAGTGAGGTATGAGTCTGCTGGAGAGAGAGGCTATTCCAATTTTTATTTATTTGTGTGTATATAAGAACTGCGACAGGCTGAAATCAGTTTATAACAGTTGCTTGGAGCAGGACTGGGACCTCTTTCATCGATCACTATTTTTGCAAAGATAAAGCAGAACATTGTGTGCCCGTGTTTTAAAGGAAGAAAGGCTTTGAGCAAAATTCTGTATACCTTCAATAACTTTCCTGCCTACCTACGTCCTTAATTTTCAGTTCTGCAACCTTAATGCTAATTGGAATGGTGCAATTAACAGTGTAGCAATATTATAGCCAGAATACTCCTTTAATCTGTGTTTCAGTAGGTTCTTACTGAGCAAAGACACCTAAGTAAAATTAAAGTAGAGGTTCTGGATGCTGTCTCGTCAAACTGTGAAATGTGTTCCTCAGAAGATTTTACCCTTTTATTTGTTCCTGTTTCTGTCTCTATCTCTTTCTCTTCATGGAGCAGTGCTGGTGGCCAGTGCCTTGTAGTTGCAGTATGACCTCAAGCCCTCCCTTTTTTAGGTTGGCAGCGTGGGTTTTGTGATTGTCACCCACATGACAACATGGAGAGGGACACAGGACCATGCCTTAGGACAGCTCTTGCCCCGCACACTCATCTAGCTGGAAGCAGCTGTAACATTTTGAAGCAACCATACCTTCCAGTACTTTCAGCCTACCTGGGAAAGTCTTCTTACCCAACTACGAGCCTCCAACCCCAGTGATATTTAACTTTCTCCATCCTGAGATGCTCTGTCTCTGCTTAGCAACAGTTCCCTCACATACTTTTGGAAAAGCAGGCAGGTCCTGGGCATCCACCTGTGGCTTCCCTGCTCCTTTCCCCTCGATGTTGTAAGGTCCAAGTTGAAAATTGGTGGCTCCCGTTGTACGACCCTAATAATTCTTTGTTTGGGATCATTCTCTGTGGAGCCAAACCAGGAGCAGATCTCTTAGCATACTGCGGTTGCCTCACTGCTAGTGAGTAGTGATTTTTTTCATTCAATTCCACGTTTGCAACAACTGGTGGTTTCCAAGGATAGCCTTTGAGGTTAGAGGCAACAAAACAAGCCTGGAGCAGGTCAGAAGAGGACACTCTGGGAGGGGGAACTTCTACGCAGAAGAGTGGCATGTGTTGGCGTGTTATCTAATACACTTAGCCACTTCTCTCTCCTCTTGGAGCTGGCCTGTTATTGGCAGCAGTGCTTGAACGTGGTCACCTGGGCCAGGCTGCTTTCAGGTGGCTTGGGTTGTGGTTGGTTTTTTTTAGATAATCCAATTAAGGGGCAGTAAGCAGCTGGGACCTCAGCTACAAAGGCAAAAGCACAGACTGATCCCTCCAAACATAGGCACTGCTTTGAGGTGCCTGCTGTCCCGCCTGGTCTCCTGAGCTTTTTTTTCAGTCCCTGTGGAGAGGTGGAATTGCAGAGTCGATTCAGGTTTCAGGTGGGCTGGTTGCCTCTTGGACAATTGCCTCGGCAGCTGCCGAAGAAGCCCTGCTGACATAGACAACTCTGTGAAGAGGCTTATGCTAGGACGGCTGCATTTATGCTTTCATACATCTGTGCCATGGCAGCACCTGGGTGAGGTGGGTGCTTCTGCCACAGCAGGGCAGAGAGGTGTTAAAATTCCTTGGGAACTAGTTGAGGGCATGGCAGTGGAGTGTACTAGAGAGCACTGGACATGCTTAGGTTTTCCCTGAAGACCTGTCAGAGAATCCTCCCGGAGGATGCCCTCCCTGAGGTTTGCCAAGGGCCTGTTTTGTCCTGCCCTGCAGAGAAATCAGGAAAGATGCCGGTGTTGAAAGGTGAATGCACAATGGAGGTGGTGACAATTGGATTGGCCTCCTCCAAGGACAGAAGAACAGTAAGCGATCAAGAGGAGTGAGAGAAGACAAGAACCCTCAGCTTTCCTGTGACTGAAACCTCGGTATAGCGAGGAGCCAGGCTTTGCTTCGCTACAGAGATGCTGAACCTGGTTAGATGTCCCGTCCAGCTCAGTGGCTTTCTCGCAGATTGCAAAGATGAGTTAGAAGACAGGCAGCACTGAGGGTAGGGGACAATATTTGCAGTGGTCCCAAGACACACTGACACGAGTACAGCCAGTGGTAATAACAAGAGATAAGGTTTTATTAAAATCATAGATAGCACTCAGATTTACCTGTATTAAGCGTTGTGAGGTTGGTTCCTCTACCCTTACGGAAGGGATGGTTTCTGTTTACTTTGGATTTACTTTGATCTTGCTTTTGTTTTGTTTTTCTCATACTCTTTGCTGCCTTAATACACTTTCTAGAGTTAATCTTCTTACTGGGTAACCATTAAGCTCTTTCACAAAGAAAATGAACTTAGGATCCCTCTTGGAAAAGGCTGGAGTCAGGAAAGGACAGAGGACGCCCGGGCTCTTTCCGAAGGACCAGCCGAAAAAGTGCTGCCCGTTCCCTCATTGCCAGGGCAAAGAGCCATCAGCTAGAGGGGAAGGGGAAGAGGCTCGCTGGCTTGAAGGGCAGGGAAGGAGCAGAGATACGCAGGCTATACTCAACGGGTGGGGGTTTTCCAAAAGGTTCTCCATTGGCCTTGCTCTCTACATACGACCGACCCTGGCACTAGTAATTTTATGACAGCATTTGTATATATATATATTTTATATATAACTTTCGTCTGGATCTGCTCCCTGCCCTGCCTGACGGGACGGCCGCACAAGGGCTGGGGCAAGCGCTGCTTGGAGCTGGGGCTGGAGGTACAAGCCCAGTGCTCTGCAGCCAGCCTGCTGCAGTAGTTAAGGCCTATGTGGTTGGCTTGTCTTTGATAATTTTAAGATCATTGCACTAATTTTTACTGTCTTGTCCTCTGAAAACAATTTCAGTGTACTGCTATTCACTAAAAAAACCTAAACAAATCTTGCCGTAACTTAAATGTCTGTTTCTTTATTCTCTCTTTCCCCTCTGACATAAAGTGTTTATGGAGCTGTGATAAGCAGTTAGATCAGCAGCTTTAGCAAAGGAGAGATTGCTCCATGGAAAATGGTGGAGTTAGAACATGTTCATTGGCTTTGTGTAATTCTCTTCCTTATATTTGAGACTGAATGAAATAATTTTGCCATCAGAATAAGACTGCATGAAATCATAAAATGATGTGGAAATCTGAGAGTAATAAAGTCCTGGGTTAGTTGTAAGGTTAGGATATCTGCTAAATTAAAAATGTCGTGTTACTCTTTTTCCCCTTTAATTTATGGAAGGCAAACGATTGTGAAGCTGAAACAAGAGGAAGGGCCAATTACGAAACTGCAGAGTTTGCAGAAAATCTTTAACTGCGGATTACTCATCACAAAAGTTGCATCAATAATATTGATTCGGATCTCACCTGCCTGCAACAGACAAAACACAGTGCCCCCCTACCTCGACTGCATATAGCGGCTGCTCTTGGTAGGCTGGCTGTCACGACTGGTGGTCTGTGGAAAGGGAAATCAATGGGACAGTGTTTTATTGTTTATTTTGGTAGTGCAGAGTCAGTTACAGACACACCAAAGCTTTGCCGAAGCGGCTGTGCTGTCGGTACAGCGTTCGCCTGCATAGAACAGACTGTAGAAAGCATCCGCAGGCAGCAGCGAGCCAGAATTTCTGGTTGAGCAAAAGTATGTGTATCTTCTCCGAGAGACGTTCAGCCTTGTTTTACTCTTACGTTGTTATTTCGGGGCATTGGGATGGGCTGACGACCACCAAAGTGTGTGTTACAAAGCTTTTTGCCCGTCAGGTTCCCAGGTGAGCTCGTGGGATAAAAACCGCGTAACAGGATATCTAAAGATGTCTACAAGAGGCGAAGGTTTCTGGGGGAAGAAGTGAAGAGGGGAAGAAAGCTTTTCTTCCCGTTTTCACTGCCGCGCTCGATGAACATGCCGTCTCGCAGGAAGCGTAACAGCTGAAAAACAAAAAGGGGAGCTCCAGAGGAAGTCTTCCCTTTCCGCCTCCAGCCTGTGTGGGAAGCTTGCCCCGTAGCTAAACAAAAGGCTTTTGATTCATTCCTCCTGCCGCTCTCATATCTGTCAGCAGTGCTGAGCACCCAAACAGCTGTGCGCTGTTAAGAGTGTATTATTTATGAATATTGAAGTCAGGTAATTTGCGTGAGCTGGCTCCTCTCTGCCATGAGAAGGACGGCTTGATTCGTTGTACTGCGTTACACTGAGATTGCGAAAGAGACTGGTTCAGCATCCTGAGAGTCTGGCAGAAGACGCCGGGGCCCTGACTCAAACCGCTCTGATGATAAATAGCTTCAACGAAGGCCACCGAGTTTTGATTTTGCTGCTTTATCATGTTTTTGCTTTGGGCTTGTTTGACGTTTTGGCAGTTTATAAGGATAATTAGGGAAGAGGAGGTGTGTTCCCTTTCATTGTATTTGTGTTGGCAGAACACTGCTTCTGAGGTAGCAGTGCGGAGAAGTGATTTGCCGTCATTTGTCTTATTTTATGAGGTGTTGGCAGCAGTTAATGTACTGGTCATTTGCAGCTAGATAGACAAGCAGAGGCAGCGGCACTTTTGGACAATTTTTTTTTCTTTTCTGTTTTCCAATTAATAAATCAGCACCTAGGCTTCCTGCTCTCTCCTGGGCTCTGAGCTCTCTATTGCCAGATAACACCAGTGGTACCGGAGCGGCGTCTGAAAGACCAGGACTTCTCATGACAGGAGAATTTCTCCAGCTCTTGAAGGTCGAGCTGTTTGCTCAGGTTTTTCTCTAACACCATATTGAATGACACCAAACTGAAAGACCTTATGAAGGTTTCTTGAGCTGTCAAAAAAGACAACCTTGTGCTTTCCCCTAATCTGGTCCACAGCAGAGATGGTTCTAGAAAAAGCAGGTGCTTCGGGTGGGCTATCCAGCAAACCTGGGGAAGGTGAGGGGGATGTACACGTGTATGTACATGTAGATTGTTCAACCAGGTATGGCTAGAAAAGATCTAACGCTTCTGCGGGTTTAGGTGCATCTTAGCCAAGTTATACATCTTCTGTATACTTAACGCAAATAAGCTTTTCTGAGGTATGTCTGTCTCTCGGGCGCTTCCTAGTTTGGATTGCTCTTGCCTGAACTCCTGCCGGCTTGCAAGTAGCCTTTTGTCAAAGAGGGTGCCCAGAACCAGGGGCATGGAAGAAGAGCGCCGGGCAGCGGCAGCAGTTCAGTCTGCCGGGGATCCAATGCACAGGGGCATCCCAAACTTCACTCTTTGTGGCTGGTGGCGTCCCACACTCCCGTCTGATTTTCTTTTTATTAAAGGCTCGTCTGCAGGTCAAAGGGATTGCCAGTGCAATTATGCCATGCTGGCAAGTCCGCATGGCAGACCCGTAGCCTATACCGGCTGGAACCACCTAACTGGGTGGCCTGTACTGACGAGAAGTGATCCGTTTGCTGGTATGAGCTGCGTACGCCAAGAGATTGGGGGTTTTTCCGCACAGCCGACCGATGTAGCTACACCGGCGAAACTTCTACGTGTGGATTATGCCTACATCTGGAAGGTTGGCTTTGTGCTCCTGATCGCCCGGCTCTTCACCATCCATTCCTCTGCCGGTACGGATAACAACAGCTGCTTGCCCGGTGCTGCCTGGGCGTTTTGCTAGTGTTACTTTCCCATTTTCTCTTATTTTCAGTGCACGTCAAGGTAGGATTTTCTGTGCGGTTTTCAGCTTTCTAGCCAGTTTCAAACTACGCTGCCACACACTGGCCTGTAGTTGCAGTATCTGAGTCACAGGTGCTTCAGGAGAATGTTTATAAAAGTGTCCCCACATGATAAATCTGTGGAAATATTAGTGGCCCTGCTTATGCTTAGTATTGCTTAAGCCGTGTTTGGGCTGAGCTCTCCTTTGGCAGCGTACCTTGGAGTTTCACTCTGCCTGTCCCATGCAAGACATGTCAAACCGCACCGTGCTTGCAGCCACATCCCTTCTCCGTTTGAGCAACCTTTTGGGGAGGACAAGGTTTTAATCCTCTTTGCAATGCCCAGGGGACAGTTTGTCATTTATGGTGTTAGAGCCGGGATTGTCAGTTAGCTCTTGATTCATGTAGTCTTAATAATTTGAAAAGGTTTAAATTTTTTTTTTCAGCTTTATATGTGAACGAAAGTGATTGAGAAGAGTCAAGTACAGCCTTAATCACCCCCTTTGTTGCTGTAGTGCAAGTGCACCATAGGAAGCTGGGGAAGTTCCCGCTGCTGTTCCCACTTCTGTCCCTCCTCCCGTGAGAAACCCTTTGGTTGTGCTCTGTTAAAATGTCCTTGGCAGCTCTGAATGGCTGAATCGCTAGGACTTCTTTAATGCTCAAGATCTAAAATAAAGGGGACATTTAAAGAAAATGGTTTTATCAGGGACCTGTTATTACTGAGCTGGTGCAATAGCATACAGAAAATGAATAAATGTTGATACAAGGGGAGTTTACTGACCTGGCGTTATCTCCACTTTCGAAGGGCTTGTGTAAGGGACAAAAACCGGCTCTGAATGAATATGGTCAGTCAGAGAGAGGCACAAAACCCTTCTTATTTGTTGTGGTGTGCGCACTGTTTATTCAAACCAGTGTTTCCATATCAACAGGGAATCTGTGCCAAAGCCAGCTCTAAAGTTCAAAAAGAAATTGGCCTTGTTGAGAGAAACCCCCCTGCCTTTCCTGGGGGACCGATGGACAGGGAGGGCGCTGATGGGATCCCACTGTTTGGAGTGAAGTCCTGTGATTAATGGTGGGAGCGATTTGCTGCTTTTCCTGTTTGAACGTCCCCTCATCTCCGCAGTCACAAGCAGACATTCCTAATTTTTAGGTCTGTCAGCCTGGATGACCTACTTTCACTCCATGGAGCTCAAATGAAAATGACTGTCTTCCAGTACAGATCACTGCCACCTTTCTGAAGGAAAGGAAAAGTTTCTAGGAAGTTTAGTTAACTGGAATTTCATTCACTTTGGCCTTTTTTCTTGATGCAGAGAGCAGTTTTGCTTGCATCGTTTCTCCCCGCAGCATATCAGCAGCGCGCCTCTAAAGCATGCCTGGGTAATGGAGTTCTGTGCGTAGGCAAAACACAGAGCATTGACCGTATCCCTTGAGGTAAGCTTTCATGGGATAATTTATGGGAAGGTAATCTTAAATGTATATGTCAACAGATACAGAAAAACAGAGAGAGTTTCAAATCCCTGGGGGAATTAACCTTCCTTAAGTACAAAAGCTCTGTGTGCCTGTGCTGAAGTGTGGGAACCCCGTGATGAAATATGATGCTGTGATGAGGTTAGCACACATACCCCTACGCAGAGTAAACAGAAGATAGAGTGAATTTTTAAATGGCCTCTGTTAAATAATGCAGCCCCTCACCTCTTCTTCCCCCTCCCCATACCTGCGGAGGGGTTTCTTCCCCCGAGCCTTTGTTCGTGCCCTCGGGCAGCCCGGTGCTGCCTGCCAGGCTGGAAGATCCCCCGTGTTGCCCTTGGCTTTGATGTAACAGGAATTTGGGGAACTGGATCCCTTTTCCCCGTGATCAGGGACGGTTAAGCCTTCCTTAAGTTACACAAAGCACCGCGTATGCACTGAGGCTTGTGATGGTAATCTGTATGATCAGTGTTTGTTTTGAATGCTCAGGCTTTGCCGTACCTTGAGGGGGGGAAGAGCTGCATTTGGTGGGTTTGAGTTTTGCTGCACCATGAGCTAAGCAGGAGCTGGAGCCTGCAGCCAAATCATACCCTAACCTTCACATGGATTCCTCCCCTCCTTGTCGTCCCCACATCAAGCGCTGGCTATTTTTAACAGTGCAGTGCTGGAGGTTGTTGAATATAGTGAACTTAGAAACGGTATGTGGTAGAGTGAAAAAGAGCAGGTTGGAACGGACTCTCTGCTGGAGGCGCTAAATATAATCTAGGGGTCTTCAGCTTGAAAAAATGTGGCTTGGGGAAGAGGAGGGAGATTGGTGAAATGATGAAGGGCATAAAGAAGGAGTGGAACATTTTCCCCACTGGACGGGATAGCCCTGGCAGCTTTGCTTTCCCAGGGCGGGACTGCCAAAACCGCCTTCCTGGGCTTTTAAGCAAAAGCCTGGAAACTATACTTCTGGTATTTGCCAGATAGATAGCATTCTCAGTTTCTCATGCCAGTGGCGTTGGCTTTGGTCGCTCAATTCCACTGACGATAGCGACTAAATGCTGCTAATGGGAAGGGGAATTCAAGCTTGCACTTCAGATCCTGCAGGGCTGGAGGAAGGCGGGTTATGAAGTTAGTATCTGTTTATAGCTTCCTTAGGTGAAGTCACTGGATGGCCCTTTCATTCTGATTTTGTTTTATTAATACTGTTACTGTAAGGACGAGGTGGGGATTATTAGTTATCTACTGTATCTACGTAACGGCATTAGACCTGAATAACATTTTTCTTTTCTTTTTCCTTTTGCTGTAAGCATGTGGGGGCTTCCCTGCTGCAAACTCGGCAGGCGCTCTCAGGTGAGGACAGTGGTGATACCCCATAAAGGCAGCTGCTCTACCCATAGCAGAAAAGCTCAAATGAGTCCTGGCCTCACACTTCACTAACAGGTTTTCTTTTGTCCCAGCCTTCCTTTCACTTAGGGCTGATTTTTCAAACGGGGTGTAGCTGCAAAAGCTTTACGTTGTGTAAAATAGGTATAAGACGGCATGTGAACAGACTAGCTGTGTCCCATCTCAATTAATCGGGACTACTCTCCCCGTGCAGCTGGCATTTAAATCCAAGCAGTGCTAGTCGGGTGAGTAGCCAAAGTCAGCAGGCATTGATCGCGGCGCTCGGTGCGCTGAGGCCTCCTGCGCAAAGGCAGAGGTAGTTGTTGATGCCATACGGCACGCTGCAGAACTCCGTCCCCAAAGAGCAATTGGTTTCAAGCTTTCATGGGCTTGTAACCTCAATTTCAAAGGAGGCTGCTCCTGAACAGGTGGTGTGTTTTACCTCAACTCCAGCTCACGCAGACGGAGGCTTTTGTTTGGTAACTCTCCCTTAGGCTAGGGGTGATCAAATATGACTGACACATAAGGGCAAACAGATTCTTCTAAAGATCGGTGCCTACATGTTCCTTGCAGGCTGTTCTGCAAAGACTGGAGCATCATTACAGTAATGTGACTAGCTGAAGGGCTTCTCTAGTTATAATTTTGTGCTGTATCGTGGGTTTTTGGTTAGCTTTGTGTTTCTGATGCTTCAGCTAATGACTCATATAATGGAGTTTCCACTTGCCTTGGGTATTCTCTTGCCTTGGACAAGCCTGCAAAGTACTTTGCAGAGTGTGCCAGGGGTCGCGGGCAGGAGCCATGCGTTTGTTCAGCCAACTGCTCTTTTTCATCTTCTCTTGCTCTTGGTTGTTGGGCAGCTATGCTCTTGGTTGTGCTAGGTGCTCCCAGAAGAAAGGAGGAAGCTTTCCATCCTTTACAAAATGTTTGACACTGAGTGATTTAGGAAAATCGGGCTGACGTGGTCCCTTAAATTGTTTTTTAATATCTTGCCAGCAGGTCCAGAGGCACATAACTACCCTGGGCGCTGTCTTGGCCCTGGTGACTGCGGTTGCTCCTTCCCGCTTCCCAGGCCTGCGAGCTGGCCTCTTGCCTTTCCTTTGCAGCTGCGTTTCAGGCTGGAAACTGCGGCGGTTGGGAGCTGCCTCACGGGCCGTGCAGCAGTGTCCTCTGCAGGGGAGGCAGCATCTGTGAGGGGGCAAGGCAGACAGGTCTACAGCACAGTAACGTGCCTAAGAGCACACGAACAGATGCAATAGAAGCCGTGCGTACTTTAGGAATTGCTTTCATTTCCGATAAATCTTAAGTGATGCTGGTGATAACAGGGTGTTAAAATACGTTTAGGGAAATTGTGATTTTCAGGTTGCTGTGCCTTTTTGCAAGTACAGCGTTGGAGATCTGTGGCCTTTAACATAACATTAGTGGTCGGGTTGGAACGATGCTCAATTTAGCAGAGTGCAGGGAAAGTGAATATAGTGCTTCCAGCTGCATGGCCTGCCTCCCTCCCTCCCTCCTTCCCTCCTTCCTTCCCTGCTCTCGCGTGCTGCTGAGGGCTCGAATCTTTCTGAAGCTCCTTCAGGGAATGGTTCAAAATGGACTGTAAGTGCTGACTGCACCCTTCCCATCACCTGTCTGATAAATGATTTAAGAAAGTGGCGAGTGGTGCCGCAAAACTCATTTGGAGCAAAAAACCCACTATAATGATAGCTCTTCAAAACTAGTCATGCTGTTGTGATGTGCTGGGCAGAGGGGAGGCTAAAGGGGCCGGTCCCCTCGGCCTCGGGAGCTGGTCAGCCGCAGGACTTGAGATCCTGCTTGTCAGTTCTGGTTCAGAAAGGCACCTGGGTTTGGGCCAGCACCGTGCTTGTTCAGCAACACGCGTAAGTGCGCGACCAGCCTGGTCAGCAGAGTTGAACATTTATTGTGGATTTGCCACCTTCCCGATATTTTTTTTATCTCCAGTTTCCTCCAAAACACTCTTCATGGAAGAACTGGTAGCACTTTTCCAGGCTTCCTCCACAGAGCTCCTCGATGCTTATTTAATACTTTCTCTGGTGATAATCCTGACAGAAGCGTGCAGGAGTGGGATTGTTCCAGCAGTTTTCTTCCTGCTGAATCAATAATTCATGCCTTTTCATGAGACTTCTTCCATTTTTCTACTTCCTTGAGTCGCCTGGCAAAGCTCCTTATGGATTCGTAGCCCAGTTTAGTGTTACCCCCCGTTGCTGTTTCTGGCAGTACATCCTCCCTCACCATTCACCCTTAGCCAGACAAACACAGAATATCTCCAAAGATCACCCGGGGGGGGGGGGGGCTAAAAACACAAAAAAAACCCCAACCCACCGCGCGGGGGGGGGGGGGCGCAGGTTGGGAACCAACTAAGGGCAGGATTTTTCAAAAGCCTTCAACTTCAAATTAATTCTGCCGCTGCTGAAGTTAAAAACAAAGCCGTCTCGGATCTGAGGACACTCGGAAATCCCTCCCCGGCTAGGAGGACGCAGCCTGAGTGCTAAGCCAGACAGAGGGGTGCGTGTAAGATGGGGGCAGTGGTGCCCCCCACCAGCGTGGCCAAAGCTGCAGGAGCTTTGGTGCTGCGATGGGGAAGGCTGGGGATGAGAGCAGCGCTGCTCAGATCAACCTGCCGTGCAGCAGGCCTGCTTGAGCTAATTTAATAACCTAGCAGAAAGGCAATCCTGTGCCCGGCTAAAGAGATTTCAAGTGCCAGGAAGATACCAGAAAAGAGCCGGGAGAGGCTGATTTTTAAAAATCAGCTGCTGCTGCTGCTGCAGTGTTTTCCCATTATCAAATCAGAAGCAGCTGATGACATTTCTCCATAGTTGGACTTAGTTAATATTTTGTTAGCTAGACGACGCATGTTGCAGAGCCCTGTGAGCCTGCTCACGTCTGCTGTGGTACAGTTACAGTACATAGGTGCAGAGATGAGAAGAATAACCTTCAGGCTGTAAGGAACTATTTTTAGCGTGAAGCTATAGCTACACTTTGGGAGAAGACGTATAAATGAGAGTAACCCTGGCAGTTGGCTGATGAGAACGGTGCTGGTCAGTAGATTTCTTCTGGTACTCCGGTTTAATGGTGATGAACACAGAATTGGACCTCGGGTGCCATTTGGGTGCCTCGGGAAGGATTGCTGGAAATGAATAAATATAGCTTTGTAGGTCATCTTCTAAGCTCGCTTTCCTGCAGTTTTGAGCCCCACTGTTCAGTAACACAACAGATGCTTTGCTCCATTTCTAGACGCGCTGCTTGTATCGTGACTGAAGTCCCAACGCTGCTTTCCTTGCTGGTGGATTCACCTTACGTCGGTTCCTCGGGTGCTGCTCCCAGACTTGAGGCTTTCCCGTCGCTTGTGCAGCGAGCAGACAGCCCTCAGAAAGACCCCAGGTGTAGGGAGCAGAATGACTTGCCCTGTGTGGTCTCCCTTTCCAAGTCAGAAAATGGCTCCGTGCGTATCCCGATGCAGGAACTGGGGTAGCTATCTCTAGATCAAATGCTTATTTCCACTCTGCAGGGGCAGGCTGCCTTAGGTGACACTATGTTGACTGCAACATTTTGCAGTCCAGGTGTAATGGTGTTGGAGAAGGCAGGAGAGGCCATGCATACGCCGTGCTTAGAGCCACAGTTAACAGTGGGCTTGCCGTGAATGGAGAGTTAAACTCCAAATATGATGAAAAAATACGTATATTCCCATGTGCTTTTCCTACTCATCAGGCAGCAAAAATTGATAGGAAATTCTACTAAATACTTAATTTTTAGTATGATACAATACAGTAAATAACTACATTGTTTTGCTTTGAGATACCACCTTTTTTAAAAATAAAAAATCAAGTTTTGTTGGTTTTCAAATAGTCTAAAATCTAGATCTTAAGCATGAGAAAGCTTGAAGATGAGCAGTGCAGTTGCACTGGTGTATGCTCTCGGTGGCTTCACCAGCTCCCTTTGTCATGTTTCTGGCACAGCTGTTGTCACTGTTAATGAAGAAAAAGGCAAAGATGTAGGAAGAGAGTGAAAGAACACCAGGGAAAAGCACCACCACCCGCGAAAAAGCTCAGATAACAACTCAGGCTCATGTTACTGAGGAGAAAGGAGCAGTCAAAGATCATAAGAGTACAAAGAAAGAATAAGGCTAGAAGGGCATCCCGGGAAGGACGTGTTGAAATAACCTGGGTGAGTAAGAAAATCAGATGACTAGAGCGATCAGAAAGAAATTCTGGTGTCTTGGTTGAATTTCTTTTGCTACAAAACATTTGCTGAAATGCGTGAGTTCTTCATATACTGTTGTCTCTATTTACCTGGGTGCACTTCAGAAGAATCTGTCCTTTTCCGACAACGATTTTGATCTTGTATTCAATACGCTCCCTCACCATCCTTTAGAAAGGGTAACCTGAGCCTTTGGGGATAAACAGCTGATCAGAGCACGCCTGCCAGCTGGTTTGGTTCATCTTCCCAGGTGGTCTTTCTGCCTCTTCCACAGAAGAGTTAGACATCTTTACGCTTTTATCCCTGCGCCACGCACAGCTCAGTGGCACACGGGGCTTTGCTGCTGCTCTCAAATTGTATCTTAGCCCAATAGTTAAGGGGGAAAAACCCCAAAACCCTGTTTCAAAGCATCAGCAGGTTTCTAAGTGTTTGTTCTTTCTTTGCTTTCAAACACGACTCTCAGGAAAATCAGAGGACAGACTGGTCATGAGAGAAAAGCTTCCCGTGAGCGTGGCGAAGGTTGTTTTGATGAGTCTTGCTTTGGTGGCCTGGCAGAGGGGGTGATTTTGAGTCTCTTAGAGGTGCTTGGGGGGAAAACCCCCAACATGCTGCCTAGAAAAGGAGGGCTGGGGAAGCAGCATCCTCCTCCACCACTGGGCATCTCACCTTTCTTCTCCTCCTGACAGCAGCCTTGCCCCCACTCGGGTGCACGTCTGCAGCAGCCGATGCTGTACTCATTTAGGGAGGACGCTTAAGTGCTTTGTCACCCCACAGGCGATCCCTGGCTCAGCGAAGTCTTGTTACAGAGCAGCTCTCCATTAACGAGCACCAGATTTCCTGGGCAGGTTTTGCTGAGTGCGTCCCTAAAACTCGTGCGTCCGAGCGCTTTGTCATTTGCTTGTTCTTCCAAGGGATACGTTATCAAGTGGTGAACAATTGGCAGCATCAATTTAAAGTTACAAAGATTCCGGGGGGGGAATTACCATACACCTTATTTTTTCTTGTGCATTTACGGTAGGCTAGTTCATAAGTATTAAAACCATCAGTCAGTGTGTGCTTTGGGGCTTCTGAGAGCTTGTGGAGCCAGACTGTGTTGTGAGCTGCTGTGGATTTTAGGCAGCTCTGCTGAAGTGGATTTCTTTGCCACTGATTTTTCAACAGATCAGGCAGAGTGGTGTATATGTATGTATGCCAGACACGAGCAGTTCATTTACTGCAACTTCTCTGTGAGGTTCTTAAAATTTCTGTGATAGAAAGGTATTACGGCATAGAGGACAGAGTTGGGATCAAGTTAGGAGTTGCTGTGGCAGGGTGAAACATCGGCTGCAGTAACTTGATTATAAAGCAATGGATGTTTAATTGATGGTGGAAACATGAGAGGTCTTTTAGCTACACAGTGACTAGCAACCTGGTTATCTGCCTTTCGGTGGTGGGGTTTTACATGTATTTCAGTTACGTGGCTGGGGTGGAGGCGGGAGTTTCTGTCTGCTATCAGAGTAAAGGTTGAAGGCAGGCGATTACTGCTACCTGCCTGCTTATTGATCCTTTTTTAAAAAGTGCCCTTACCCTCAACTTCCACATGCATACTTGTGTTGCTGTTGTACAAATTGCGGAAATTCATTAAGGGTAGATATGATTGTACTTCAAATAAATAGTTGGGTGAGAGAGAGAGATACACACACCCCCACCCCCTTGCTTGGTATTCATACCTGGGCTAGCAGAGTGCTAGGAGCCTCGTCAGGAGGGGAACAGTTAACACAGAGCCCCCACCGTGAGCGTCTGGAGGGGGTTCCCTGTGCCACCCAACCCTTCCTGGCTCAGGACCCACGCAGAGGCCGGGTGTGCCGCTCACAACCACCCTCTTCCTCATCTCCCCCCACTCCCACCTTGGCTTCTCCGTCCAGGCTTGGTGCTTTTATTTTCCTCAGAAACCCTCCCTCATTTCTCTCTTCTTCATGGATGTCCCTTCTCACTTCACTTCTTCCCAAAGCTTTCTCTTTCTTCAGATCTCTGGGAGGTGAGGGATGTAGTAGCCACCCAGCATCATTCTGTAGAAGGATTGAGAAGGGTTTTTTTCTTGGACAGAAGGTCTCTAATGGTGGCACGTATTCCTCTGTCCCCCTTTGGCCATGCCCCGCTCTGTCCTTTCAGGCCAGCAGCCTGCGGGAGGGCTGAGGGCTCGGGCGGTGATGGTGGGAAGCAGCAACGAGCCAGTCTCTCACCTAGACGGTTATTGAGACCGTTAGTGTAGTTTCAAAACCAGCACGCCTGCTGCTTTTGCCAGTGACTCCTCATGTGCTGGCCTGCACAGGCAATGGGAACAACAGCTTCGGGCAACCTCAAGCAAATTTTAGATTAAGGCAGAAGCCACAGGCATAGTAAATGTGCTCCTAAAAGCCTGCGCTAAGTTTAGTCTTTCACTTGGAACTTGAAAAGACATGTACACAGCGAAATGCAGGTGCCCAGCTCCTGGTGTCCATCCTGCAGGGTTAGTTTTCCTCAGGCCAGTCATTTCTGTAGCCGCGACTGCAGATCGTGGAGTTGCACTTTCACTCGTAAAAAGCACCTGCCCTTCCCCGTCGTGCGGATGGCCAGGCAGCGAGGTGGTGCAGGGCTGCTTCCTGAAACCCTGCCCAGATCTACTCATCTTCCTCAGTGCTGCACACCTTTTTCTCCCCAAATTAATACCTTCTCAGGTCTGTAAACAGAAACAGCAGCTCCAAGAGACAGAATTTTCTCAGCATAGCCTTGGCTCCAACACCAGTATCAGCGTTGTTCTTCTGGGGCTGATCTTCTTAGCATTTGTGTCTCAGTAGACTCTGCGGGGATGATGCATGTTGGCCAAAGATATATTCTGACCAAGGAGGAAATGTGGGTGAAAACTGGGTAAATTTTATTGCACGTTCCTGTTTGCATGCCTAACGACTTAATTTTCTTTTCCTTCCTCTTTCGCTGATGCAGCTGAAGAATAAGTTCATGAAGAAATTGCCCCGTGATGCTGAGGCCTCCAATGTGCTGGTGGGGGAGGTGGACTTCCTGGAGAGTCCTTTCATTGCCTTCGTCCGGCTGCAGCAGGCGGTCATGTTGGGTGCTCTGACTGAAGTCCCCGTACCTACCCGGTAAGAGAATTCACCCCCAGGCAGGGGACAAGAACTGGAAACTGCATTTCAACCTCTTAAAATAAAAACACCAGGCCGGAAGAAGACATTCTCCGTGGCTTTCCATCATGCGATGTGTGTAACGGTCAGGATTATTGGTTTAAAGTAACAAAACTCACTGTAGCTGCTTAATAATTTTCAGGTCCTGAATTTGGTTATAAGCTGTAAAATACACAAACATTACACACTAACACAAACATTACACACTAACTTAACAACTTAGCAGTAAAGGGCACTATCAACGTGAAATTTAACTGCC
The DNA here is from genome assembly GCF_000699145.1 of Aptenodytes forsteri. Classification (NCBI taxonomy): domain Eukaryota; kingdom Metazoa; phylum Chordata; class Aves; order Sphenisciformes; family Spheniscidae; genus Aptenodytes; species Aptenodytes forsteri. Next base: position 1,145,694 of record NW_008794411.1, read on the forward strand.
GGGGCTTTTTTCCTGCCCCTTAGGATTCCCCCCAACACACACTGTACATAGCTCAGATTCTCTCTGCATGTTTTTGCAGTACATATTTTTCCTCTTAAAAACGGACATTAGATGGAGGATGCAAATCTGGCCCTGCTGGGGCGGAAAAAAAAAAAAAAAAAGTCTGGTAAACTGGGGCATACAGTTCTGTCAGGGGTGGTCACACTGTATGTTGCTTTGTAATGCATAATGGTTCAGAGAAAAATGTCATATAAATATTTTATTTATTGTGACTCATGTTGCAAATTAATCTGAGTCTCAGAAATATGAATATATCTTAGGTTCTTAAATATTTGAATTCACTGCTTGGATATGCGTAACTGTCTGTGCAGTCAGTGTATATATCTACCAGAATAGCAAAGCTAAATTCCTCCTTGAATTCTTGAATAGCAATATTACCCTTAGTTATACAATTGTGTATTGTTTATCATGTAACATAGTAGGGAAAATTATCAGCGTAGATGTCCAGAACACCTGCTCTATGTGAGCATTATGTAGTAGTATATCTTTGCTTTATATATACACAAACGCCTCACCGAGGTAAGAACTGTAAAAATTATTAGTGTTAAAAGGTAACGAAGCGCACTGAGAACGGAGCGCAGCAGAGTTGCGGTGAGAAGGGCAAGAGGGGCTGCAGGCGGACGGCCTGCCCCTGGTTTGCAGCGTCCCCGCTCAGCTCCGCGCCGGTCCCTGCGGCGCCTTGCTCCTCAGCACTGCTGCGCACCTGGGCTCTGGCGCGCTTCTGGTATCGGCTTGCAGAGGGTTTACTTTGCATTTCGCTTGTAATGACGGCGTTCAGATTGCACCTTTCACATCACTAATGTGCAAATACATGTTTTATGTCAGCGGTTTCAAGGGCTTTCAATACAGAGTGAAAGTTGTGATTTGAATAATACCTAGAGGGTTTGAGGCTATATCGAGTAGTATTTTGTAAGAAGAGACACAGTACCACGACAAAAGCCCATGGCTCGTGCATTACTAATACTGGAATGAATCACAGCCATTGTATGGAATGCAAGTTATATGGTTATTATAATCTGTACCTTATTTCCACGTACAAAACAAAGGAAAAAGATGATCTAGTTTTGCTATTTGTTTAATTGCCGTCTAGTAATGCAGCAGTGTTGGTATTTCTTGGCGTTTCATTATGTGGATCCTTACAATAACCATGTCAACAACTGTTGGCGCACACTGGGTATTCTGGTAGGAGTATGGGGATATAAAAGCGGCTTAATTTTATAAAAGGTTATTCTTTGTTCCTCAGCATTACTGGGCTCGGTATACTTCAGTATTTCAGCTTCGAAGTCTAGTCCCGCTTATTCTTTTTTTTTTAAGGACATCTCCGAATGCTTTTCAGCAGATGTAAAATTAGGCATTGTTTGTTTTGGTAGTGGGAGCCAGGAAGTTAGATCTAGGATTGCTGGACGACCTCATTACTCAATAGCATTAATCGAGACAACATGTCCTTCCATGCCAACATTTTTTCCAGGAAATAGTATTATCCATTTGCTGTCCTCCGAACCAAATGCTAGCCCTAATCAAAGCAGTGAGGCTCGTTAGATGGCTTTCTTGAGTGATGAAGAGCCATTTGCAATGGCTGCATCCTGTGAAATTCAATCAAGGAAATCCCATCAGGGCCCAGACGAGCTATGATGGAGCATCTCCTCTGTCAGCGCTGAGTCTCGGCCATCTCGCACGACGGGCGTTCCTGTTGTGGACGTGCAGTTAACAGCCCGCAGACTCGGCAAGATGCTGGAGCTGGAGCCTTTGGCGTGCCCCCCCCTTCTCTCCCTCGGGGCTTCTCCTTCTCTTTTGTTAAATTATCAACTTCCTGGTAAAATTGTCAAAACCATGCCATCAAAGCTAGGCAGCGCAAAACCGCCTGAGGTTTCTAAATAAACATGAGCTAACGTTTCAGCGCTGTGGGTTGCTGCAGGAGTATGGTGACCCAGGTCAACCGAGTAACCGCAGTGTGACCTGCATCGGTCTCTCTCTTTAGAAAGCAGCAGGTTGGTTTTTTTGTGGGGCGGGCGGGGGGTTAAACACCCAGGTTTCGGCACAGACCTGTGGGCGTGCTGGTCTGTAAGGCAGAGGGGAGGTGGCCTTCGCATGGCCGTCTGTTCCCGCGGTGACATACGCTGCTGGAGGTGCCTTTGCACAGCAATCCAGTTCGTGTTTCTGCTGTGCTGTGTTAGAATCTCATGCTCTCTAGCAACTACAGATATACCGAATACATCCTGGGAGCCAGCGAAGTGCCTTGCTCTAAAGAGGTGACGGTCACAGGGCTTGTTGGATCAGTGGCAGAGGGATGGGGAAAGCCCTCCCGAGGAGCTGGAAGAAGGGGAGAAGGGAGAAAGCGTTCCCAGCCATAACAAGGTGTCACACAGCTTGCAGAAAGGCATGAAGCCATCTTGATGTTTTGCTTTTCAAAGCACTAACCGGGCAGGGTTTGCAGGGAGAGGGCAACGATAGCTTTCATTAGACGAGCTGAGAATCAGTCTATCGGCTGCATCGGTTAGCTGGACGTGTAATACATCGCCACAATCTTGTGACGTAGAAGCAAATATGACACCAGGCCCTGCAGAGGTGAAAGGCTCAGGATATCTACAGTCCCTGCCCTGTTTTGGTTTGTTCATGTTGACCGAGTACTGTAGAAAGAAAAAGGATTATTGTGTGCATAAGGTAGACAGTATTCAACATGCAGACTTCCAGTTAAATGGGTTACTTATTTCTGCTGATATTTTTTTTTTCTTCCTCCACGCATTCTTTGGCTTAGATTTTTCTTGTAAGTTACAGAATTTTGGATGCTTTGTAGAAATAAGATTTCCTGTGTAGAAATGACTCTTCTTTGGATACATAAATTTTCTATATATTTTTTCCTTCACACTTCCTTGCTAAGTATTTTAAGTATTTCCTTTACCTAAAAGTAAATTTTTGCTTAAAAGAAACCAGCAAGATCTGATGAACTCTCCAGGAAAAGTTTCTCAGCAGGGTGTTTTCATACAGCCCTAGTAATCAAAATCGGGGATCTGAAATTGGTATAGAGAGATCCCAGCCTTTCACTGTGTTGAGTTTTCTTTTTACCGATCAGATTGAAAAAACCTTTAAGGACTTCGGTTTTCTCATGTTGAATTTAATTCCACAGTGCTATGAACTCCTCATTTTGGCAAGCACTTAGCTACTGTGCTTGCACCGTGGCTTGGGTATGGCTTCTCCTCTGGACAACGCAATAGAGGCAGCTTTTTATTTTCATCAAAGAAATGTGCAATTACGTGTTCAGGTCTACTGCATTAATGTAACGTTGATGGAGAAAAAAGATGAAGAATGAGCAAGGGAAAGATTTTTTTGGAGATAAGCCGTACAGACTTGCACAGTCTAATATGTAGTGCTGGGAAATTGCCTGTGTCTACAAGTCTCGAATGAGATGAAGTAACTTGCCCAAAGGTCACTTAGGAAGCATGTGGCAGAACCAGGAGTCAGATTCTCCTCCCTTGCCTCCTAACTTAAGCATTTAACTGCAAAGGCATCTTTTCTTCTTCGTAGGTGAGGATGAAGTGTGTGTCTTGTTCATTAATTACAGCATTGAAATGGTTTTCAGGGCTGTGTCTTTTAGCAGCCTTTCCAGCAGAAGGACTTGCTCTGGGAAATGGGAGCTCTGGCAGCAAAGGACTACCTTTGGCTGTCTGCGTTCCTGTGTTGGATACCATGTGAGAAGCCTGCAATGTCAGTATGGTGGTATGCCCAAAACTTGAAGGATCACCTGTGTGAAATAGAAGACGGACCAAACACTTCACCATCTCCTTTCATTACTGCAGTCTCAAGTTGTGCTCCTTTCATCGGCAGTCCAAGCCACAGATTCTGGTGGAAAAGTACATCAAGAGGTTGTTCTTTCAGCCCTTGAGTCCATCAACGTGTATCTCTATTGGGAACGCTGGATGCCTTGCAGGCATCTCACATGGTGTCCAACAACAGAAGGACTGCTTCCCCCCACCCCTATCAAAAATCAAAACATTTTCTCCAGGACCTCACTGAGTTTCCTTTGCGTAGGTGCCTTTAATCCTTATGGAGTTGCTGCTCTTGCTTGCTCCAGATTTGAGAGATAGGCATGGATGAGCAGGTAGAACTTGAATCTTGTTTTAGTTGCTCTTCCTCTTTTTTTTTTTTTTTTCCCTTTAATTTTTTTTTTTTTTAATTTTTTTTTTTTTTCGGGGGCGGGGGGGC